>NC_080632.1:66958378-67287878 GCF_027887145.1 Ammospiza caudacuta | reverse complement strand
ATAAGCTGGCATCTCATCAGAGTTTGCATCAAGGTTTTGGCAAAGATAGCTCATGATTTCTAGAGATGTATCTGGATATAGTCACTGGCAAGAGTGGTGCAGAAGACTGTTATGATGACTGCCATTCACTGCAGCCAGAAAATGAGACTTTGCTTCCTCACTGCTTAATGTAGTGAATGTGTATAGGCAATGACCTCAAATTACACGTCCTTTGGAGAGCTCTGTCCTTTGTGGTGCTCCACTTTCTTCACCACAGTTCTTTGGTACACCAGAGCATCTAATGCAGGACACTGGCAGCTCCTTTGTGGTCTCCTTTTTCTTCATGTGGGTGAGAAAGGGAATGGGTTCTGGCTTGTTTTGAACCCAGCACTCAGTGGTTGCTGGCTGAGTCTGGATGCAAATAACCAAATTCCAGCTGACATAACATCAGAAGTCTCTAATCTGGATTTCTCCTCTGCCTGCCTGTTTCTGTGAGATCCCATCTGTGGCCCTGTCATACTCCCTCTTCAGTTATTTGAGCAAGATGTCTTTTTCCTGATGAGGTGATCACTAGTGGTCTGTTGGTCTGCATTTAGAGAACGAGTGTGCATTCACTCAGGAAATGCAAATTTCAACTACCATCTTTTCTGCAATGTACAGTGTTTAGATAGGAGAAACTGAACCCTCTCTACTTCCTCATAATGAAACATGTTGGACTGTCATCGTGTTACTGGGCTTCCCTCCATGTGTTGGGTGTCACTGTGCTCCTTTCTGGAGAGTCCTTGCCGTAAATCAGACTGGTGTCAGGAGCAAACAGAGAAGGACAAGCAGAGGGCAGTGGGAAAGCAGACTGCCCTGGAGTATTTGGGGCATGAAAACACCTGAAGGGTTCAGAGTGGCTGAAGCATAAGGATCTGTTTATGTAGCTGATTCATGTGGTGATAGTGGCAGGTTTCTCAGGGCAGCTAACAGGTGTGGACACAGGTGTTCCAAATGGGAGGAAGGTGTGTGGATCTGTGGTGCCTTCACATGAGAAGATTCTGTTGGTTAAGTCCAACCCTGCGTAATCACAGGGGGGGTGAACAGGTGTGCTGCTCATGTGATGCCATTCTCCTACCAGAGCAGCTGTACCTACTTTTGGTAGATTTATTGGCAATTTGCACTTCTTGTAGAAGAGCTTCCTATGCTGTGAAGTAACAGAAGGATTGGCTTTATTGTTTTTTTAAAAAATCTTTATTTACACATTCAACAATGTAGATTAACAGAGAGTCCTTTAGTGTTCACTTGTACTGGGATATACTTCATGCATCTCCAAGTTTTGGTGCAGTTAGGCATTTCTCAAAGCCTTGGATCAAGGTTCCTTCTTTTCTGAGAAGACTTGATGCTGTGAAGTCAGGGATAGTTCTGCTGACATTTATGACTTGTGTACCTACTAAAGTTTTGCTATTCAATATCTACAAAGCCATATAGAACCCAACATTTCAGACAGAATTGGTGCATCTCTGCTCAGATTAAAAAAAAAGTTAAAAAGTCTCTCTGCTAACCCTCTAATGTATGGAAAAATTGAAGTTTTAATTTAAAAGAATACTGTTGGAGTATGGTTTTAGTAACAGCAAGGATCTCTGTTTTGTCTTTTAATTAGTATCCCCTGTAACATGCTTCTAATCTGTATTTCTGATAAGACAAGGTCTGTTACTAGCAATTAATAAGATAAAACAGCTTTAGAGTAAGTTCAGTTTGGTACTGTTTGGCCTTGATATTTGAAGTCCGCTGCCTTCCTTTAAAAATGTTGAAACTTGTTGTAGTGCGTTTTTATACTTTGTAATACTTTGAAGTAGTTTTGTTTTCTATGCCCATATTTTTCCCAGACTGTACCCCCCTCCCTTTACCTGTGTTATCCCTCTCCCGGGATGAGATCATCTCCAAACCCGCACCCTGGCTCTCTGTCAATCACTCAGCATCCCATCCCTCCATCTAGAAGCTTTGGCCCAGGTCATTGAGTGATTCGCCAGAGGCCAGGGGTCAGCCCCCCAAGCCTTGCCCCATACGCTGTCCTATATGTCTATCCCCCAGCACCCATCCCTTAGGGTCCCTTATTGGTTGGTAAAATGTTACCTACTTTTGGTTTCCACCTCCCTTTAAATGTAACCTTGGCACATATCCCGGGGCTCTTGCCAGGAGGACCCTGAGGTGCAGGAGCACTTTTGGGACTCCCAGAATAAAACCTTGGATTAACCCTGGCTAAGAGTGAGCCCTTTATCCTCTACCGATGTCTGTGGTGTCTCTCCTGCTGAAAAGGCGACCAGCCCGGGTGCCCTCGGTCCCCTCGGGGCACAGAGAGCGTCTCCCCGCTGTTGGCCGTGTCGGGGCTGCCCCCGGTGTCTGGGACTCGGGACTGGCCGGGGATCCTGAGAGGCTCCCAGAGGGACAGAGACAGCTTGGCGCCCAGCGAGGTCACATTTAAAGGGAGGTGGAAACCAAAAGTAGATAACATTTTACCAACCAATAAGTGACCCTAAGGGATGGGTGCTGGGGGATAGACATATAGGACAACGTATGGGGCAAGGCTTGGGGGCTGACCCCTGGCCTCTGGTGAATCACTCAACATCCTGGACTGAAACTTCTAGATGGAGGGATGGGATGCTGAGTGATTGACAGAGAGCCAGGGTACGGGTTTGGGGATGATCTCATCCTGGGAGAGGGATAACACAGGTAAAGGGAGGGGTACAGTCTGGGACAAACCATTTGGGAAAAATATGGGCATACAAAACCAAGCTACTTCAAAGTATTACAAAGAATAAAAACGCACTACAACAGAAATGGAATTTATTTTTGCCTGTTAAATTCATTGTTTTGAAGAGTTTGCAGTGTTTTTCACATTCAGCTCATAATTTTACTATTGAACAGGCACTATCTATTTAAAATTAATAAGAAAAGGTGAATGTGCAGTGAAAATAGACCTAGCTTTTGCATAATTGGGATCCATGTGAAATTTTCACCTTGAGAATGGATTCCTGACGTAAACTATTTTCATGCTGAATGGAGGCTGGGATCCATTTCTAGTCTGAGATGCTATTGTTTCTTAAAGTTAATTCTCATGGATCTGAAATTTCACAACAAAAAGCAAAACCATTTTGATGATCTCAAAAATTTGATTTCCTGCAGTTTGAACTTGGGTATTGGATGACGTCTTGGTTACATGTTCTTAACTGTAGCTTTTTATTTCGTGCTTTGCATTCAAGCTGAGTTGGCACATGGCATGATTAAAAGCTTTAGAAGAGAGGCATGGTGTATCTCAGAGTCTCCAGAAAAGAGAGCAGACTTTTGTATATTAATGTCCTCTGTTAGGTTGCATAATGGGATATCTTTGTAAGGATTTCTTTCTCCAAATAACAGAAGATCTACCTCCAAAGTTCAAGTAACATACTTTAACAGACTTCTGGAAATAAGTGTCCTAGGTAGGCTGAAACCTTGCAGCTTACAAATTATTGCTGGGTGTTTGTAGCAACATATGAAGTTATTGATGTTTGAAGGTCTTCTGGTAACAAATTGCTATTTGTAGACAGAGAACTTGGTTTACAAAGAAAAATATTTTGTTACATAAAAACCAGTAAACTGATAGAATTGTTACAGATTTTTCAAGGTTTAACATATAATAAGTTAAATGAAAGGTATGTCTTAAAGACATCAAATATGACATGACCTCCAAATTTGGAGGAAGTTTCTATCTGTCTTGTGGAGACTGGCAGTATATGCTGGCGGAAGGATCAATCAAACTCTTATTTTATGAGGTTTTTATTTGTTTGTTTTCCACTGTGTCTTTTGCTTTCCTGGAGAGCATATAATTGGCTAGATGACATAAACCAGATGGGTGGTGTTTTATCTGATCAGTTAGTTCACAGGCTATTGCTAGGCAATGTGAAACTTTTGGTGGAAGAAAGTGTAAAATACTTCTACAGCACACATGAATGAGAATAAAAATTTTGAACAGTTGTCTGATTTTACAGTTGTAGAGACAGTGTTGATAGTGGTGGGATAGGTGTGAGCAGTACTTTAGCTGCTTGCACACTTGATAACTCTGAACTGTAGTCGTATGCAGTGAAGCTGGGAATGATTTGTATGGGTGGCAGCTGTGCTGTAACTTCCTAGGAATCTAAATATCAGAGCCTGTGTTGGGCAGCCTGTAAAGCCCCTATCAAGTATTGTTTTATATATGTTATTTTTAGATTGAGTGGCATAATAGGCTATTAGGCTTCATGTAGAGAAGCCCTTCTTACTTTCAAAATATTACAGATATTGCAAGGGAAAACACTAATTTTACATAGAAATGTGTACACAGTATCTTTAACAGCATTTGGAAGATTTTAGTCTGGTTGTTTCTTTTGTGCCACCAGGTGGCATGGGACTACAGTTTGTTTATTCTATTTTCTTTTTTTCTTTCCAGTATTCCATCATCTACATATTGATTTCTTTTTGTTTTCAGTTCATTGGTTTTATAATTTTCTTGAATTTATCTTTAAACTGTTGGGATTCTAGGATGTTGCTCCTACATCTCACTTAGTTTGATTTGGTTTTGTCATCAAAATATATCTTTGTCTTTTTTGGAAACAGTAGCTGTCTGCCTGTGTTGCATTTTAAAAACTGTTACTGTTTTCAGGATGTATCAATCTAAGAAACAGAGACAAGCAGTGGATTGGCACTTTACGCAGCCCATAAATTGCAGAGACAAACTAATAGCATTAAAGAAATACTAAAACTTATTGTCTGAAAATTATTAAGACATCCATAAAGGTAGAATTGTAGTTATGACAGTTAAGAATCTGAAATCATGGTTGGTAACTCTTGCTGAGGGTTTGGTTTTCTTTATTTTTTTAATTCCTGAGGACTTTGCAAAGCCAAGGGAGTTTGAAAGAATGTACAGATCAATTTAGAAAGGAGACCTAATCCTTGCAAGCTACTGTTGCTGCAAAGAAAAAGGCAAATATTTCAATTATATTACTGTTGAAAGGGAAAAAGGTGTCATGTAAAGATGTTGTTTCTAATATTAAATTACAATCCTAAGAAAATAAGGCAGTGGTGCTGGGAAAAAGTCATTAAAACCGTAAGTCACAGAGTAACTGTCTACTGAATCAATAGTATTTGTCTTGAATGTAATGGTAAAATGTAGATACCTGAAACTGAAGCAGGTTTTGCTGCTATGACAGCTGCTTGCAAAAATATCTAATAATGTGTTGTATGTTTTCAGATCTGAATTCAACTTTAATAATAGAGTGACTTTTTTTTTTTTGTTCTCTTGTCACTTCTTGTTACATTAAAGTCATTCTGAGGAAATAAAGAAATTACTGTTAACGATGATAGATATCCCTAAGGTCATATTAAATAATCTGGCCTTTTTGATTCTTTTTGTAAAAGCTAGCACATTCATGTCTGATACAAAGCATCCCTCAAAAAATTTGGAAGGAGTGGTTAGTACATGAGAGAGGGCAGTTTTAGGGTGTCTTGATTGGCTGTGTTTCCTCCTGCATCCCAACAATGTAGTGATTAGATAGCATTAATTTGCTTTGTGGGATCTGTCTCTTCCAAGTTGCACTGGAAGATGCATTGACTTCTTTCAATTTATGCTGATGCTGTTCTCCAGCCTTCCTCTTGTGGAGCTCTCTAGAATATCTATAAAATCCTGTTGTTTGGCAATTGGAGATGACCTTCTGGCTGAAAATGCCATTAGCTTGATATGTCTTTTACAGGATTTTCTTGATGACTGTAATGGTCCAATTATACAGACTATTCCTGTGATCAGGCTGTTAAGGGATCTCCTACATCCATGAAGTTCTTTTGTTAATTTCTCTCCAACTTCTCCTGAAAATCAGAAAAATGGTATTTATATTTTACTTGTATGGGAATAAACCTAAAATGTTTACAATATCCTTTTAATCCCATCATGATGTGACTGACTTGTAAAAAATTGCTTTGTTTGATGTTCTGATAAATGAAAAGATCAGATTTTTTGAAATCAAAGATGTGAAAAAAGTTGAATTGGGTGTAATTGCTGCTTGACAGTGTGAGACTTTAAAGAGTATCTTCATATTACTGATTAAATCTTGTGCAGGGAATTCAAGTTTGCAGAGGAAAAATGTATCTTTTGCTATTTTCTCTTGGGCTGAAAAGAGAAAGTTCCATGTGTTGCCTCAATTCCTTATTAGTTTGCCTTTATGTAAAATATAAAATAAAGATATATTTGAATTTTCTGTGAAATCACACACTATTGTGAACTTTTTGTTTTTGTTGTTGTTGGGGTTTTTTTGGGCTTGTCAAGAATTTTTCTGAGAAATAATTAAACTTTACTTTTTATTTCTCTCCCCTAGGGTCAGCTTTCAATACTGCAAGAAAAAATAGATCATTTAGAACGCCTGTTGGCAGAAAATAATGAAATCATTTCAAACATACGTGATTCTGTGATCAATCTGAGTGAATCAGTAAAGGATGGGCAAAAAAATCCAGAGGCTGTAAACATCGGTCAAGGATCTGTTTCTGAGCTGTTCCCTTCTGCTTCAGCTTTGCTTGCAGTTGATTCTGAGGATTGTTTGTTTGCTTCAAAAAGTGGAAGTCACAGTTCAGGTGTACAGGTAAGCAGTATGTTTTTCTGATTCTGCTGGAGTTTTAGTTGCCACTATATGTTTAAATCTAAAAATGTCAAGTTGCTGGTAAAATCCTGGTATTAAGACATAATAGAATTGTTGAAGTGACTGCTGTATTTAACAGATGTTATAAAACTCTTCCTTTATATCTTTTTTAAAAGTTCTCTGGAAATTGAGTAATGATTATGAAGAGTCAACATTTGAGAAAGCTTAAAAGTTTTTTTTGTAAAAAATAAAACACCTCACAGTGATTATTGTCCCACCAATTCTTTGGAAACAATTTATTTGAGTGTTTCTTTGAGTTTCCCCAAACTCTTCTAAAACCAATGTAAAATAAACTGGAAATAGTGGATAGGCATGGTTTAACTAGATTTTACTTTTAGGGATGTATGTGTAGATGAAACTCGATGGATAGGTAAAGAATGTGCAAGAATTAGTAATTTCAAAAAAAATCAAAATTTCATAAAGAGTCCTGTCTTCCCTTTTGAATGTCATTTCTGTATTTCAGCATTCCTGTGTGTCTTCAGTTTGTATAGGCACTTTGATCAGAAAGGAGGAACATATACCATGTTGGCTGCTTGGCATAAACTGTGGAGGTTGAAGTTTTTAAAGTCAAACACTTCAAGTTGAATTTATTTTGCTTTCTGGTGATGCTTTTGAGTTCATGGACTCTTATATATTCAGTTTTAATGGAGTGATTCAGGAGCACTGAGAATTCTCTGTGAAGTTTGTGATCTGTACTGTTTTTGTGAGTCTTGTGGGAGTACTATAAATATTCATAGTACTCTAAAGCAAAGATTAAATTTTGAAGTCCAGCTTTCTCATTTTAGAATTTGAAGTATTTCTTTTGCAGGAGAATGACAGTGGACTTCAGACAAATAAATGCACATATTAGAACAATTGTAACCTCTGATGTATCATGCTTAATACTTTTAAACTCTTCAGGGATAGGCACTACCTTGCTAGTCTTTTATAGAGAAAGTAGGCTTTTTAAAGGCAGTATCTGAACACTTCTTTTGGTGTCTGATATGCATTAAGACTTCTGTGCAGGGAAGTGAAACATCTGGAGCTGTGGTTACAGGCTTTCAAGTTAGTGGATTATTAACAGGTACATCATACAATCTGTTACTATGTTAGGTGATGTACTTTGTTATGTGCATTAAAAATAAGTTCTAGTAAATGAATTTTGAGATAAAATATGTTATCTTAAATGCTTGGATATGATAACCTGTTATGAAGGGAAGGTAAAACATGTTTTCTAAAACTGCTTTTTTTTTTTTTTGCTTCACACATGGGGAATACAAGAATATACACCTGCTATCACCCAACTACCTACTACCTACCTAATGGGGATCTGTTGTAGTTATACTTCTTTTGGATAATTTTCTTTGTTTTTATGTATATTCACATGTAGATAAGAAGCAAACACACTTTTCCCCTACTCACACTTTCCTTTCTTCCTTGTGCAGGGAGGAGGGCTTTGATGTTCTCTGTGTCATTGCATTGCACCCTCTGCTCAGCAGGTTATTCACTGCTATCATTAAGTCACTTTAATAGTGCTTCTGTACACAGTTAGTTTCTCACCCTGTGAGTCTGAACTGCATTTCAGTTATGGAATCTAGACTTGTGTTTGACTTTAAAAGACCTTGACTTTTGCAGAATTCCTCTAGCACCATGTTAACAAGCTGATCTAAATCACTGATCTAAATAGTAAAACTAAAAACAGTTTTACTATTTAATACTTTACCAACCCTGATGTATTCTGCATGCTCAGTTAATTTATTTGAGACATTTTCAATAATTATTTTCAGCACTTTTTGACAGAAATATGTGTTAATTTCTGCTGTTTGTAAGCATTGACTTAAACCCACAGTTTTTTACATTACTTCTCCCATATTTGTCTCTCAGGTGGGTATATGAGAGACTAGAAAGTAGTAAGAGCTAATATAGGTGAGATTAAGGGTTTGGATTTTAAAAAAAAACTTTACAGAATGAAGACAAAAGAATTTTCACTGAATAAATCATGGAAGTTGATTATAGTCTCCCATAATGGAGAAACCATTGTAAAAAGATATTCAAATATGGATTAAAAAACCTTGTGATGATACATTGAGAAATATTGCTAGATTTTTTTCTCAAAGATATGTGATTTCATAAATCAGAAAAACCAAGTTTCTAACAACATGAGACCAAAGAATTCTCATATGAGACAGCTGAAGGATGTTTTTTTCATGGAGGAATTGTAAATCAAGAAATTGTTTACTTCTACCTGTACTGTTTGTAAGTTGTTAGAAAACTGTAACAGAACTGGAAACTGAAAATAAAGGTGACTTGAGAATGCTATAATTTAAGTCAGGTAAAGGACTAATGTGTACTTTTTTCCCCCGGAAGATAAATAATAGAGACAGATAATAAACTCACAAATATGAAGATGACTGGATTTAATATGGATATGACCTGATGCTTTTTCAGTTTAGTAGTTCAAGTAGTATCTGGCATTTGTGTTCAGAAGATGGAATTCTCAATAGCCATCATGCTGAGCTGAAAGGTCTTTTAAATAACACAGTGAGGTGTCTCCTCCTCTTGTCCATTTCAACTACTGAAGCATCTAACATCAGGCTTAGTAATGTTACTCCTTTTGAAAATGAGACATGAATCACTCTTTGAAAAGGTGGTTTGAAGAGGCATGATATATGCTTTTATTTCTTCTGAGAAATAGTTTAGTATTCACTGTTAAGATGTTATGATGTTTTCATGAGGTTTATATAATTTCAGCAGTTTGAGTCCTTCAGTATAGAGAAAGAATAAGCCCATGTAGAAAAAAGACAATGAATGACCTTCCCAATGTTTTAGTAAAAAGCTTGTAGCAGCATCGCTGTCTTCTGAAGCAGCCACAATGAAGACAGGCAGCATCCTTTTTGAATTTCTATCTGTCTACTGTTCATAAAAGTCCTTTTTTGCTATACCAGTATTTTATACTTAGATGTGAATCTAAAATATCTCTGTGAAATACTTTCTTTAACCTCTTTTGCCATTTGCTGACTGGCTTGGAATTTATTCTTCACTTGCAATCATGCAACTTGTTCGAGTGACGATGCAATTTGTAATTAATCCTTTGCACAATTCCTGCTGAGGATGGTGTTGTACGAAAGAGAAAAAATATTTAACTTCTGTCTTTTAGATTTCGTAAGTGTAGGGATTCCAGCCTGATCTGGCTTTAGTTGATTTAGTGGAAGTTTTTGATTTTTTTTCTTGTCTTTTTTTTAAACTGCTTTTAATTTACCTCTGAATCTGAATGGTTGAGGTTGCCAGGGAAGTCTGGGTGTCATCTGGTCCAACCACCTGCTCAAGCAGAGCTACCAAGACTCAGGTGTCATGGATCATGTCCAGGTGACTTTTCAGTATCTCCAAGGATGGTGAGTGCACAGCCTGACTGGGCAACCTGTACCAGTGCTTGGTCACCCTCACAGGGAAAAAGCTTTTCCTGATAGTCAGGAGGAACCTTCAGTGTGTGCCCATCACCTCTGCTCCTGTCTCTGGGCACCACTGGGAAGAGACTGGCTCCATCTTCTCTGCACTCTCTGCCTTTGGTTTCCTGGGTGCTCCTTCTTGCCATTCTTGAAGACAGGAGTAATGTTGCTTTCCTCCAGTCTTTGGGCACTTCTCCTCATCACCACGATCCTTCAAAGCCCTTTAAGTGTGGCCTTGCAGTGACAAAAGCCAGCACTCATGGGTGCATCCCACCAGGGCCCATGGACTTAGATATGTCTGACTGGTTTAGGTATTCTCTGAGCTGGCCCTGTTTCCAGAAGAGACAATCACTTCCCTGATTGTGCTGGCCACATTGTCTCTGATACAAGCCAAGATGCCTTCAGAGAGGCACTCCAGCATGCTGATTTCCCAGGAAGGATTTTGGGGACTTCTGTGTGATTGTGCCTTGTAGGTACTTCCTTGCTTGTCTACAGATGTTGGAGGTGATCCAGGTTTATTGATTTCTTAGACTTTTTTGAAAATCCTTCCATGTGACATCATTCCTGACAGCTACTCCCTGACAAGGCTGCTGTTGATTCTCTCAGTCCCCTTTTATTCTTAGCCAGAAGCTCCTTAATTGTTCAGCTGTCTTCCTGGCAAAGGTACCTCTGCTGCCCTTCTCATCCAGACCTCATCTCTCCCAAGCAGACACAGATCTGAAAACAGGGTCAGAGAACCCCAAACACCAACTCTGAGGCCAATTATTTATCTATACTAGCAGTGTCCTCCTCTCACAGTCTTATCCCCCTCATTGGTAGATAGAAGAGGACACCACCTGTGACCCTGATTACCTGTAGAATTCTGCAGTTTTGATGCAGTCTGTGCTGCCTCTGGCAGTATCACTGATCCCCACATGGAAGTATAACAAGGGATAGTAGCCATTGAGTTCCAGAAGTTCCTCTACTACACCCAGGATTTAGGGCTTTGCAAGGCAGCAAACATCTCTAGATGATGGGTCAGGGACTCCAAGTCTTATTTCCTGAATCACAGTTTCTGTCTCTTGAGCTCATGGTCATATCAGCTTGGTTTGAAGTAGCTGTAAAGTGGTAGATGTCAGGGAAAAAAACCTATGAATGTTAAGACTGTAAAAATTAGTATCTTGAAGAGAGCAGAAAGTTGCTTGTTGAATTCAGACTACATCCATAAGAAAAACTCATAGGAATGTGTGGAATTCAATGAATTACTACTTTTAAAATTAAATAATATTTTCATGGTTGGAATGTCCAAAAAATTTATCAGTATTAAGGCCATTCATTGATAACTGGCAAATTTACAAAGTATGCACTTATATTTTCTTCAGAACATTATATTGCAGAGAATAGATATAGTTCTTCAAACTCAGGTTTTAGAAAATACTGTATTTAGAAAATATGAAATAATAAAATATTATCTATATTATATATTATATAAAATATGTATTATTTATCTAATATATAAATTAGCCTAATAGGTATTTACAATATATGCTATTAGGCTGGCCAACTTCAGCATAAACCTTATTTGGGCCCTTCAAGCTGACTGTACAGAATGAACAGATGTTCAAGTATTGCACCTGTGTTTTCCACTAATCAATAGTGTCCAAAGATTGAAGCAATCCTGGGGGAACCAGTGATGTGACAAGATCATCTCACACAGGCCAGAGATGCCTGGTGTACATGGAATCCCTCACAGGTTTTAGGTATCTAGTGCACATTGCAGGCACAGCTGAGGCTCTCCTAGATGTAAGATTACTGAGTTGTTTTCCCTTCTTACATTACTTAGTTTCCTTTATGCCTTAAGCTAAAGGCCTGTGGTGGATTGACCTTTTCTGGCTGTCAGATTCCAACCCATCCAAGGTCAACCCACTGCTCTGTCTTTAAGCACCAAGATCTTTGTCTTGAAAATTAAAAGATAGGGAGTGGTATGGCTAAAACTTGGACTGAACATTGCCAGAGTGAAATAACTGTGGGGATTCTTTTGATGTTCTTGTGAGGTGAAAGGGCAAGGAGTGGAGCTTTACCTTGTGTGTGGGTGTTGTAAAAAATTCCCTTTCTCAGGATTTTTATGTCACTTTGACTTTAGTATGGGAAATATTGGGGATTTTTTGTTAATGTTAATGAAGTTTGTGAAGAATATTTGATGAATATATATTTTATTGACTGTTCTGAAGTAAGTGTTTCACAGAGGTGATGGTGGAATGCTCTGGGTGTGGATGTCCAAGTGTTGGCAGTGAAGGTCTCCAGTATCTGTGAGGAGAGGACAGACCTGCCCTGTGCCAGACACAGCTCCAGACCCACCACAGGGTACAGCCTCCATCAGCAAAGCGTGTCAGTACCTCTGGCAGAATGGGTTTTCAGAAAGGGTAAAATTCTGCCTGACAGTCTAAAGGCTAAAAACAGAGGAGGAACCATCCTATGAAAACCCTGGTCCTTGATGAAGGAATCAGAGAAGGCATTCTAGTCACTGGAGCAGGTTGGGAAGACCACAGTGGAGGAAGAATTTCCCTGAAACTTGTGTGGGATCTCTCCATAGTAGGTGGATATTTTCAGGAGGAACTGGAGCCTGTGGGGGATCCACACTGGAAGAGTTCCTGACATGCCGTGGCTTGTGGCTCTCATGCTGGAGCAGGCAAAACATGTGAGAGGGAGAGAATGACAGGGAGGAAACATCATGGACTTCTCTCACTATCCAACTCTATTTTAATTGGCAACAGATTAATTTAATGTTCCCAAAGTCAGGTCTGTTTTTCCTGTAATGAAAATTGGTAAGTGACCTCCCTGTTTTTATCTTCACTGATAATATTTTATATTTCTCGTCATGTTCTGTTGATGAGGAAAAATGAGAGATCAGCTGGGTGGAGGCCAAAGTCAACTATTGCAAGGCCTTAATTTCTTTAGTTGGATCATTTGTTTCAGATGTCGGTAGTTTTTTAAAGTTTTCCTAGCAGGACAGAAAGCGCCTTACCACTGGGAAGGTTTAACTCTTGTGGAGTTGAAGTAGTCAATGACTGCTATAGGAGTCCTTTTTTTGTGTAGATGTATAGGTTTTTGTAGAAAGTTTGTCAGGTGTACAATTGTATTCTAACATAGGTTTAGAACTGATTAAAGTTTAGTTATTAAACTAGAATGTCAGGAATTGATTGTCTGATGTCAGTTCATGTTTGTACGTGTTTCCTTTCTTAAAAGCAAACCAGAGCCTTACAAAAAAAAATTTCTTGAATCTCATATTAATAGACTCTTTGAAGTTACATGGTGTTCCCTAAGTTTCAGAGGAACTTGTTACAGTAATTCTAGAATTGCTTTATTTGTCTGTAACCTTTTTATTTGCATTGACAAGTGAAATATGTCCTTCCTTGTGCAATTAGTGTGCTGGGAAACAGGAAATTTATAAGAAGCTTTGTTATAGCAGTTGGCTGTGTTATCAACATTTTTGCTGACAGCTTCTTTCAGTTCCTTTTGTGATTTTGATGTTTGCCTCTATCTCTCTCATGCTGTCATTACTTCTTTCTCCGTTTATTTCCTTCATTTCCTGCATTCCCCTCTCTAGTTTACTGTGTTGTTCTGTATAATCCTCTTCAAACCCTCCTGCCCAATGCCATTGTGAGCTGCCATAATTTTTGTGACTTAAGGCTCTTAATCCTGCTGTTTATCTAATCAATGTCAGTTTTCTCAGAACAGAGCCTGCCAAATGCTCCTTTTCCTGGCAGCTGTGTCTTGGGTGTCCTAGTGTGATTTGAAACTTGCTCTCATTTGTCAGTTTTCTATTCATTTGGCACATCATCCCTCCCTCTGTAATGAACAAGCTGATCCATTTTATGTGAAAACAGCTTTACTTTTTAATAGCAGAACTGTTTCTGTGAATTCATGTTGTATATTCCTTTAATTTTTCTTTTTTAGATGCTGGATGTCTATGACATTCTTCCTTTTGATAATCCAGATGGTGGCGTTTGGAAACAAGGATTTGATATCACATACAATGAAAATGAATGGGACGGTGAACCACTTCAAGTTTTTGTTGTGCCTCACTCACATAATGATCCAGGTAATATGTTAACTGAATTGATTTGAGGATCTAGAGAATTTTGAATTAGGAAATGCATTGCCATTTCTGTTAAGATTTGGATTTTTTTGAAACATACCAGTTAATATGTTAAATTTAAGTCTAGCAAGGCAGTGAAACAGATGTTTGATTTAAGTGCCATTGACTTTCAATGACAACTGTTATGATACAAGTTGTATGTCTACTGAATTTATTAACTGGAGCAGAACTTCAGTGTTGAAATTGAAAAGTGATGAAATTCTGGTAACACATTCAGTTTATACATTGCTGCATTAAATACCATCAGTTCTTATTTTGATTTTTTTTTTTGGACTGTCATAGATATTTAATCCTCAGCCTGTGCTAAAGAAATGTGCTTTTAGAAGATGTGACAATGGCAAATCAGAAGGTTTTGGCACTTTGTTCAAATTTTTTTGTGCACACCCCCAACCTATAGTAGGATAATGAAAAGTCTAGATTTAAACAGAAATTTAAGTATACCTACATAATTTCATTTCCACCCAAGTGGGTTTACAGCGTAATAAGCAAAATGGAGAACTGTTCCTTTATTTTGGAATGACTTCTTGATAAAATTTACCAAGAGGTGAATTATATTGCTACACTGTGGTCCTGGTACATGTACACTGACTATGAGAATGTGCTCTCTTGTGAATATTACCTGGGAGGTGGGCGAATCCTGTAGACTAGGGGAATTCAAAGATGTATTGGGACATTCCTTGTTTAAGAGAATAGGTGTTGTGTACAGTAGATTAGTTTCTAGGTCTTTGGGTAACGCTTACAGCTTGGCTGTGGGTAGGAGCATTTGGGCTATATGGTACCTGAAACAAGAATGTGTCTGGTGAGTGTACTGGCCAAATATCATCCGTTTAGGAGATAATGTTTGGTTTTTTGATGGAGTGGTATGACGTATGATGTGGATTATCCTACATTTCATGGGCTGTCTGATGGGGCAGATAGTGTGATGCATTGCTACATATACCCTGAAAGCATGAAGAAAACATGGTGGGGGAGGAAAGGGGAGGGGGAAGGAAAGGCATGGCTAGGCATTCCTGTAGTTAAATTTTGTAATGATGGCTTTTCAGGCCATAAATCTCGGAGAGATGCCGAGTAGGAATTTATGATAGAATTTGTTTTATTTTTAGGGTGTGTTTTGTTCTAGGGGTGTTGGCAGTTGCATCTAACCCCTCCCTTTACTATGGGGTGTTGGGGCTAGTTGTAGCAGCGGTTGACTAGTAAGTTTAGGGGTCTCCTTTGTGTCTTTGTTGCTTGTTATGGTTTATTTAGGGGGGATGTTGGTAGTGTTTGTTTATTCAGTGTCATTGGTAGTGGATCGCTATCTGGAAGCTTGGTCTAATTGGGGTGATTTTGGTTATGGTCTTGGGATAGGGTTGGTTGTGGTGGTGGGGCTTGTTACAGGGGGTGTGTTGGGGTTATTAGTGGATGAGAGGGGATGGTGAATAGTGGGGGTTTGTTGTCAGTCTGGTCGGATTTCAGTGGGGTGGCTGTGTTGTATTCAGAGGGAGTGGGGTTGCTTTTGGTTGGGGGGTGAGGATTATTGTTGACTCTGTTTGTGGTGTTGGAGCTTGTGTGAGGGTTGTCTTGGGGGGCGATTCGGGCTCTTTAGCGGAAGGGTCAGGAAGTAGTTTAGATAAAAATGCCAGCTTTGGGAGTTGGAGATGAGGGTTTGAATCCCTTCTTCCTGAGACAGGATGGTAGGGTAACTCTAAGAAGGGCTTTAGTCTTCAATCTTTGGCTTACAAGCCCAATGGTTTTATAAACTATTAGAGTTAATTAGAGTTTGAGTAGTTTATTCTCTAGGGAGGCTGCAAGGGGGAATAAAACTACGATGATTTTGAAGTAGGGAAATGAGGCTAGTTGGCCATTGATGATGAATGGATGTTCTACTGACTGGCTTCCTACTCAGGTTAGGATGAGGACGTTGGCAACTAGTGTTCAGAATAGGATTTGTGATAGAGGGCAGAAGGTTATTGATGTCAGTTTTGATGTGTGTAGCAATGGAGTGAGGAATAGGACGAGAATTGAAGCAGCTAGGGCTGGTACGCCTCCTAATTTGTTTGGAATGGATTGGAGGATGGCGTAGGCAGATAGGAAGTATCATTTGGGTTTGATGGGTGGGGGAGTCACTAGTGGGTTAGCTGGTGTGAAGTTTTCTGGATCACCTAAGAGGCTGGGGGAAGAACAAACATTATCTCCTAACCAGCTGGGAGCACTGGATGTTGTCATAGAAAGTCACAATTAAAGTGATATTAAATTTTACTACTGTATATCTCTCTAAAATTTAATTTGTTGTATGAAGTACTGTGAATCTGAGTGAAGGTATAAACATAAATGGCTTTTATTTGCATGTATATAGCATTTTCCAAGAAAATGAATGCTGGAATGTGTAATTACTATATTACTGTCCAATTATGACAGGTAAATTAATGCAGTATATATATGGTAAAAATATTCAGAGCAAATAATCACAGTATAGACCTAGATTTGCCTATTTATTGAACTATCTTTGAACCCATGTCTGTCTATTTCCTCTCTGGTTGTAGTTCTTCTAAAGACTTCCCTTGAAAGAAGCAACTCTGGCGCATAATGAATCAAAGCATCCTAAAGCAATATACAGAACTTCTCATTCTCTTGGGTCTGCTAGAATGGGGTGTGGAGTTTCTGTCTCCCTTTTTTCTGCTGAAGCTGTTGGGGTCACATCCTAACTGGTACAGCACTGTTGGCAGTCCACTAGAGGCCAGTGGCCTGGTGTCACATCTGCCCTCCTGGAATGTCTTCACCTGAACTGAGCAAACACCCTGTGCATAATGTAGGCTGAGGTAACTTCTGAGGCACAGGAGGTTTAGGAACTGTAGGGAAATATCCTGAGGTAAGCTTTGAAGAGATTTGCTGATAACTTCACCTGTGTCTGTTCAAGTCATGAGGTACTTTTTCTGCAGGTTCTAGTGATTTCAATGTATGTGAAAGATATTTACCAAGAAATGGGGTCAGTAAAGGTGTATTAGCTACAGAAGCTTCAAATTCTCATTAGATTTTATGTTTTCTCATCTGAAGCTACCTCCTCTTTAACTTTTCACATAACCATTTATGCTAGTGAGAATGTGTAGCTCAAAGGCAAAGAAAAGGCCTTGAAACAACTTTGTCTAGGGCATGGCATCCCTGCCCATCGTGTGGGGCTAGAAATTGCATGGTCCTTTGCAATCCAAGTCACTGTGTGAATCTGTGAAACAATCAGTAGGGAAGATGGTGGGTTTAAGTTCCACCTTCTTTTTTGGAGGATGAATGTGCTGGTGCTCTGAAACACTTTGTGATGCTAAATCTGGGTTCAATGCCTCTGTGTGAATTTAACCATGACCTGCAAACTTGGGATCTTTGTGCTTCTCTCTGCAGTAGCTAAAGTGTTTCCCTTTTGGGAAATGGGCTGAGAGTGGGTCTCCTTCAGACTTTTGATCAGTAGTGGCACAATTGCTTTAGTTGCTGGCAGTTGATAAAGATTTGAGCACCTCAGTGGCAGGTCTTAGTCTTCAATCATGGAGAAAAGTTTGGTTGTTGTGTGAGGTTGTAGCTGTCACAGATAGGTGGCAGTTCTGTGAGGAGCAGATTAAGGAGTGAGCACATCACCTACTGTGCTGGCAGAGCCCTTGTGTTGGCTCTCACCTGCTTCAGCTGTGGTGTTTTGTGGCTGCCTGAAGTGGAGGAGGCAGCTGAAATGCAAAGGGGAGGGCTCAGATCAGGGCTGGCAAGATTGTCAGCCAGCACAGATGGACTTGAAAGACGAGTTTGGGTATGACTGGAGGGAGGGAAAGTCACCTCTAGCATCTATTGATCTGTAATAATTTTGGTAATGGCTACTCATTAAATTATTTAAAAATTGAGGCGTGAGCTTTCTAAAATATGTGTGTACCAGTATCTCACTGCTGAGTGTGGTGGTTACAGACCTAGTACAAGCAGCACTTTAGTGGAATTGAAAGTGACTGAAGTAGATTTTTCTCCCACATGCAAGTGTATGGGCACAAAGGTCAGAACCAAACACTGCTTTTTAACACTTTATCAATTATCTATGACATTGGTAATTTTGCCTTACAGCCACTCATGTTAATCACCTTTTATTATTTAAGACACTCTCCATTCCTCAGGAGGAAATCTATAAAGACAGTGTTAAGATACAAGGAAACTTAACCATAAAATTTGATGCTGTTAATACACCATGTGTATTAACATGGAGTTTCATGTACATTTTCGGTTGACAAGGTCTGGATATGTTTTTCTGGTGATTTCTTCACCAGAAGAGAGATTGCTTAAGCTCTTTTCTGACCCACCAAAATACAAGAAATGGGCAGCTCACAAGTTTTTCTTGACATGCTGAATGAGGGAAATTAGAACTTTATTCCTGGCTTATATTTCAGTATTTTTGTGTTTGCAGAAGAGGTGCAGTTCCTTTGGAGATCAAGAGAACTGTTACAGAAAGGACACTTTTGACTGCTCATCAGTAGAAATTTTCTTTCTATCTTAGCTATGATGGCAGCAGGTTTGGTACGTACAAAAGCAAAACCAGGCCTTGCATAGGACTTAAAATGTAAGAAGTTTATAATTATAATTTTGGTAGTACCTCACAGATCATGGCAGATTTTACTTTTTGTGAAATGTGCAATCATTTGAGTTTTTAGTTATGCTTATGAAATTAAGCCTGATAAATCAAATCATTCTTGTTTTACCTTGAGCGGAGATCTTTTACAAGTTAAGGTATGCATTGGAAAAGTAAATACACTGTCTTACTTTTTAAATTTCAGTGTATTTTCATCTACCTTAATTATTTTATTTTGGTATATATTTTGCGGAACAAGAAGCTCATCTGTCTAACTCCTTTTGAATCAGAATGAATGCTCTAACACAAGAATGTTTTTTCATTTTTCTGTTTCACATAGTCAAATCAGGGAAAGAAAGCCCCCTGAAACAATCTTATACAGCTTTAATTTTAATTTGAGATTGCCTTACCATCAGGTTTTTCAAGTTTTATTTCACAGTCTTGGGTGTGAGTCATTCATCTTTGTTGAAAAGATACTTTTTGGTGAAGTTAGCACTGGAGTGTTATGTCAGAAACATCCATAAAATATTAACTTGTATGTCAGTTCTGTATTTTACATCATAGAATGATGCAGTACTTCTAAATTAAAAAAAAAAAAAAAAAGATGTATGTATTCCCTACTTTAAAAAAGGGACTTTTAAGTGCTGAATCTACAAAGGAGCTAATCCAAGTTACTTTTATGTGTAATCCTACTTACTAAAATATAAGTTGAAACTTAGCTTTTGGATTTATTTCTGGTAATTGTCTTATTGTTATTGCCTGAGTATGATCAATTAAACACACATGCACATCATTCTAAGTTCTTTAGAGCTCTTCTTTTAGAGGTAAGAAGTCATGGCTACATGTCCTTTAGTTTGTTTGTGGGTTTTGTTTGTATTTTGTGGAGCTTGGATGTAATTAAGAGCAAGAATATCCTCACAGTTTTTGACACCTTTTTTTTCTTCAGCAGCTATCAAAACAGCCACTTAAGTCTTCTCACAGGAGCTAGTTAGTTGAGAATCAATCATAAATGTAAAAAAAAGAAGAAGAAAAAAATTACAGATATTTTTCACTAACTTGGGTGTACATTTTGAAGACCAAGAAGTGATGTTCCACTAATATATTTGCAAAGAGAATGCTTTTATTTTCTGGAAAACTGTATAGTGCTAGCTGAAATTTATTGGTTTTATTTAATACTGACATAAAATGAGTAAATTACTCAAGTTTCTTGTGTTGCAGGAAGTGTCACTGATGGGTGAATTTTAGACTCAGTGAAATTAATTATGATCTCCTGAAAAGTGAATCAGAGATGCAAACTTCTATCAAAAATGCATTAGTCTAGTATATACTGGCATAATATTTCGGAAATTCATGAGATGATCTGCCTCTTATTAAAACAGACTTCATCAGAAACAAGAAATTTTTTAAAAGGCACATTTCCTCTTAAATAGTGGAGGGTGACTTGTGGAAGTAAGCAATTGAAAAGCCTATTTCATTTTATTTCAATAGTTATTTTAAACCAAAAGACAAGAATGCAAATATAAAAAACCGCCCCAAGAGTCTTGCAGTTGTACATAAAGAGTGCCTAAATACTTTTGTTAGAAATGGATTTGTGATGATCAAATTGTTAAGTGCTTTTGTTTCTTTCAAAAGTTCCTTTTTGAATAACACTTAATTTGTCAGCTTCTGTTCTGATTTTGTCCTGCAAAGTTCCCTTTATGTCTACATCTCTGTCAACCATGCCAAGACACAAGACTGCCTTTCTGTAGTGCAAGGAGCTGATAGAGCTTCAAGAAAGAATTTGAACTTTAAAATGTAGACAGGAATAGTGGCAAATCAGTTAATAAAATATTTCAGGATTTTTTGCAGAGCAATGAGTTTTATTGATATTCAGAGATGATTCTTGGAGTCGGCTGTCAAGCCAAGTAAATTTACATTACAGTGGGGGAAAAAAATCGATTAAACAAACAGCTGCATAATGATGATAAATCTCATGGAGGTGGGGAGAGACAGCAATTTTCCACTCTTTTGAGGACAAGTGTGAGAGAGAGGATCAAAAGGCAAGCAGCTCAGCAGTGTGTACCCTCTGTTGTTATCACACAGGCTGGCAGAAAATGAAAGTATCTAGCAAAGTCCTCAACATGTATTAAGTCAAGCCTAGCATAATAATGTGAAAGACAGTAGTATTTTTTCTCTTGTTTAGAGGGTTGTTAAACATTGGAATGGTGGAGTCACCATCCCTGGAGATTTTAAAGGAAAAACTGCATGTGGCACTTGGTGTCATGATATGATTTCTAAGGTGGTGGTTAGTCAGAGTTATTGTAAAAGATATCTGATAATTTCAGATATCTTTTACAACCTTAGTGATTCTGTGATCTTGTGACTTTTATGTTGACAAAGGGCTTTATGTACATTTAAACCACCAAGTGTTATTTTGCTGTTAATAGCATACTTGGTCTTGGTAATCGCAGCCTTAAACTATTGCAATTTTTCCATGTGTAAACTGTCTTTGTATTGAAAGTTTCCTGTTTGAAATGCACTGGTAAACCTTTTCTTTCAGCCTAGGAACAAATTCTAAGTTTGTGGACAAAATGAACTTGAGTTGAAGAGTCTTATGTTGCATTAGGGACTGAGGTGTGAAATAATACTCTAGCTAGCAGCTGTACATTGTTTTATCCATTATTTTGTTTAGTTCATTTTTAAAATATATTTTAATTTTTATTGTATATCTCCATGCAAACTTGACGAGTCTCTGTAAGTCATGGGGTTTAGAGCAGGACACTTGAGGAAGGGTGTGAAGGCGCTGGGCTGCACCCAGAGGAGGGCGGTGGGGCTGGTGGAAGGGCTGGAAGGGCTGTCCAGTGAGGGGCAGCTGAGGAGTTGGGGTTTGTCCATTTTGGAGAAAAGGAGGCTGAGGAGTGACCTCACTGCTCTCTGCAGCCTCCTGGGGCTGTTGTTTCAGAAGCAGTTGGATAATTCTCTTAACAACTTTTTTTTTTTTTGGTCAACCCAGACTGGTCAGGCTGTTGGTCTAGATGATCATTATAGGCCTTTTTCAGTGCAGAATGTTCTGTTCAATCACTCAATAACTAGATGTATGGTACTTACATTTCAGAGGGCTTTCTGTTGGCTTTCAGCGAAATATATGAATACTTGTAAACATTTCTTAGGACTCTCTGGAGTGTATTCAGTTCAGTGTGTTTACCATGTTACAATCTTCCTTAGCTTAATAAACTGAGTGTGTTCAAACAAAACAATCATTTTATTATAAAACTGTTTTTCCTACATCATACTGTATTCTTCTGTCAGCTACTTTGACATTTTAATCAGTGTTTCAGTTAGGCTGGTGTATTAATGTTTTTAAGAATGTTTCAAAAGAGTAATTTAATGTAAATTTGCTTTTATTGATGCAACATAAAATATTTTTAAATCGTTTATCATTATGATATTTTTCTGAACAGGAAAATCATAGGATGGTTTTAATTTATCCTCCTTTAGTTGTGTGCTAGGATGATACTGTCTCTTGCAGAAGAAATTTCTAGCATAAAGCTATAAACTGGTAGTCTAATACATGTGAATATTTGTAATGTAATTATCAGTAAAACATTCCCTTGATTTGTTGAAAAGTAAATGAGAATTGAGAAATAATAATTTGCTATGTGATCTTGAATCTTTGAGTGGAAGCATCTATTAAAAAAAACAACCCAGACTGGAGTGGGAAGAGGTCAGAAAGAAATCTTATTCATCATGTTTTTTTTTAGCCTTTAAACTATTGCATAGCAGTAATTTACTGGGTTTTTTTTATTAAGCTGTTTCGATTCCTCTACATAAAGTATGTTTTGATTTTATGCTTTAAGTCCTCATATTAACTACCTTGACATAATGCATTTTACCCCTTTTAGACAGATTAGACCCCACTTGTTGATCAGTACAGAAACTTGTATCAAAAGTGATGAGTCCTCTAGATGCTAAACATCTGTAAAAGAAAAAAGAATGACCCAAAACTTTTCCTCTGCAGTATTACAGTTTTATTTCTTCTTCTGCAAATTAAAAACAGTATTTCTGCATCTACCTAAGAAGAATGCTGGGGTTTTTGTATCCCTAAAAGAAAGTACAATATATTCTTTCTGAGTCAATAGTCAGACTTTATTTAATTATGAAGTTTTTTTAAACTAAATTTGAGAATTATTTTTTAGTAATAAAAGTTTCTGCACTTATGCAACTTCTTTGAAACAATATAATGTCATTGCATAGCAGTCTAATCCTGTATCCTATAAGCAGACTGGCACTATTAGAAAGGCAGTGGCTCTGCAGAACTGAATTGGTAAATCAGAGTGGAATTACAAATAAGTGTAATTATTTGGAGTGCTATCTTTACATAGTGTGGCAGCTTTCACAAAATCTTAAAATGGGCATATATGACAAAAGCTGGTAGGAGTAGGAATGTGACACTCTAGAGTAAGTAGTAAGTAACAGACTTGACTTTTTCAGCTATAGTTGAAAGATTTTATGTGATTTTTGTTTGAATAAAAATTTGTGAGTTTCTTTTGTGTTTAAGTACAAAGGGTTTATATGTATTCTCTAATGCAAGGTATTATGAAAAGGATAAAAATTTTAATTTAAGACCGTAAAGTCTGAAAATGTGGTTAAAATTACTTTTTCCTTTGCATCTCACTGAAGCACAATTATTTGAGTCCATGTATTCTCTTAATGAAATTTTCTACCGTACAAAGTGTAGAAGAACTAGGAAGGGAAAAGTCTAATTATTTCCGTATGTTTATACATTTAGAAAATAAAACATGTAATCTTTTTTAAAAAGAAACTCCTTGAAAATTTATCACTTCAAGCTGTCCATGACACATAAAGCTTTTTGGGAATAGTCTTTGCTTAGCTTTTTCTGGGGAATGAGAAGGAGCCAGTTCTCTCAGGGACTGTTCTCTAATGAGACTAAAAAGCTAGTTCTCTTAACAGGCTGCATTTATATTTTCTTTTTCCTAGGTTGGCTGAAGACTTTTGATGATTACTTCAGAGATCAGACACAGCATATTTTAAATAACATGGTTATAAAACTGCAAGAAGACAACCGAAGGAAATTTATATGGTCTGAGGTTTCCTACTTTTCAAAATGGTGGGACGGAATAGATAGCCAAAAAAGAGATGCTGTTAAAAGGTTTGAGTACTGAACTTTTCTTCTCTGTATCTTGTTTTGAGATTTTGTGTATTTGACTACGCTGTAAACTTGAGATTTAACTTGTGATGCAGAATTACTGGAAAAACCAACTAACTGCTTCAGTTCTGACTTTTTGGGCTTGGTTTGGTTTTCTCCCATTTGCAAAATAGGAATCTGCTCAGGGAAGTGGAGACAAATTCTGAGTTGTCTGAAAATTTGACTAAAAGTTCCCATGTACAACTATGAACATGTCATTCAAATTGTAACAGAGTAGCAAATATAATCTTGATTTGAAATCACACTAAGGAATTTCAATAAAATTAATACATCTTTCATACTAGCTATTTATATATGGTATTTTTTCTTTTTATAACACACATGAAGATTTTATGTGATTTTTATTTGCATAAAAAATTGTGAGTTTCTTTTGTGTTTTAGTACAAAGGGTTTTTATAAACATGCATCTGCTTTAATGGTAAAGTAGTATGTACTCTACACCCTTGCTCTTCTTAGCCATTTCTGAAATCATAAGTCAAAATGGAATATAGAAGTAAAAGGTTTGCCCAGGCATTGAGATAAGGAAGCAGGCTGCTTGGATATACTTGCACTATGGATCTAGTTTGGAGTTTTCAAAAATTGGGGATTTTTTTTTTCTTATTTTTCCTTGGCTTTTTTTCTTATTTTTACTTGGCAGTTCTTAGCTGATACTTGTGATAGTCTCCTTCTTGTGCCCCTCTTTGAGATGCATGTGTTGCAGTACGCATTAAGTCTGTGAGACCTTCACAGACTCAAAGGTTAGGTAAAGGTGGAAATTTTGGAATCTTGGCAAAAAGATACTTATTAAGAAAAATTATCTGCAGTGGGTGAGTATTATAGCACAGCTGTGTGGTTTTTTGACATAAAAATATCTCTTGGAACACAGTAAAGAGTAAATGACAGTCACTGGGGGAACTATGTCCTCTCTTCAGATGAGTCAGGTATTGGTTAAGCTGCACTTGAGACTGGAGAAGACTTGGAGAAGCTGCACTTGAGGTTATTTTTGTTGCATTATTTTCATTACTTTTATGGGTACCATCTGTGATGGGACTGAATTTTGATGAGTTCACAGTGGTTTTTTTTCTTGAATTCATTAAACACTTCCATGCTGGTGAACAGTGTAAGAGCTGAAACGGTAGGGACAACCTGGTGCTGGGAATATGATCTTTATCTTCACTGACAATGGAGAGGCTGGGTTGTCCTGTGACCTGGTTCAAGAAGGCATTTTGATGAGTGAGGTGTTCTGAAGTGTTTGTAAACACAATAAACTTCCAATATCTATCAGCTCTCTAAAACTCTAAAAAGAATATTAGATTAAAGGTGAGGAGATATTAGGGGAGATATTTCAAGCAGTGCTTGAAATGTGCAGTGCCTAAGCATCTTGCTTAGTTGGCCTTCAGTGCTGTGGTACATTTGTTTTATTTTTGTAATCTGTGCAGGAAACAGCTTTCTTCCTGATTTTTAAAAAAAATCTAATATAGCACATACAGTAGAACTAGTTTTCTTTGCACAAAGACATTAAATACTTCACTGTTCAGCAGTTCACTTTTTCCCTGTTTGATTAAAGAAATGTAGCCCAGTGATGGAAGTAGCAAAAACAATATAGATTTAGGAATCACGTTGCTGGTGATTGCTTGTTGAGTATACAGAAATTGATTTTAAGAGTGTGTTTTCATATGGAAGATTCTGAATATGATTTATATATTTGTCAGGTTAATAAAAGATGGACAATTTGAAATAGTAACAGGAGGATGGGTCATGCCTGATGAAGCTTCTTCTCATTATTTTGCTTTAATTGACCAGCTGATAGAAGGACACCAGTGGCTAGAAAAGAACCTTGGTATGTACATTAATCTAAAATCTAACTAAGTTAATACAATAAGCCAGTAAGAAAATACTTTTTTTTTGTTAAATTTCTGAGGTGCTTAGAAGGCTCTTTTTACTCAGCTTTCCTGAAACATTAAATCAGTTACAGGAAGCTGTTGGATCAAGTCTGGTATTTGCTATCCATGTTTGCTGATAAAGGTTCCTGGACAAAGTTATTTGAACAATTTTATGCCACAACATTTTGTCTTGATCAATGTAAGACATACATATAATATTGTCATAACCAAATACTAACACTAAGTTATGCTGAATTTTAGATCCCATGTCTGGTCTAAACAGCCTTTGCCTTTTCTGTCTTTTGAATATCATGACGAAATTCTTAAAATGACATAAAAATTGATACTTCTTTTATGTGTTTGGATCTGTTCTGCCTGCTCTGTGTTCATTATGTTCATTAGATTCTCTTCTGGAAGGCTTAAAAAAAATTTATATATGTAGCAGCAGTAGTACTTGTAGTTATAAAGCCTAAACCCATAGTAATGTTAGAATGGAGGAATTGCTGACTGCAGTTACATTGGCTGAACTGTTTTGCTGCCTTTGGAATGTTCTTTTGTTTAATTCCATAAGAAGAGAGAAACCTTTTTATACAGAAAATATTTGTACAGTGATTTTAATAATAAATTGACATTATTTCACCCAATTAACTGAAATGATTTTGGAAAGCTGTTTCACTGTTGTTCTTAGATTGCAATTTCCATAAACACAGCTTGACATAATTGGAGGGGGAAGGGAAGACCTAATAAAAGGGTAATGCATTCCTTACTGTGTTTTTTTTTTGGAAAGACAATAAAAAGTGCCAAAGGAATCATGTTGATGAATTAACAAGAGTTAGATGTAGCTTCTTTATTTACTTAGCATAAAGTTCAGTGCAAAGAGAGTATTAATAAACAGGATTCTATTGATCAACAAACAATAAATTAAAAAAAATAGTTCTGGAAAAAAAATTAACATTATTTAAATAATGGTGACATTTCAACAAGCTATTGCATTTATCTATGCACAGCTATTAATTTTCTTTCAAATTTCTTTTTTTTTCATTGTAATATCTGTAAATATCTACTTAAAGTGAAAGATAATGTGTATCAATTAATGATTACATGTAGAGAGGTTTGATGCAAATTTGAAACCATGTAGCAGTGAGTACTTTTTTAAAGTCTTTAACTTTTTTGGAATGCCTTACTTAAAAGATACTTTGTTTAACTGTTTCATTCTAGTTTTTTAATTCCAGGATTCTGCAGAAGGTTTAACACTTAACACTGGGTATATAATCTTGGAAATGTTGTCTTTAGTATTCTCATTTGAATTATTGGAGTAATCTTTGAGTGAAAATTAAAGCTTTTTCCTTTTGTCAACAGGAGTAAAACCCAAGTCTGGATGGGCAGTTGATCCATTTGGGCATTCACCAACAATGGCTTACCTTCTGAAGCGCACAGGATTTTCCAAAATGCTTATACAGAGAGTTCATTATTCAATTAAAAAACATTTTTCAACACAAAAGACGCTAGAATTTTTTTGGAGACAGAACTGGGGTATGTGTTCTTCCTTTATGTCAATTTATTTTGTTATTTTACACAGGTAAAATGTGAAGAGAACTTGAATAAGTACTGTGGAAATATTTCCAGACATGATTTATCAGAGTTTGTCTAGACCTGAAAATTTTAAACTTGCAATTCTGTTTAAAAAAAAGCCTTTCATCTATCTTAAATTTATGAGATTTTTTTTCCCCCCGCTCTTTGAATAACAGAAGGGGAAATGAGAATATTTGGGAGTTAGGAAGAGCACTAAATGTAAAACTGATATAATTGCCATTGTTCCTCTGATCTTCCTTTCTTTTCACTTATATTTTTGCTTTTACCTTCTCTTGTTTTTTCCATTCTCTCATATTCCTTGCAAAAGTGAAAGGGGTGAAAAATTCTTTTATTTAGTTTTACTTTTCTTCTTCCTCCTACTCCTTTATTTCCTACTATGTGGAAATAAAGTGTAGGAGGAGGAACATTTCAACTACTTCAAATATTGTGCTAATGAGGCAATGACAGGAGGGTGATTGGCTTTGGGTTTGGTTTTTTCATTGTTCTGTTTTGATGTTTGGTTTTTTAGAGTTGTTGTTTTAATCCACTCAAAGTTTAAAAGATGTTTATTATTATTGTGTTTTATTACGTCTAAAATTCTGAAAATCACAAGTTTTGTCTTGGTAAAACAAACCTAACATTTGTTCCTCTCTTTCCCAATCAGCTGGTGCTTTGCTAGAACATTCCAGTCTTGGTTGTATCTCTGTTTTACCCTCTTTGTACACATAAGGTACATACAAAAATAGACTCAAGCTATGGATAGTCAAAATAAGAAATTGTCTTGGTGTGGTAGCTTTCCAGTACAATCCTTGGACTGAGAACATGGGAGTGATTTACTTTCGGCAAATCTGAAAGGGTTTATTTTAAAGTTTTACTCTATTTAATTCCAGATTTGGGATCCAGTACAGATATTCTTTGTCATATGATGCCTTTCTATAGCTATGATGTTCCTCATACTTGTGGTCCGGATCCAAAAATCTGCTGCCAGTTTGATTTCAAACGACTTCCTGGAGGAAGAATAAGTTGTCCTTGGAGAGTCCCACCAGAAGCCATTCATGCTGGAAATGTTCAACACAGGTACAGTTTTTACATACTCCTCAAGGAAACAACCTTAAAAAAAATGCAATTATGGTGGTCAAAGATGACATCTGGCAGAGTTTGGTGAATTTAGTTCTGTTGTGGTTCAACCCCAGCGAGCAGCTCAGCTCCAGTAAGCTCACTGCTGCCCTGGTGGGGGCGGGGAAGAGAATCAGAAGAATAAAACTCAAGGGTTGAGACCAAAAAAACCAACCCAAGCGCAAAAGGCTCTTACTGCTAGTAAAGCACCTCACCAAAGCAAACAGTTCATTTGTTGTCTTCTTTTTCTAGTAAATTGCTTAAGTGAAACTTTTTAGCTTCTATCCAATTAGCTATCCTTAAGTTTGAGGTGAAGTCCCCAAGATCCTATAAGGTGTCTGTTTACCTAATTGAGGAGAGAAACTTCTAAGCTTTTCTCGTTTTTAAGGAGACAAAAGATAATTTTATCACTCTGTCAATAGGAGACACATTCCTACAGTTGAGATGCAGGAGAGACCTTGTCTCTGTGCAAGCACTGCTCAGAAATAACAAAATCATCTCTCTGTTGCCAACCCTGTCATCAGAGCAAGTCCAGATCACAGCACCATACTGGCCACTGTGACTCTACCCCTGCTGAAACCAGTACAAGCTTTTAAAATAAGCTTGTCATGGGTAAACAATACCTATTACATAACCTAGTGTTTGCTTCTTAGCTGGGAACATAACTGTCAGTGAAATTAGAGGAAAAGTTAGTCTTAAGGAAGTGGCATTTAAAAAAAATTTCTGTTCATGGTACATGAGTCCATCTCTAAATGACACTCAGAACACAGTCATCTGTTTGGACTTGTGTTACTGTTTCACTGTGTTTTTTATGAATTTTATGAGCAGTGATCTGTCCCCTGCAAGTGAAACACTTCAGGGGCAGTGCAATGTAGTGTGCTGTACTAAGAGTGGGGTATTTCCTGTGCTATATCCTTGAAAAACTTGGCATCCTGTGGCTGAAGTTTCCTTAAGTTAATCTGATTCCTGTTTTTTTGTACCCAGGGTGAAAATTCCTGTTTCTTTGTGCCCAGGGTGGAAATTCCTATTAACCTCAGTTTTACTTTTCAAACAGAAACACTGAGTTGTTTTGCCACAGTTAAGAATCAAATTTAAAGTTCTACAAAGCTGCTTCTCAATTTTGGGTGTTGGGGTGGAAAGTGGAGGTAGCGAGTTGGGGAGGGAGAGTAAAGGAAGAAATAAAAGGAAAAAAAACAAAAGAAAGGGAAGTGAATAAACTGCCAAATGTGTTTCCACAAATTCTGTGGTCCTATTGCTATCTTCAGGCTTCACACTACATCAGGTTTCCGACGGTAAAAGTTGAGGCAGCTGTTTATAATTAGTGCAAATTGCTGAGCGTAACAAATGTATTAAAGAGAGCAGGGTGACTTTTTGGTCCTTGGTGCTGAAGTTTTAAAGTGACGATGTGATTATGTTGCACTGCTTGTCTACATGTCAAGTATGGATCACTTTTTCTCTGAGTATAAATTCTGACAAGCATAATGAAAACTTCACTTAAACAAAATTCAGTTACAAAATAATACTGAAGATAAAACCAAAATTAAACAGAACACTTTACAACTGCTGTATTTAAAGGTAGAAATTGGTATGATGATAGGAAAAAGGGGGTTTTAATAAAGTAGAGAATAGAAAAATGATGGTGACAGGAGAAATGTAGAAAAATTGTGACACACCCAGTACCTATTGCATGGGAAAGAAAATTCATATGTCATTACATCAAAGTTTTAAAAAATTAAAATCTTGACTATATATCTCAATTAGCTGAGACAAATATTTCCTGAAGAGCAACAGCTTGTATAACAAATACCTGAGACATAGAGGCTATAAATATAATTTAGAGTGTCTGCTTGAAATAGTCTTTTTAAGGGTCTTGGTTTTTAATTATTCTTAATCCCTGCACTTTCTAGATACAACCTTTGCATAACAATCGGAATTAGATCTTGTAAAAGAAATTGGTTTTCACATGTCAAAGGATATTTAAGAATAAGATAAATGGGGCAGGGATGTAGTGAACATATGATCAAGTTGAAGTGATTATTGTCTCAATATGGTCTCTGAAGCTTAGTATTTTCCATCAGCTTTTTTTAGATAAAAGCAGTTTTGTGTTCTAACAGGGAGTTGAAACATCAGTATGCTGTATGATACCTATGGGAAAAGTAAAACTAACACGTGGTCTTTGAGTTGGAAGCCTGGATTACTTACATTTGAAACACTCGAACCACACTTTTAGTGTCCAGTTTCAAATAAACTCACTAAAACACAGGAAGTAATGTTTTGATGGAGAATGCTAAAACATGCTATGTGTGTTTTTTGAAAAAGCTGGAATACTGTAGACAACCAAAAATGTTATTGATCTGACCTCTATAATGTTTCACAGTTATTATGATGAGATGTATGAGTTCCAGAATTGAAAAGTCTATCTTTACATCATAAGTTTTCCAAGGTTATAGGTTTGCAGCACTCTAATTGATCTGCCTCTTATCTCTGATTGCTTTAATACTAGAAAAATACAGGACATCTGTGGGTTGGAAAAAAGTTGATTAATTTAACAGACCAGGTTTAGATCACTGACCTTCTTTCATGCCAAAGCTAAAACAAAAGTAATAAACCCCAGATCTTGAATACCCAGCTGGGACTGTTGCTTTTGATTTCAATACTCTTTTGGCCTTATATGTATATTAAAGAGATGCTGAGTTGAAAACTTCAGTCTAGTAGTTTCTAGGATTTCTCATTGCCTTGCCACTTAAGTTGTGACCTGGTAAGAAGGAATGAAGCAGCAACCTAATTGAAAACCTGTACTTGTTTAATTACATTTCATAACAGCTGAGGTTATAAAGACTACTATTGCACTTTGCACTTGCCCTGATTTGCAGCTGCATCCTTATCCATATGTTTGAACACTGAAGTGTGAAGTTTGTCACACTAGGAAGAAAAAGCAGCTGTTGGTTGTTGTTGGGGTTTTTGATTGTTTGTTTGTCTGAGGGTTTTTTTTTTTTTTTGTTTTTGTATTTTTTGTTCTGGGTTATTTGCTTTTTTTTCCTTGAATGGAAATGAGTTGATAGCAGAAGCACAGTTTGTTTCAGTGTGTGTCTCTCTCTCTCTATCTCCCAAGCATGGAATAGGAGAGAATCTTTGCTGCAAGTTATATGCTTCAGAGAAGTAGAGAATGGACTTTCCTCTTCACCAGCTACTGTTCAAAAGCCCAGTTTTGCCCTTCAGCTTTTATATCTTTATGGGTGTATTGTATGATCATGTGGTGGTTAATGTTTGTGATTGCCTACCTCAGGTGGCTATTACTCCTCTTCCTTTGACATAGGAAGGGTCAAAACCAGCCATGGTTATTGTTTTGGTACTGATTTACTCAAATACTAGGTTTTTTGCATTAAAAGAAGTTGTGGTACAAAAAGATTTTCTTTTTTTGTGAGAGGTCTCAAGCATTCAGTGATAGCCTGAAAGCTTGAAAACAAAAAGTTTATTATGGCTGATCTCCTATGTGGTTTTCAGATTTTCATTCAGATAGGCAGGATAAACATATTAATGGGGGAGCAATAAAGGGGGAAAAAAATGATGAGATTCAGTGGAAGCCTTTTTTTTCCTCCAGAGGTATTTTTTGTCTTCACAGTGCTCTGTCTGGATCTTTCTGCAGGCACTTTCACACTCCTGTATAAATTAATGATTTAGGAAGTTATTTGAGAGAAATGTAGAAGGGTATCCTACATTGATGTTCTTTGCTGTTCTTGCAATTAAAAGTTGTTTGCAATTGAGGAAAATCTTGCTGTTCCCTTAAAAACACATAATAATCCCACAGTTATCAGTACTTTAGGAAAGAGAGAGAAGCAATACTGATGAGTTTTGTTGGATACTTGGAGAGAAACCCAAGGAGGACTTTGAAGAGAGATGTCACCTGATGTTACCTGTAACCTGTATTTTTCAAGAGATTCAACACTAAAGTATGTTTTCAACCATAGCCTATATGTGGAAAATTTGAGTTAGACTGGTTCCTTAGAAGGAAGCATTGCCAAGTCTTGTGTTATGCCAGTTGTTCTGGTAGCTATGTGGTGAGGAAACTTCTGTGTTTAAATCTTACAACCTGTTCAAAGTCATGGAAAGTATTGGTTGGCAATCTGAACTCTAAATCCTCTGATAGACAGGGGACAGGGGGGAGCCACTAGGTGGGTAAATTCTAGCCTCGTTAGAACTCTATAGATCCTTAACTAAAGTTTATATTGTGGCCCCTTTCTCCCTCCAGAACAGTCAGACCTTGTGTCTATGCAGTACTTCTGCAATTGGATAAATAAGTAAGCTCTGACATGCTTCACAAAGAAGGAGGGGTTTCAAATATATTGGACTATAAATTCTGCAAAAATGTTTAAATAGCAATTCTTCAAGAGTGTCAGTTCAAAGGTGATTTTGCTAGATCATTTATTAAAAAGACTTGAAGAACCAAAAGAACCTCATAAGAATTTGAATTTTATAGTATTTTGTCTTGAAAGTCTTGGAATTTGTATTTATGTTTTCTTAAATATGTTACAATGGTTTTTATACCCTATGAGAATTATTTACAAAATTATGTCCTATGAGAATTATTTACAAATTTTTAATTAGAGGGTATCAGCATCTGAAGATGCCGATAATAATTGTGACTTGGAGGAGGAGGATTGAAAATGGACTTTTTCAGTAACCTAGATACCAGTCTTGTGATTCTTAATATATTGCTGCTGTGGAACTGATAGTTTATCCATCCTAGAATTAGTAGGTGCCAAAGTATAATTCTGCAGTTTTTTCTGTGTGTGCATGTGTGAGTGTTTTGTTTCTGGATTTGGTAGGTTCGGATTTGTTTGGGTTTTTTAAGGCCAAAAGCATAAAAAAAGTGGGTTTAATTTTTCAGGACTCAGAGATTCAAGAAGGAAGGCTCTAAGACATGTAAGAACCTGGCTGAAGGGAGACCAGTGATTTTTGGCAGCGAACTTCCTCCTGCATTGTTTTTATTTTTTATTTATTTGCAAGGCTGGAGTTCCTCAGAGATGGATCTGTGGGCAGTTTTTCTGCCTAGGACATGAAGATATAAGCAAAGTATCAAAGGAAGGTGCCAGAGGGGATGGAAAGAGCTTGCTTATTATTGTAAATAGGGGCTGGAGAGGATTAGGATTGTTATCTAAATATAAAGCAGGTAAACATAATTCGAACTGGAGGTTAGTTTTGGCACAGGCACAAATTGATCCAGACTGCTCTACTGCTTGAGATGAAGCTTGATAAGCTTATTGTAGGATTTAATTAGTGTGGTGTTTGCAACAATAGTAGCTTGAATATGGTGTCCCAATGCGGGGAATTGCATCCAGCTTTTTGTTACGAAGTGAGATAACAGAGTTTTGTGTGTCTTGTTTGGGGTCATCCTAATGCACAACTTGATATCTAAGAATTGTCTTGCCAAATGCTGACTTTTTTCCCTCTGTCTTCTGAATTGCTCTTCTTTTTTTCTCTCCCCAAGGGCTTGGATGATATTAGATCAATACAGGAAGAAGTCAAAGCTTTTCCGTACAAAAGTTCTGTTAGCTCCACTTGGGGACGATTTCCGCTACACCGAGAGCTCTGAATGGGATCAGCAGTACCAGAATTATCAGAAGCTGTTTGATTATATGAATTCTCGTCCTGAGTGGCATGTTAAGGTAACTACAACACATTTTCTGGTTTGTTGAGAAAACAGTATTTCCCAATATTCTGTGATTGTTCATGGATAAAGTAATTGTGGTTAGGTTTGGATTTTTTTTCAAATGTGAATCCTTATATATTATTTAACAGCAGATTGATGTGTCTTGGTAGCTTACATTTTTTTTTAACCTTTACTACCTTCTCTCCCCCCAAAACAAAAATGTTGCTATTAATAATATTGGCTTGAAAACTATAGATAGTTTCCAAACTAGATTAATTTGAAGAATAACTAGTAGGTTTAATTGTTTTCTTAGACTGTTTACACAGGCTTCAGGCATTGTTACTTTAGACTCACAGACTTTGTTAATTCAAACTATTGTATTTTTTTATGAGAAGTTCAAGAAGATTTTGCTGCTTTATTTGTGTCTTCTTGGTTTTACATCCCAAAACAAACCAAAAATCTTAAGAGATCCCATTGCTGGCACATGTTGTTGAAAACAATAAAATCTGAGACTGAGCTGGCTACAAAAGTACTGAGCATATTAACACAACTATCAGAGGAGGTACCACTTCAAATTGATGATTTTGTGTAAGAGTTAAAACACACATTCATATGCTTTAGTGTGTACTTCTTGAAGAACGAGGAGGCCCTAGGGACTTCTGGTGCTATAAATGTTCTCTGTATTCTGACAGCTTCTCATCATCTTTCAGCATGACATTAACTAGTGGGGTCCACAACCCTGGGTTTTTTGAGTGTTACCTGAGAGTGCACTTTTGCTTGCTTTCACATTTAGGCTTTTTTTTAAACCTGGTCTGGTATCTTTCTTATGGTTTGTGCATCTGTTTTTTCTTGTATTTTCTGAGACCTCCCCTGATTCTTCCAACTGTGCATTTGAGTAGTGTCTGTAGTATGTTACTACTTTCTGCTGACATCTGGACTTGTGTCCTGCATAAAATGATTTCTTGGGATTATATTTTATCTGAAAACTCAATTTTATGTCTTTCCTGTGGGATGTGGGTGACATGATGTATGGTGAAGGACCACTATGTCTTAGTGGAGGGAGGCAGACCTGCAGAGTACTCTTCATTTCTTAAATCCAAAGCCCATCTTTTAAAACTTGAGCTTGCTGCTATCACTAGCTTTACTTCTCTCAAAAATGTGTGTACTGTACAGGTAATTACTCTTTGGATACTAACAGCAACATATTTTCTGTAGTTCTTACTAACCTGGGCTGGATGATTTTGTCTCTGGGGCAAAAACTGAAGGCTCTGGCTCTGAAGTCATTCTTCAAGAACCAGTGCTGTCCTAAGACCTCTGAAAGTTCTTCTGAAAGATTCTGCTCAGCCCATTGTCAAGGATTCTAGCAAGTCTGCTTCATTAGGCTGGTCACATTAACCCTTGGTTCCCTCATGGAAGTATCTGACCCTTTTCTGGTTTTTAATACCCTGACAGAAAGAAACAAAATACTCTGTGTCTGCTGCTTCATACCTAGGGTATTTTGATCAGCTGGAACACTGTTGGCATCAGAGTGTTTCTCCTTTCCATTTTGTTCAGATACTTAGGTTTTCCTCTCTCTGTTTTTGTTGTTCTTTTTTCTCTTTCTTAGTTGTTTGTTGCCTGTCTGTTGGGGGTTTTTTTTTTGTGTTTTTCTGGTTTTGCTTGATTTTTTGTTTTGTTCGAAACTGATGTCATTTATTCTTGGAAATATGAGCTTAAATGGATTTAAGTACTTCTTTTCTTTCACGCTCTTCTGCACTTTCCCTAGTGGAATGTAACTCCACAGGCAAGTAACAGGACATGCTCAGCTATGTAAGAATCTAGATTATATAAAGGAAGAGTTCACATTTCTTCCTGAAGTGCTGAGATGCCTGGGATATTACTGCTTGCACAAGGGAGTGCCTACTCTGCCTTTCTGATCCGAAGGGAGATTTACTCTTTCAGACACCTCTTTGTGATGTTTATCTAGCGGATATATCTGTTAGCATTGAGATTCTCCTGCCAGCCGCTATTCTGTTCTAAAAGTGTGTGGTACATCACTGTAAAACATACCTATTTTGCTCTTGAGGAGTTCAATCTCCCATTCAGAGATTTCCTTTGCATCTCTTATACATAAATTAAGCTGAGTCTTTTACTATGCCAATAGAAGACTCTACCAGGTTATTCCACTGTTTCCATTCACCTGACTTTGATGCTTCGTCTGGTGAGGTTTTACTCCTCTGATTCAATGCAGAAGTGAGATAGTCTCTTGTGTCTTCTCCTGGTGTGTTGGTTTCATTTTTTATTTTCTACTTGTCGGTGCCTATGGTAGTGAGGGAAAAGAGCAAGTATCCTAGAAGACCTGATAAGACAAAGTTTACTGTTGGTGGGATTTCAGGGGCAATATTTATCTTTCTTTGCTTTACTGCCATTTAAAGTGGCAAGTTACTATATTGTCTCCAGCTAACAAATACTTGGATTATCTGAACAACTTTGAAGTGAAAGTGTTTGAGGTTTTTAAATTATTAAAAAGTGTGATATTGTTGTTATAGTGAGAGTCTGATACTCCTTATATTCCAACTCCTTATATTCCTTAAAAAAAGATTTTTACTAAAACTTGATTTTGGTGTTATAAATTGCAACATGCTACATTGTATACTTGTTGTTAAAACATAATAATAGTAATAGGAAATAAAGTTACTTGATATTATCATTATTGTTTACAGTTATGATATTTCTGGTAATGATATGAGGTCTTCTGTCTTGCTCCAGCTTCCGTTAGTTTTTTTTTATACTTTCATTTGAAATCCATTTTGCCATCTATGCTTCTTTAACAACATTTCTCAATACTAACAACATTGATGCCAATCATTTATTTACTCTATTTTTAGTTCCCCTGAATCTTAAGGATACCCATTTTTGGCCTACCCTGTAAAGATCTGCTATTACCATGCCAGGGCATTTTTAAAAATGACCAGAAGATAATAAATTTTTTTGATCCCACATGTTACATTTCTTAATCAATTTCTTTGTATAGAATTTAAGGAATCAGCTTCTGAAAGCAAATGCTGATTTCTATTTTTTTTGATCAAAAAGCCATCTTTTGGGTTAAGCAAGATCTGGAGCACAAGAGAGCTAATTTTGAAAACACAGGATTAGGAGAACTATGTTTTTGTTGCATTACAAAAATTTCTTCCTTAGCCCAGACAGCTGCTTGGGTAATATTGAGGTGTTGCTTAGCTCGTGTATCACTGACTTACTTGTAAGATATGAAACAATGCTTCACTTGTTTGTTGACATTTAGATATTATTTTATTTATCTATTTAAATAATAATAGTAAAAAAATATATCTTGAGTTGTAGAATGGTTTTGGTTGGAGGAGACCTTTAAAACTGTCCCATCCAACTCCCCTGTAATGAGCAGAGACATCTTCAGAGATTGCCCCAGAGTCCCATCCAATCCAGCCTTGAGTGTTCTCCGAGATGGGGCATCCACAACCTCCGTGGGCACCTTGGGTGTATCGCCTCAATCGTATTAAAAGTTGTCTTTGTATCTCTTCTGAATCTGTCCTCTTTTAGTTTAAAACCATTACCTCCTGTTTTAGCACAAGAGGTGCAACTGAAAGCCTGTCCCCATCTTTGTTGCAAGGGCCCTTTCTGTACTGAAAGGCTGCAGCAAGCTGTCCCCAGAGCCTTCTCCTCTCCAGGCTGAACAACCACACCTCTCTCAGCCTTTCCTCAGAGGGAAGGTGTTTCTTTGACCACTTTTGTGACTCCTCTCTGGACATGCTCCAACAGATCCATCTCCTTCTTGTGCTGAATTGATATGCCTTTTTTGAAAATACTTCTTGTATTGAGTTTTGAAATGCTATCCAGCTTGTCTGAAAAGTCTGAAGAAGAACTTTAAAAATTTTTAGGATAGGTTTTCTGTTATAAATCTGCTGGAAAAGTTGTGTGTTTCTGAAATGTATATGGAACCAAGCATATTCATTGTCTCTGTATTTTCTGCATAATGAAAATGGAACTTTTGTTACAGTAACTTTAATTTTCATTCAGGCCCAGTTTGGAACTTTATCTGATTACTTTGAAGCTCTGCTCAAAGAAAGCAATTTAGGTGAAAAGAGCAGCAATTCACTTTTTCCTGTTTTAAGTGGAGACTTCTTCACCTATGCAGACAGAGATCATCATTACTGGAGTGGGTACTTTACATCACGACCCTTTTATAAACGCCTGGACAGAGTCTTGGAATCCTACATAAGGTAAATCCTGCTGTCCAGTACATTCATAATGCATTTCTTGGCACACAGGAGAGATTAATGTGTAAGTATTTGTCATGGTTTAACCTCAGGCAGCCCCTTGCTCGCTCCCCCACCAGCAGGATCTTGAGGAGAATTGGAAGGGTGAAGGCTACAACACTCATGAATTGAGACAAAGGCAGTTTAAGAGGGAAAGCAAAAGCCACACGTGCAAAAAAACAAAGTAAGGAATTATGGCTATGGTGTGAACTTTTTTAGAGAGAAGTAAAAAGGTTCTCAGAGGAAGCTGAGAAATTGCCAGGACTAGTGAGTACCAAGTGATCTATGACTGCTGTTCTTCTGAACACTGTCTGCATCTTCTTGAAAGAAAAAAATTGTTGCTGAATTTTGGTAATGGAGTATTTAAATCGTTCTCCCTTGCAGCAGACATAAGATGATTTAACTGTGTTATAGAGCTCCAGAAGGAAATCTAGGGCAGATGGATGTGATGTAAATCCTGAACATTCCATGTATAGCCTTCCTGAAGAATTACAATTTTTTTGCGGTAATGGATGATGCAGTATCCAACGGGCAAGAGAGATGTGCAAAGTGGCATTTCCAAGCAAGCTTGGAAAGTAGTGTTTTGGAGGCAGATACAAGTACCTTTCGAAAGAGGAACTGTATCTAGCAGAACTTGTTTTATTTCTTCCAAGGAATCCAGTTTTTACTGTGGTAATGTGAATGATTCATCATAGGAATCTTTAATTTTCAGTGAAAATAACGTTGTTTAATACTGCTGTTGGAGAAGACAAGATGCACAATAGAACAAGAAAAGAAGGACAGATAATAATTTTATAAATTGAATTATCTAGTAATTGTTTTTGCAGTTTAGATTAATTTCCTGTCTGTTTCTTAAAATGCACCAAGGATTTAATTTCATTCAGCTTCATCATAGTTTATTTTTTTCAAGATTTTTAGGTTTGGTTATTTAATTGTCATTTTCCTGTTTTTTATTACATAGACTACAGAAAATTTCATATGAGTTTGTTTGTAGTATTTAAAACTTTACATTAATAAAGAGATTCCTTAATTTAAATGTTTCAGTTGACTTCAACTTCTGAAAAAGGTATAGATAAAGAATCTCTGGAGAAACACTAATCTATCAATGCTCTTATGTATTAAAGTATAGTTTTAAAAAGTACCTGGCAAGTTTTTAGTTTTTCATTATCCTTTGTAAACAAGATCTAAGAAAAAAATGTATACATGTGTTCTCATTGTTTTAATATCAGGTTTTTTGTCAATGTTGTTTTCAGAAACCATGACAATCTTCATGGGGGTCACATTAGCTATGAGAATAGCAGGAGTAGGGTTTTTATATTTTATTTTTTATTTCTTTAAAGTCAAAGGAAATACAGTAGGATCGTATTTAATCCTCAAATTCATGATAATTATTTCTGTAGTATGTTTGAGCTAACATCCCTCTATCTATCTGGTGTATGTCCATATTTGTGAGAGAAGCAGCCATGAACAGACGGTAAATAAATGTGTGTGTGTGCTCTTTACCAAGGATGAAGGTTTTTAAATTCAAGCAATATCAGAATTAAGCAGCACTTCCCTGTTACATAATAGCCAGGAGATAATGTTCAGCCCAGGACCCAATATGAAAACTAGCCATTTAAGCAGGAGAAGAGTTGGTTGTTTAAGGTTTTTCCTGTTTAAAAAGAGTTTTTTTTGGGGATGGTGTGGTAAGGAAGTGTAAGAAAGCTTAAGGATTTTATAATGGAGATTGACACAGTGATTTGAGTCATTATTGACTTCTTAATCTTAAGTGAGGGGGGGAGGGAGGTAGGGAGGGAGGGAGGGATGGATGGATGGAAGTAGTTTGAAGAGTGATAAAATATGTGGCCAGAAGTTTATTTAATATAATGAAAAGATTTAAAGAACAGCAGCATAGTTTGAGACAAGTTAGGGACACATTTTTTTGTTTTATTAGTTACTAATGTAAACAGGGAAAAATTACATAAATCTGCAAAAAGAAAATTGAACTAATTTAGAAGGTGAATACTACAGTGATACTTCTAACTATACAGATGGATAGAAAACTCTACATCTTGAGAGTTCAAACTCTCTTGGAAATATTATTTATGTAGGTTAAATATAAACTGCACCTAGGTAAGGGAAGTTAGTGTAGGCTTTGACAAATAAGTGAAGCAAATTTTGGTCTATTTGCAGTGTCCTATCGGGGACAGATGCAACAAATTAAAATGAAGTGGAAAATTTCTGAAAACTGTATTAGGTCATCTGCAGTATTTTGAAACAGATGTGAGAAAACCAAGGCTTTATACCGGTTATATGGAAAGGGATTAGATGCTTACTTATAAGCTGAAGTGTTCTCAGCTTAATACAGTGTTGTATTTCTGAGTGTCTTTCATCATTGACCATTGAACCTTTTTAGTGTTTAGAAAAATATTGAGATATGAAAGGAAAATTCTGCATCTGAGAGATGTCCTTATTAATAAAAAAGAAAATTAAATTAAAATTATTTGTGGGGAAGAAAATCTAACCTTATTTTGAGGACTAAAATTTGTTGTGTTCTCTTCTTTATAGCGAAGTTAGGTCAGTGTTTAGTGGCTAACTTGATTTTTTAAAAAAAGGTAAAATGCTTTAGGACAGGGCTTATTCATCCACTAGATGGATGAGCATCTGATGACTTTTTTTCAACTAAAATATTTTTATTTTTCTTTCAAGTTAAGCTGCAAGAGGACAAAGTAGGAGGGATTTGTAGAAGTAGGAATTTGCGTTAAGCAACATTTAAATTACAGTGATTAAGGTTAATCTAGCACTGGTAATTAAATATAGGACTTAAAACTTCCTAACATCTTGATTTTGTGTGTAGTTTATGAGCAATTAGCTAACCGGTAAGAGCAAAATCTTCACCTGTTCATGAAATATTGACAATATGAGAATAGTTTAGGCTGTTATGTGTATAGCGCACCTTTCAGTTTAATTGGGTACATGGTAGTTATATAAACAACAGTTTATATAACACTTACCTATGTGTTGTATAAAATGAAGAGAAAATGAAATCTAAAGGAATTTTTCATGTTAACAATTAATACCATACATAGTCTGAAAACCAAGTGGTTTTTGTTAATTTTTTTTGTTTTCTGTAGTTTAAAATTCAACACATGCCCTCACTGACAACTTCTGTAAATAAAAGAGCTAACTTATTTTCCTTTTCTTTTTAATTTATTAATTGCAGGCCTAGAAGTTAACATTACAAGAAAAATATGTTGTTGTGATTTCTTTGCTTTTTATGTCATTAACCTGCATCATCTTTGTTGCTTCAAGTACTCGAGAAATGTTCATTAACTTCTAATAAATTTTGAAAAATAGTCTGACACTTTTCGGCCTTGCAAAAAGAGAACTATAACATTTTAGGAGAAGATAGGAAAAAAGTTAACAGATGTTTTCGCAGAATTTATGCAGGTAATTTTGTCATTTAAATATTCATAATAACTGGCAATTATGGGGATATTTTTTGTAAAATAAATTTAGATTCTCATAAAGCAAGTGAAAATCTGGTAATATTTTAGTGCTAGGTTTTTGCAGCAGAAATAGAAGAGAAAGGCTCTGTATTCTGTTCAATGTAAGGATTTTGGAATCCAATGTTCTCTCCAGGTGACTATGTAGTAAGCAGGTGCATGAGATGGTTAAGTCTTTAGAAGAATTTAGTCTGCTTTAAGTGCAAATGGCAGAATAGATATCCAGTAGTATACAGATTAGGATATTTATTTAAAACAAATTTATTTGATTAATAAGTTGTTTTTTGAAATGGAAATGATATGGTTCTTGTAAGGCACTCTATCCATGCTGTGAGGTTTTCGGATCAATTCCATATACCTCTCACACATTTATGACTGTGTATTTTAGTTTGCACAGTCATATTTTTATTTTAAAGGTCCGTTTTCCACCACAGAAGTCTGGCAGGAAGCTGCAGTATGAAGATATGCTAAAATGTGCAAGAACAAGGTTTATAGAGCTTATGGAACTATTTACCATTTATTCTTCAGATCAAGCATGTATTGCTTTTTACGTTTTAACCCTGTAAAAATACTTGATTATTCTCTGCAATTTCAGGGCAGCTGAAATTCTCTATTCCTTGGCGTTAGTACAGTCCAGTAAATCTGAGAAGATGAGTGTATTTCCTTCTGTGGATAACTATAAATTGCTGACAGAGGCTAGGAGGAACCTTGGACTCTTCCAGCATCATGATGCTATTACAGGAACAGCCAAAGATTGGGTAGTTGTGGATTATGGCACCAGGTAATTTATTATATATATATAAACTTAAATCCTAATCTCCTTTTGCAATTTTAAAATCAAAGTGTTTATTTCAGACATACAGATTTGATACAGCAACGTACTCCACTGAGAGTGTGGCGGTGCTCTACATGAGAAGTAGATTTGATTACCCATGCTCTTCATTTACGCAATGTTTTTGAACCCTCTGAATAAGAATTTCATGTCCAAACAAAATTTTGATATTTCAAAAGGTAGACCCATTACTGAGATTTCATTAATAACAGAATTTTTCTGCAGTAAGTAAGAGAAGTTTTTGTATTTCTCTGTCATAAGCAATAATCAAAGATATGCTAATTTAAGCATATATTCTTCAGAAAATCCCACACCCTCTGTAGTGTGTCTATCTTAAAAGTGGGAAATCTTTTTTGTGTCGAAAGTCTTCTACTTAACTTGTCTGTTTATTGTCTCATCTGGGGGGTATTTCTAAATATTGCAAAATTATTCTGCTAGAGTCTTAATAGAATTTTTTTGAGAACTTTGCATGAGATATGTATGTCTGTGTATGCACATGCTTTAATTATGGGTTTGTTCAGAAAATTGCTTCATATTGGAATGTTAAGAACTAGTAAATTTAATTAATTGAGGTGATGACGGTAGGCAGATGATAGAGCATGTTCATTAAATAAGTAATTGTTTTAAATGCATCTAAAATACTCTTGTTTAAAACTATTTCATGACAAGTATTTTTAAATTCCATACATCGAATCTACTATATCATAAGTATTCACAATGCATTTAGTTATGAGAGAGTGAAATAAAGGCTTTTTTCACTTTACAAATAAAATTATCCAGCTCTCTGTCTTCAGAAATTTGTGGACATCCTGGTAGTTTATATAGTTTATAGCTTATATTTTTTGTGTTTCTGATTTTCTCTTAATCCTATGTAAACACAGTCTTGAGATTCTGACAAATGTTTCGGGCTTGTCTCCACTATAGAAACTGAAAATCAAATATACAAACTGCAAACTTTCCTAAGATTAGCGTTTTGAAAAAATACTTGGTATTTTGAGAATACACCTTTGATAGCACAGCGTACAGGAGGAGATGTACCTCACTTTCAGTATGCAAGACAAGAATATAATTCAGAATATTTCTGCATTTTTCAGGCTGGTCACCCATTGCTACTATTCTTATTTTCATGCTATGTTGATGCTGACATTCTTATTTATTTTTCTGCAACTCGTATTTTTGAGTTCTTTAATGTTTTTAAATTTCAGTGTTACAACATTGAATAAAACCAATTGAAAACTAACTAAGATTTTAAATGTTTTAACAGGCTTTTCCATTCAATAATGAATTTGAAGAAAGTAATAATTGACTCTGTTCATATTCTTATCCTAAAAGACAAAAGTGATTATAACTATGACACAGCAACTCCACTCCTGAAGATGGTGAGCTCTCTTCCTTGATTTTTTCCAAAAATGAAATGTGAACTATGTCTTTGAATTCAGTTTGAGTAACCCTGGGAAATGTCAGAACTAAATTTGCACCTAATGCCTTCTCAGAAATGTGCTACTTATCGCTATTTGCAATAACTGAAGATATTGGAAATTAAAAAATGAACATGTCAGCAGTTGATGCTGAAAAAATGCCCACACGGCTAAAGGAAAGGGACTTGTTGCCCTTTTTGAGTTAGATAGTAAAAGCAGGTGTTCTAATTTTCTTGTGGGCATAAATGTGTTGGTGAGTTAGGAGATATACATGAGCACATATAGTACAGTATGTAGTCCTGTATTTTGACTTCGCTTCACAGAGGAACTTAATAAATATGGGAAGAAGAAAATTCCCATCCCTAACAGAAGTGTAACCTTAGTTTGCAAGATTAGATCAAGACAAAACCTTGTGCTCTTTTTACTTTGCTGAAATTATTTGAAAGAGGAGTGTTCGATGAAATGGGCGATAAAGTCAGCACTGGATCCTCATGTATCATTTTGAGACCTATTTTACAGTAAAGTACCCCTTGAAGAAACACACTTGCTAATATTGCTTCCTTTCAGAATTCTTAGTTTCTTCACTTTCTGAACAAAAGTCCTTTTCTGTGACAGCTATTAATTTTTAGGAAGTCTACTTACTGCATTTACCTTGAAGATAGACAAAATGAGATGCTTTAAGTTCATTGTGCATAAGCACAGCAGGGTTAAGACAGTCTTTCTGATATGATTATCTCACACTTCTGACATAATGAACATGACATACATTCTACTGGTTTAGTTGTGCCAGGTGTGTCATATCTTGAACTATTCTTCCAGTCACGTGTATACATAAAATTTTTTTGTTAAAATAGTTCTTTATACTTTGTATTACTTTTATACAAATATATGTATAAATATATGCTGCATGTGTATGCTACATGCTTGTGTGTCACAAATATATTAATTTTTCTTCTCTTTGGAAAATGAATGTGCACTTTCATAAAATAGGAATATTTTGAAGGCATTCATGGGATGAAGGTTTTACTCCTGCTCTAAATTATATTGGAAGATGTTGTGATGTTACATTTTACTAAACGTTTGTTGTTCCTGTTCTTCATCAGTCTGGATTAATACCACCACTGCATTGTAGAAGTACTAATTACTGTTTCAACTGTATATTGCCTAGGAGCATACTAATTCAATGAGCTATTATTACCACTGTGAAAGCAGAAATTAAAGAGTAAGTTATTATGGCAATGAATTTATTGTGTCTATATAAAGCAAAAAAATAAGGTGATTACAAAAGCAGATTAAGATTTATCTGTTCGCCACACCACATCTGCAGTGTATCATTAATCTAGTATCTCCGCTATGCATTGGAAATAGCAAAAAAAACTTTTCAATGTGGTATTTGTGGACTGCTAACAGGAGAACTTCAGGGTAACTTACAGAACACCTCTGCAAACCTTGAGTTCAAGTTGGAAGTTCAAAGGCATTCATTTTGGAGTGGTATTTTGGTGGCTGATGGAAGCTGACATCAGGAATTGCTCAGAGATGGGCATTCAGAGTGGATGTCAAGAGAGTTGAGAAACAGTCTTCATCATGTGTCTAAGACTGAAAGTGGTTGTTGTTTTTGGGGGGTGAAGAAGTCAAAAACACCTAGAGGAACAGAGCACAAAATCACAGCAGCAGCATTCCAGTAGGTAGCAGGGACAACCAGGGAAAAGTTCCCTTTCTTGGAGGCAGAAAAAAGGAGGTTGGGAATAAGACACTATGAAGTACTCTAGAATGACACCACTTGCACTTTTTCTACTCTTTTTAATTATTAGTTCCACACAAAAGCATCATGGTTTTCTCTATTAATACTTTGTCCTTCTTATGTTAAGTTTTGCAAACTCTACACTAGTATGCAAACAAAAAATCATTTGGAAGGCAATACACTGATAATGAGAAGACACTTTAAGATCCCAGAATGACCCAGCTTTGGTTGGATCATGGATGAGATTGGAAATCTAAAAAAAAAAACTGCAACCATTACACAATTCCTGTACATTAGTTCTTTCAGTGCAGAAAGAAAATGTAAATGCAAGTGACAATTGCTAGATTTGAAAAACATGATTTTAAGGATGTTTTGAGGAACTGAGAACTCTGCACTTCAATTTCAAAGTCTGTAGTGGTCACCATTGTAAGAGCTGACTGGAATGTACTGTGAATCAGCAGGCTGGTCTCTTAGGCTATGAAACGATGACAGCAATGTCTCTGCCTTTCCTCAGTGGAAGTGAGCCCTGTACCACACCACACCCCAAATTATGTTTTTTGAAACTTTTCTTTTTGTACAATATAAGGTAACAATGAGAGCTTGCAGAAGACTATACAGTGATTGCTTGTGGTAAGTGCCCCGGAGCATATTGTTTCAGAGTAAATTTATAGTAGCAGAAATTTAATAAAAATATGTGATAAGTATTTGCAAAATTTGAAGGAAGATGGTGATTATGAAGGCTTGTATGTAAAAATGAAAACACAGGTGTAATAATTCAATAATGGAATCTAATAAAATCTTTAATGAAAACAAATATTTCCCAGTGATTTGGTCAAAATAAGTGTCTTACTTTTGTCAGTGTGAAGTAGTTTGTTTATTAGATTTTCTTGTTTGTTGTCCTCAGTAACAGGCTAAAATAAGATTTGATTTCTGTGGTTTTGTACTCCACAAAATGCATGTAATAGGCAACGCTCATATATTACTTACTGAAGTGTATTCAAAAGCGAATTCAAAGATGTTCTCTTGTAGGATGATGTTCAGGCTTCTCAAGATTCTTTGCCACGCAAGACAGTTATAAAGCTGACATTGCAACCAAGGTAAATAATTTATATATTACTCAGTGTATGCAATTCTTTTAGCAATATATGTTTTCACTACCTAGTAAGTAGTTTTTTATGCCATTTCCCTTTTTTTTCCCAAATATTGCCCAAAATAGAACAAAAAAAAAAAATTAATAAGTTACTCTGGGAAATTATGCTAATATTATTATGTCTCACTGAAAGAGGACACAGCATGTTAAAACTATAGGCATTTCTCACATACCACAGCTGAAGTAAGTGTTCTGTTTCTGTGTGCTTTTACAGCATTGTAATACTAAATAGATTGTGCTTGAGAGAAGCAATAGAAGATTCTAAATAGGCAGAATTACAGGTGCCTCAGTTAACTCTGTGAGCAAAATGTTAAATTTTTATAAGGCCTAAAAATCACAGTTTATAAATTCTGAATTGATTTTAAAAATCAAGTGGAAGATAAACTAGGATTCGGTTTTTTCTTAACTCCAACTTACTGTTCTATTAAGAGGAGTTATTTTTTTTTTTATATGTAATTGTAGGGTATTCTGCTGAAATTGGCATCCTGCTATGTCCATGAACACTCAGTATCCCACCTGAAATAATGTACACATTCATTTAAAGTGGCTCATCCAAATAAAGTGAATAAGATGTCTGGATATGAAAACTGCTGTCTGTGTAAATCAAATAATGCAAGGTTTTTGCTTACAGAACAGAAGATTTAAGATTCATTCAAAAAGCAGTGAATGCTGTTTTTCCTGATGTTAGTATCTGATTTCTCTAGTTCTAGTGGCAAACTAATAAGACTTACTTGCTTAATTGATGCAGATGTCCGACTATTCAGCCAACTAACTGCTGAAGTGTATATATATATAGTTAGAATCGTTTAAGAAAGTGAGTAACGTTTAGTTCTTGTGACCTTTCAGGAGAAGCTGTCTTCAGTCTTCCAGCACTAAATATACATAATGTGTCTAGTGTATGCTTTTCTCTAAAGAATGCTTTTAAAATAGGACTTCTCTTATTGGAGTGCTATAGAGATGCTAATAGATTATCTTAAAGTTGTCCAAAATGACCAAGAACTCAGGTGCTTATTTATTTAACAATAATGTTTTAGCTTTTCAAAATTATTTCCTCAGGTTTCTTCACTGGAAGAGGATTGTATATGTAGTATATAAGCACTTGGTTGGAAGCAACTTATGATGTAGATTTTCTTTGCTGTTTGAGGGTAGATTTGTTGCCTTTGCTCTCCTTACCTAGGTTAGCTGTTGAAATTTTCCCTGTGCTCTTTTCATCCCCTAATACACCTTTTGTTTGCATATAGTGTTCCACTTTTCCTTTTGTTTGCATACAGTGTTCCACTTTTGTCTCTGCATAATATGCTAAGTAAGTTTTCCCCTTTTTGATCTTAATTAATTTCAGATATTTGCCCCTTTTTTCCCCCTTCTGACTTGTAAATTAAATAGATATACATGACATTACCAATAATATTATTCTGGCTACTGCTGGTAGTCTCTAAACTGGTCTTAGCTTACTAAGAAAATAGTGCTAGTAGAAAATTGCTAACTTTGTTATCTGGTGTTGTGAAGATACCATACAGTCATATAAGGTATGATATATGTCCCAAAGTCTGCAGTCAGAAATATGGGAAAAAGATTGAAGAGGGGAAAAAGGAGACAGAAAGGGCAAAAAAATATTATAAGAAAATATTGATATTACTGACTAAATCCTGTTTTTTTTAATATCCTTTTTAGAAAACTTTGAAAGTGTTTCACGTAAATGTTTTACTTAACTGTACAGTACTTCATGTTTCATTTGTTGTTAAAATGTTCATTTGAATATCTCTTTGTTAAGCTGTTTTTGCTTATTAAAATTAGCTTAGTTTCTTTAGGCTTCTAACTTTATCTCTGGTTGTAGTCTGAATCTCCACTAAATTTATTACCATTGGGAAAAGTGGTATGTAAGATGTCGCTGTAACTACTGGTTAAATCTAATATATGATTATTATGATTGCATCTGAATTTTATTGTAGCATTTCATGAGAAATGCTATTTTCAGTAGAAGCTTAAACTCAACTCAATAAATCTATTATTAAGAATTACTATGCTTGAACTTCAAACTTTAAAGCTTTTAAAAAGGAAACTGGTTTTTTTCCATTTAAAATTTTGGAGCATCAGCAGACTTTAAAAACTAATCTTCACCAAAACTTTGTTATTTGCTTATCTTCTGTTCTTAATCTTCTTTATTATTCCTCTATGTGTAATTGAATCTCTGGTTTTCTTTCTGCTAGTGTGTTCTAATATGTCATTATGTGGCATAGAAATTAAATCAGTGTAACTGGCAAGGTGTTTGATTTTGATTGGCTATTCAGCTTTTCTTTGATTGGCTATTTAGCTTTTCATATTTTTGCATTTCTGTGTCAGAATTTAAAAAAAATCTGTATTCTATCTTGGTTATTCTTACATAAGTGTGGGTCATATCACCTGTGCTTTTAGAGGGACACTGCTGATGGGAAACTCATAATGGCTTTTCAAATTTCAGAGTTTTTCTTTTTTTTTTCCTTATTTTACTGATTACAAATATATCAGCTTTCTACAGGACCATAGTTGGTAGTGTGCCTTTTGCCTGTTTCATCCATCCTTCCTTTTGTGTATTTTTAGTTAAGTGTTCTCTTCACTGCTCATGGAAATTGTAGTTGGTAGTGAAAACTGATCTGACAGACTGTACAGGAGACCTAGGACAACTCGATTACATGGAAGAAAAGAAAGCAGGAAGAAATCTCTCATTCAGTTGTTAATATTCCAGTGTGAAGTATCTCCATATTGTTGTGTAGTTGAGAATTATATTTCAAACTGCTTCTAAGCAGGTGCCACCTGTAACCTCTTTGGTATTGTTTCTGCCCACACCTGTGCATCTTTTCTCTGTAGTGCTGTTGTGATATCCTAATGAATCCAGAAATGTATTTTTAAAGTAATGTGTTAATTTTGATGAAATAGGTGTACAGGATATTTTAGGTCTTTGACTCCATGACCTCAGGATGACTAAGTGGGCTAATGATCAGGCTTTTGAATACTGAAATTATGGAGTCTTTAATGACACTAAATCCCTTTTAACTGATAAATTAATATACATGATTTTTTAAAAAATATTTTGTTTAGCTGAAAAATGGAGCTTTCACAAGAAAATATCCAACTAGATATGGAACTACTTCTGTCTTGCTCTGAAGTTTAAAATTACTGCATGTCTTGGAGACAAAGCCCATTGAGTGTGCTGCTAAACTGGATGCTGGCTCATACTCTCTTACTGCCCAGCTATTTAGTATAATAATAGGTTTTCAGGAACAGTCTACCAGAGCTCATAGTTTCTGAAAGGCAAAAGGCTTGCCCTCACTGGACTTGGTGGGTGGGGGGTGTGTTTGGAGCTGCTGTTGTTTAGGCTGTCAGCAGCAGATCAAGGGCACGCTGACTGTGAGGCGAGGGGTTTTCCAGCTATTCCTATCTGTGCTGTTTTCTGGACACAGCATTGCAGGGGAGCATGCTACACGACCAAATGACTGGATTGGGTGTCAGCACCAGCTTGCATCTTGTAGTGGTCTAGTATGGCTCAATATGGTGAATCATAGTGAAAAGGCCTAACAATGGCAATTAGGTTTTATCTCTTCTTCCCCCTTCTCGTTTTAACTCTTGAACCTTCACATACCTGCCTGGGCAGTTTCAATACTGAGTTCCACTGCACTCTATCCTATCTGAACTGAAGATACTATGGTAGTGAAAAACTAAAAAAAAAAAAAAAAAATCATCTATTTAGGATTTTTTTGTGCTCTACCAGGTTTCTTGTAATTTTCCCACAAATTACTTTTGTCAACTGATCTTAGAGGAACAATATGATATGGTAACCTTCTTATCAGGCCAGTTTTATGTCTTAGCAGACTATAAAATAGCTTAGCTAGCTGTTTCCATTAGCTGAAATATTTAGGTTGCCCAGAGGATTAATTATGGGAGGATATAAATTATTTCTTAAAAAATCTGTCAAAGCAGTTTAGTGATATCCACGTTATAAAAGAATATTTCCTTTTTTCAAATAGAGGCTACAAAATAATCTTGGCTGTTATCCTGACTTTGTTATCCATGAGCAGGTTTTAGCATAAAGTTGTATTTAATAAAGTTTTGGAATAAGTTTTGTTTATCCCATTAGGTCCAAAATGCATGGTATTTTTTCAGAAAGAAAATCCTAATTTACCTCTATAATTTTTCAACTTGATAATATTTTCAAAAATTCACTTGGCAGGGTATTCACTGCTTTCTCAACACAGGACTTTAATGCAGAAATTAAAGCAATATTGCTAACTTTAATATGCAATAGAGAATAATGTACCAAAGTAAAAAATTTTTGACACAGCAATGGGTATGGTACTGTGTTTGGTTGGATGACTACAGCAAGAATAATTTGAGAAGGAAACTTTGTTAGTCACATGCCATAACTGTGTCTTTGTGAGCTTAGAATGTGACTGGATCAGGGTAATATTCTTCATTTGGCAACTTCTGCTTTGGTGGTGATTTTTTTGTTTCCTTTCCCCTTCCCTTTAGAAGGACTCTCCAGCCGCATTTGACATTTTAATAATAAACATCTTAAATTCCTTTTATGCTTGCATGATTTCAGAGGCATATATTCCTGGTTATACTCCAAAACAGCTGGGGAAAAAAAGGACAGTGGAAGAAAAGGTATTTTTGAAACTCAATGAAGAAAAAAAACAAATTTAAAGAAAACAGAAAAGAATGCAGTAACATTTAAGATGTGTTCATACATATTTGTAGCAATTCATGCCCTGTTAATGTGCACACCTGTTTCCCAGAGAAGAAAACAGATCTTGAAAAAACAAGCAAACAAACAAACACTAACCAAAACAATACTTCTAAGTTTTAATTGGATGAACTAGTGATCACAAAATGCACAATCTTGTGTGTTTAAGTGAAACCTCTGTATTAGTATCTTTCAGGGAGGTGGGCAGGATGAATACTCATTCAGTCAAGCCTTAATACTCGCTGCTTCTATTAAGAAACAATGCATAATTAAGCCCTTCTATTAAGCGCACAGTAGTGCAAGTAGGTGAAAAATTAGAAAACACTTTAGAGGTGATATATGAAGAGCCTGCATTTAATTTCCAATACCCCAGCTGCTTAAGTTGGATGCAACCTAATGGTTTTTTGAAAATTACTTTAAAGTGTTAATCTCAGTGTTCAGCTGCCTGATCAATTTACTAGATTTCAGGTGAACTGTAACGGCCAGGAACATGTTCTGTTTGTAGTAAACTCAAGGTCATTTTGACTAAATTGATTGGATATTTAAAAAGCATTCTCCTTGGTTTTCATGATGGAAGAGCTGTTGCAGAGGCAATGAAATGCTTGGCTGACTCACACGTCTGAATCTTGAAATGTTGCTAAATGTGAACTGGAAATAACTGTTTCAGTAAAAATCACTCCGTTAAAAGTGGTGCTCATTCAAATTGAACAAAAAAGCATGATGCATTCATTCATTCTGTTTTTTAGGTGGAACTTAGCTGTGCAAATATCTTTATGACCAAACCAGCAAACTCTCCATTGACAATGTCTAATGGGACAGGAAGTGAGGGGTATGGAAGAGTTTCACAGCACCTTGATCCTTTATTCTCATTCTTTTTGTAAGGTCATAATAGTTTTTCAGAGATTTCTGGATTTTCTGTGTGAGTTTTCTACTTTTTGTGTTAAAAAAAGTTAAAAAATGTAATTCATACAGGCTTATCTCAGAACTGACTCCAGGCACTGGTAATTGACATCTCATTAAAAGTTATCTATGAAGTCTAAAAACAAAACAACATGAATGCCTGGTTTTGTTTGAGGGCTTTAAAATTGAATGGTGGTACATTTTTTGAGGTACGATAATTTTTCATTATGAAGAAGAAAAAAGCAACTTTGATTTGCAATTAATTGTACTTCAAAGCTTTTTGTGGAAATAATTTTTATTTTTTAAAACTCATTTTTTGAATGCTATGCTTCTGAATTCAAGTTATTCTAAAAGTTGTTACATTTCAAACTTTTAAAGATTAATTTTTAGTGTATAAAAATTCTTATACATCAAACTTTTTTTCAGTTTTTGGTCTTACTGTGGATGAACCAATGACAGTCTGTTCTAAATGTTTTTGTCTACTGAGTGTCTTTGAAATTGCCACTGCAAAATTAAACCAGTAAATAAGTTCTTAGTTTGTAGGATTCATAGGATCTTTACTGTTTTTCCAAGTTGCAAATTTAGTCCTTTCATTTCAATACATGGAATATCAGCATCTTTTGTGGGGGTTTGCAGTACCAGTACAATCAGGCAGTGAAGGTGTTTGATGCTTCAGTAGCTATAAAAAATTACAAGATTTAAATAAAATATGACAATTAGGTCTTACAATAAATTTCTGGTTTCCTCTGAGAGCACTGCAGTGGAAATATTGTGAAATGCAGAAGAAAGAGGTGAATTAAACATACTCTATGGGAAGGAAAAGCCTGAGCTTGTTTTCAAAGCACAGAAAGTGATCATTATGAAGGAGCATGGTAGTGAATGATTGAATACAGCTGAAAGATCTGCATCCTATGCATGTACTTGTTGAAGAAGCTTTGGAAATAGCATATACATATTTTCAGTATATTAGTACATTTGTGTATTATTTCTTTTTTTTCCAGGCACTGGCCCCTTCAGCCTTTTTACTGGAGTTACCTTGAGGCAATATTGTAGTTAGTCCAAGGCTCTCAAGGCACAGACTGAAGTGATATGGAATACTTAAAAGTCTTTCTGCTCTTCTGAACCAGATTTTTTTTCCCTTCTAAATGCAGATTTATAAAGCCTGCACTACAAGAGGAACAAGGAAAGGATTTTAGTGAAGGTACTTCCTGATCCTGAAAAAGTCAGGGGGCTTCAAGCCCATCTTGGACCTCAGAACATCTCACAACTTTGTGGTAAAAGAAAAATTTAAAATAGTGCCTTTGGACTTAATCCTTTTATCCTTAATTGGAGAGTAGTTATGTGCTCCAGATTAGGATATATGTGCCACTACAATCCATCTAAATCATAGGAAGTATGTGTATCTGGCATATGTAGTAGGTACATAACATTTAAAAGTCTTGTCTTAGGTTGATGTTGATTTTTTTCGTGTTCTCGAAATATATAGTTCTTGCTGTGCTGTTGTCTGTGTTTTTTGTGAATGCTGTTTTCTTGAGGTTGTTCCATGGTTTGTTCTTGAGAAAGCCACACAAAGGTCCTGTTTCCTGTGAGAGTGGAGGGATGGATTGTGTGCCTATTGTCTGCCTAATGCTGCGCCTTTTACACGACCAATGGATATTATAAAGATTTCTCTGTAGAGTTATAAAGGAGAAAATTCATAGGAATGCATGTTGTCTCAGCTTTATTAATGAGTCTGAAGTTCAGATTTGGCGTTGTCATTAGGAAGGGTATTCCTACAGTGATTCTGAAATGTCAAGCTAAGATTATTTTTTTATAAGCACAGAATCACTGGGGTTTTTTTATTTGTATGTTAACCAGAACTGTCAGACATTACTACTTTTGGAAATAATATGTAATTTTAGCGTAGCTCTATTTCTAAACTACATTTTTCTTTTCAAATGGTGTTATAATTATGGCATTGCATTGTGTTAGTTGCAACTCTACTGAAGTAGATTCTTGTGAATTTAGTTATTTATTGGAAGTATCTCCTCATTTCTTGATGTCATCAGTTTAATAGTATAAAGAAAAGCTGATCCCTGGATAATAGGTTCTGTTGCCACCTTGCAAAAGTAACACAAATTTATGTTGTTTGCTGGTAATTTGAGGTTAAGATTACCATTCTATTAGCTCTTATGAAGGTTATTATTCATAAACTTCAAAAGATGTCTTATTTAAGAAGAGGGAAAAATCCAACTATTTCTTCATATATTATAAGATTTTATTATATATATATTCAAGATCAATATTTTACTCTAGAATGAACAGATTAAATGGATTATAATTTGCTGCTTTGATGTAAAGTGATTTTCTTTTCTTGTTACATTTGTGTTAGTATTGATGAATTTATGAGATGCTTATCTGAACGTAGAGGAACGTAGTAGCAGTTATTTAATATTGTTAGGTAAACGGATAAATCTCCTTTGACTTTATCCAGTCAATTAAAAGACCCTTGGGGGAAGATATTGAAATCTTCTTTTGGGGAAGAACCTGCTTTTCTCTGGCTTAATAGAAAGCTGTTTGTTTAACTTGATTTTTAATAAACCACCCATATTCCTTCTGCTCCAGATTTTGTGTTTACATCTGACACTGTATCTGAGAGCCTAGGTCCTAATCATAAACAAAAGACTTTTCAATTTAATTAAATGTCTAAGATTGTATAGTTATGCATACAAATGGTTTCAGTATCTACTGTGTCTCAGAGGAGGTATATTTAATCTCTAGAAACTATGGAAATTATTTTAATATTATTAGGTGTGTTGATTAAGCACCATTCACTGTAGTTTCGTATGTTGCTTTGACCTTAACTTTGTGCTACCTTCACTCAGTTAATAGACAGACTTGTTGATTGCCCAGCTGTTTTCTAAATGTTCATTGATAAATGTTCATTGGTAAATGTTGGATATCATGTATTATTCAAATTAAATCCAATCTGAAAAATCTACATCAAATCTAAATCCAAATTAAATCAATCTAAGTAGGGTGGAATTTTTTTGTGCAAAGTAAGGCCGAAAAACAAGTAAGGACTTCTTTAGGCAAGATATTAAAGTCGCAAGTAATTTTCTATCTGTCATGCTAACAGAGTAGAATGTAAATAGATTATAAAAGTTGATGTCATACTGGCAACTACCACTCTATATAGGATTAGTATTTAAAACTGTCTTGGTAAAGTGGAGATATATTTCATAATCAAAGAAGCAGGAAAGTGGAATATTGCACATCACATTGAAAAATAAGGCGTGGACTGACCAAATGGACATTAGTGAAGCAGAAGAACACTAGGTATGACAGAAGATGGCATTGAGAGAGTTGCTTGTATGGTATCAAAGCCAAGTTTGCTCTTGGATGATTTAAATGGAAATGTTCTTTGTAAAATGCAGCTGAAATAGTGTGCTGTACTCAAGAGTGATGAAGACTTCATCAAAAATATGGGGTGAGAAGCTGGGAAGAGTTAATAGGAAAGCAGGATCACTAAGTCAAAGACAGTACCGAAGTGCATCAAGAGCATCATCTATTTAGTTTGTAAAGACTGATAGTAAGGAAGATAAGTCTATAAATGCATGCAGGTTTGTTACAAACAGTCATTGTACATACAGGGGAAAATAGGAAGACATAATTGGAGAAAATGTTGTTTAAAATAATAAAAAATGTAATATTGTATTAGAAAAACTGGTGCTAGAGCTGCAAAACAATATAATCAGATTTGGACTTTTTCAAGAATAGCAACTGCAGCATTTTTCAAAGTTTGCCCTTCTGATTTCTCATTTTATCTAAGAGGTCAAGCTACAGCAACCTCCTAGTCCACAGGGGATTTTGTTAATATCTGGATTTTCCTTTGTCTCCTCAGTTTACTCTTGGGAGTCACAGTGGAAAAGGGGTATTTTGTAGTACCTAACATGATCTAAGGTTATAGAACAGTCTGTTTTGTGCATAGACCTCTGTTTGACCAGGTGGAATAAGGAGAAAAAGGGACTGTTTTAAGACATGTGAGACCTTCCAGTGATTTTAAAGGCTGCATGGTGTTTGTATACGAGCTGGTAGCTCTAATGAGAGAATATTTCTGCTTAAGAATTGTTGTGCACAAGCACAGCAATTTATTGTATATTGTACAGAAAAAATGGAATTTTCTGGTCAGGACAAAAAGGTTTTTTCCTCTGACAAAAGTTATTTTGTCACTTGGCAAATCTGTTGTAAAAGCTGGAGTGTTTTTGTATCACTTATGATGACGGACTGTCTGACTGCTACCATTTTAACTGTTTTATGCATTAAATGTTTGCAGAGTGATGTTTGTGGGGGTTGTGGAGGTCTTTTTTGGTGATTTTTTTAAAATTACTATTACCATAGATAGGTGGATTTCACATGCGGTGAGGAGTATTGAGCAGTGCAGTAACTACTCATACTGACTGTGTGGATTGGTAGCAACAGATCAGTTCTCTGTAGGAATGCAAAGGATCAAGAAATTTCCTCATACTGGAAAATCCTGCGTTTTACCTTTACTTCTCTACACCCCTCTCTCTCTCTCCTCATTCCCCAGAAATTCTGTTTCTAAATCTCTAAATCTCTAACATCAGATTTCTGTAAATTGGTTGGTATGCTTTAACATTGGAAGTGTACTTCCCCTTCTGGAAAAGAACCCAGAAAAAGCTCTGATGTATCTAATGAATATTGCTGATTTTGTTTCCTTTTGTTTCCTTTTTTTTTTTTTTTAAGTAGTTTTCCCCTGTTGAAAGAAGGTTGTGGATCAGATGTCACTGATAATAGCTCAAGGTGCACAGAGACATGAAGTTCAGTATTTGCAATAACATGCAGTAGAAGTAGTATAATTTGGTTGAAATCATGAGAATATTTTACATTTGAGAAATAAATATTAATTTCACAGAGGGGGAAATAAGGATAGTTTAAAATACCTGCTGAGTCAAATTTTCTTTGAAATTGGTCTATGAGTCAGACTCAAATACTTTCAGCAAGTGGAGGACATTGGTCAGAAGATTTTCATGCATGAGGGTTTGAGTAACTTTCTCCAAAACTTTCTCTGTTGCCTAAATTTCTTACAAAATGAATTTTGAATAGAACTGAAAAGTGTCTTGAAGCCCTGTGAAACACACAGCTTCTGAAGCCCAATTTAGTAACTGATAGAAGACCTGTAGGAAAAAAAGCATTAATCTGCTGCCAAGGAGAGTATCACAATCATGAGCCTGCACAGTTGGCTTTTGATGAGTTTTTTTCCTAAAGGAATATTAAGAACAGAGCATGGATTGAGATATTGGAAAATGTGTAATTTCTGTATAACCAGAGGAGCACTATGAACAGATAATATCCTGAAGATTGAATATATGGCACTTATTTCCAGAACAATTATTTTATAGGCTCTATAATTATATTTTATAGGTCATCTTTAGTAATTCCTAGCAGAAAAGCATACAAAATGGATGAGGAGACCCCGTACTTAAAATGTCATGTTATTCATACTCTTGACTGAGGAGGCTTTGACCCTTACATGAGGGACCATTAGAGTTTTGAAAAGAGCCAGGTAACTACTTGACTTTTTTTTTTTTTTTTTACCTACCAGTTGGAGTAAGTATTCAAAGTATTCAGTAGAGTTTTCCTTCTTAAGAAAAGGGAATGGTTAATGTTAGGTTTTATTCCATGTTTTTCCTAGTTTTCCTACAGCAAGGAGAGAGCTTTATAAATAACAGGGGAGTAATTTTTGTGCTCAAGTTACTTACGGTTTTATTCTGTACTTTTAAAAAAAAGAGGAAAAAAGTATCTTGATGTTTTCTTGGGCTTCAATGCAAAAATAACAATCGTCTTTTCTTCGGGGGAGGCTGTACATATTTGCACAATGAACAGATAAGTGTCTGGTTCAAATAGATGGTCTGCATTCTTTTCCTTCCATGTACCTCCATCCCCTAAGACATGCATCTATGTAATGGCAATTCATTACAGTTTCTTAGGATTCTCATTTTCTTGGACTTTTGGGGGCTTTTTTGTTGAAATTCCGCCATACATCAGAAGTCTCATAGTTTTGATTTTTTTAATGGTATTTTTGGAAGCTACCATGGCAAGCAGTGCTTTACGCAGTTTAAATATCAAATCTGAGTTTATCTTAACACATCAGTGTTCAGTAATTAAGAAGAGTCAGTAGGTTACTACCTACTGACTCTTCTCCCATTTTCAAAGCAATTTTTTCTTGCAATTTTAAGATGTGAGACAGTTTTGATTCTATTACCCAGTGAGATTAACTTTTTTTTTAGAGAATTTCAGTGTTGTTTACAGTTTTAAAGTTCTATCGAAGTCCATCAAGAGTCAAGAACTCATGTTACTTTTCTAGGTGAATTGTGGTTTCTAACCCAACAGCCTTTCTGGTAACTATTGACATATGTAGTTACTTAAATTCCTTTTCTCTATAGCATAAAGCCTTTAAAACTGTTTTCATTACTTCTCTCTTGTTCCTTTCAGAACTCACATGCATCTGTTTCTTCTCTTCTGTTCTTCACTGGAAGATCACTGATATAGTATATAATTTAGCTTCATGGCTCATATCTTTTCTCAGATTTGGGTGTACTTGTTGCATTTTTTTTTCACCACTTAGGTGGTTTTTACCTTGGTCTTTATAGGAGAAGAGTGAAAGAAACTAATCAGCTTTGAAGGTTTTGTTTGTGTAACTTTGCATTAAAATTGTGCTTATGGGTCCAAAGAACTGACTCTGATAAAACCGTTTATAATGGGAAATGCTCCTATCCATCTCAGAAAGTTTGCTGTACAAATTTTAGTAAAATTGGTCAGTCTGAGCTAGAGGTCCTCAAGGAATTGGTTGTCCAGATGTACTTGAATGAAGTTACTCTGCTGAACAGTGAACAGTGTTGTCTTGAACTGTAAATCCCATGTGCCTTGAAAGGTGGTTTTTGAATAAGCCCTTATCAATTTTGATGCTCTGATATTTACTAGTAGTGAGTTGTGGTTTCCCACCTTAATTGAATGCATCCCTTGTGAAGGAAGGATGAATGAACTTCAAAAGGAAATCCTAATTATGGTGTATTGCAGGTGTTACCAGTAAATGTATGTATCAGCATATATGCCTATATGTTTATGCACATAGGAGAAACAGAAAACAGTGATCTTTTGAAATACTGAAGCTCTTCTGTTTAGGAAAAATATTCTTTTAGGAGGCAGAGATTAGAGTTGTTAGAGATCTAAATAAATAATCTTTATTCATATTTTTGTCTGTAAATATCGCTACAGCAGTTGACATATTTTCTTAATTTAAAAATGAAAGTATTTAAAGTAAGAAGCAGTGGGGTGGGAGGGGAGGGGAGCGTTCCAGCTCTTGCTGAAAATGTTCCACAATGAGTTAAATCTTGTACTACAGGAAAATCTGCTGAAAATATTCTTGTATGTATGCATTTAATAGAGTTTATTAATGTTATTAATATTAGATTATGTAGGGAAGCTGGTCATGCTTCTGTGACTAAAAGATACCTGTTTGGAATTTCAGAGACCCAAAAAGTATGGGAGTAAAAGAATTCAAGGTATATCTTTCCAAATCTGTCTGAAAAGTTGTCAGGGTTTGCTTTTCTTAAATTTCAAATATTTGTGATGCATCCAATTTAGGATTAAGAGCTCAAATCTACAATAACTTCTGTTTTTTGAATGGGCTGGGAGCAGTTAACTCTTGCTCCCAGTGCAGAGGTGAAATGCATGGTCTCTGTGTGAGTGGTTTAGTCATGGTTTTTGTACCAATGCAGTTTATTTTAGCATAGTTTTAGCATTCTTAGATTTCCTGAATAAACAAAATAAATTATGGCTGACTCTTGGACATAATGGTGCCTCTAAAGTAAAATATTTCGGATAAAATTTTTCATATTAATTTTTACTGATAGCCATTAAAACCCTTCACTCTTTAACTGAATGAAGGATGTAAACCTAAATTATTTTATTGGTGTTGTTGCCAAAGACCTGAATAATGAAAAGGAAATATTTGCTTGCTTTTTTTGAAAGGTGGTAATACTCATGATGTTTTTGCCTTAAGATAAGGAATAGAAAACTTTAAATATTATCAAGTTGCTTCTCTCTGTAATGCAACCACAGCATATTAATACATTCAACTCTTTGTGAGAGTCTTTGCAATGATACAGCTTAATTGAGGTGTAGCTCTTTTTTTCCAAATAAAATCTAAAATTTTTATAGTGGGATATTGTTTAAGGGTGGGAGCTGAATAGTACTTCTGAAGTAATGTAATTTAATTACATTAGTCAGTGCTTTTGTATAAGCACAAGAATTATGTCTTGCTTTCTATAATTACTATACAAAAGTCCTCCTGAAATAGTATGTCAAAACAAAATATTAGTATCTAGTCAGAACTCCTTTAAGTGCTGAAAATCTACTCTGTCATTGCTAGCCTCCTCTGTCTTATTACTCTACACACACATAATGAACTTAAAATACATTGATTCAAGAAGTTTAGAAATGTATATATTTTGATACAACAATAGATTTGTTTAATACAAATACAGGGGGTTTTTTTAACAGCCTGATGAAATATAATAATAATACAGCAGTTCATAAGACTGAAGGTTATGTTTACCTTTACCTTTTGTTATAGGTAAATCTTTCATGCAACTAATTAGGGTTGTGAAATATGTTTGTAGCTATGGGAAGGTGAACAAAGTTTCTGGAAATATTTTTTGCACTAATATGTTCTTTGCTTGGCCAATAATTTAAATTTAATGAGGATGTGTAGCATTACTGAAAAATTATATGCATAAGGTCTCCTTTTACTTGGAAGCATAGGAATTGAGGAATTCAATTGTATAAGAAGAATAAAGAAAAAAAAATCTGTGGTGTTCTGTTGATGGATGAGAATGAGGATTTATTTTGAGCTTTGGTGTTCAATCATCTGTCAACCTGTATTGTTTCTGACAGAGTTCTTAATGGTCTTTTTTCACATTACATGAGGAGTTCTTAAAAAATTTTGATATAATTTCTATTATCTTCCTTATTTGTAATGGGTTGAGACTGAGAGCAGGGTTGGTTTAGCTAGGTTTTTTGATTCCACTAATGTCATTAAAAAAAAAAACCTGAAACAAACCAGCAAAAACACCTATTGATATTAACCTTGAGAAAGAAGACAGCTCCATATAAGCAGAAGTGTAAATTGCCCTACCCAGGTCTAGGGGAGGTTCTTAGAGAGTCTTGCGCAAGTTCTTAAAGACTCTGAAAGCTAACCCAGAATATGGTTAACTATTATATTGTCTGGTAATCTAGGAGTCTTCAGCATGAAACAGGGTAAAAGAAAGCATCCAAAAGCATTTTTAGTTGTGATCACAAATGCACGTTGAATATCACTGGTATACTTAGAAGTCATGATTTAAACAATGCTTCAGGACAGGAATTTAAGGAGTTAAAAGGAAAATATTTTTTTATGGGAAGCTCATTTGATGTGTGGCAAGTCATCCAAAAGTTCTCGATATAAAAAGCTAATAAAGCCCCTGATTTTGTTTATTCAACTAATGAGAAGTTGGAGTTGACCTTTCATTTCATACTGATTGTGAGGTAATAAGGTAGCAGTGAAGTGCTGGGAAATTTACTAGCCAAGTTTGATGCAGGCAAAGAAAAGAAGCCAGTAGGAAGATAAGGGGGAAATAGTGGTCTGGTCAGGATTCTGAATGAGATTTGTAGATTGGATGGATGGAGGCAATTTTAAGTGAAATGGTTTGGTCTGTGAAGGGGTAATTGAATTTGAGGTTTAAGATGTGAAAGCAAAAGAAATAAAACCATGAACAAAACCCTGAAGAATCTGCATAGAAAACACAGAGCAGAGAAGGAGAATCTACTTAGAAGAAATATGGAAGGAGTAATTTGATAAGTAAACAATGGATCTCATGGGTATTGATGTAAGATCAGATCTCATGAAGAAGAAAACTGCTTTACAGTGGGGAGTGTTGAGGAGGTTGGAGATTGAGTACTGGTTCTGCTGTTTATAGTTAAGAAGACACCAGAAGTTTTGGCAAGAGCAGTTTCTGTTTTAAAAGACTTCTTCTAAAGGATGACACAATCAGAGGAAAACTTCAGGGAACAGCTGTAAATACTGCATTCTTTGAGCTTGTCAATGAAAAGACAAGAAGTACAATGATAGTCCTACAGATGCATGATACAAAAACGTTCTAGTATAGTTTTGTTTTTCTATACCTTACAATACATGAACCCGTAATAGTAATAAAAATATATATAGGCTAATAAAATCAATCTTCAGTTCAGGGCTGATTCTTTTGGTTAATAGCATAATCTGTGTTCAAATGGAGCGCTATGGAAAAAAATAGTTATTCCATATGTACCTATTAAGAAGATATGCAAAGAGTTGCCATAGTGAATGATGCTAAATTATAATTTAAATAATTTTGTACTTTCCCTTTTAGGAGAGAGAAACTAGCTCCTTTAGTGAATATATATGTAGAGTCAGTTTTCTTCCCTAATTTTTTCTAAGCTGTGTTAAAAAGAGGCTATTATGGATGAGAGCTTGATAGTTCAGCCTGAAAAATACATTTAAAATGCCCTTAAGTATCTTGATTATGCCTGCAACTGTTAATAGCAATTCTTTAGCAATTATAATGGGAAATAGATGTATTTTTTTGTAAGGAATTTTCAAAAATTTTTGGACAAATAATAGCATTAAGAAAAGGTCTGCACATAGTTGATCTTAAATATCCGTTGTTTCTTGGTTATGTTTTGTATATTTATTTGTTGTGGTATGTACTTGTTGTTCTAACATTGTTTTAATCCTCTGTATGTAAAATTTGTGTGCGGTAATGTTAAACCTGAAGGAAGAAGCTTGGTTGCCAAGAGATAATTAAGTAAATATGTTTTTTTCAGATACCTTTTGATACATAATCCTACGGAACAAGAGCGATTTTCAGTGGTTTCCGTCAATGTGAATTCACCCAAAGTTAAATTATTGTCTCCTTTGGGAAAACCTGTAAATGTCCAGATTAGTGCTGTGTGGGATGGAGCAACTACAGTATCGCATGAAGCTTATCAGGTACCCTACTTAAGTAAAAAGCATTAAAATATGGTTTTTTATATATGCTGTAGCTTCATAGTTGAAGAAAATGGAAAGTGTACTTCATATATTGGCAACTCTATTCTCTGTAGACTGTACTATTAATTCAGTAATTTTAAATTAAAAAAAACCCAACAAATAAAACCCAAAACAGCAACAAAAGCCCCCTAAAATTCAACATACATGTGTTTAGCATTAATGTTTCTTAAACTGATAAGCTGTTAAAATTTTGTGATACAATTTACTACATTTAAAGGATCAGTTTCAGCTGCATGACTGGAAAATACTGGATGTGTGTCTTTTTCCCTCACTTTCTCAACTGAGCTTCTTCTTCCTTCAAGTGCCATTCTGTACACACAGTCACATACATCTGTATGTTCTCAAGCACTCCAGCTGGAACATGAAATGGCTTTTCTTGTAAATTAAATGGCTTAAGCATTTACATTTAGATGTCCTCTTCCCTTCCAAATACTTAAGCTGGACAGATATCTTCAAGCCCACCTCCTGTTTTTCGTTTGAAACAAAACTTCTAAGAATTTTTGAGTTGTACATCATTATAGAAGATTGTCCTCAATGATCACATCACACATTAGAAATTTATTTAATTACATTTTTAATAAAATTATAATGGTGTATGACTGCAATAGTAACACCATATTGCTTTCAGGCTTATGTTTTGGTTCCTTTTGATGTAGGAACTTGGTTCATGATAATATTTCTGTGAAGCTAATTCAATAACTGTCTCTCAGTTGTGTTCCAAAGGGATAATTATTATGGGTAAACCTTGCTAAGAAACCCAACCCCACACACTTCCTTGCTCACTGACTCAGTGGGGTGGAGGAAAAAAATTGGATGGGCAATGGTGAGAAAGCTTGTGGGTAAAGCTGAAGCTGTGCACACAAGCAAAGCAAAGCAAGGAATTCATTCCCTGTGTCCCAAGGCCGGGGAGGTGGTCAGCCATCCCCATCAGAGCAGGGCTCCATCGCAGTGACTTGGGAAGACAAACATCATCACTCCAAACATCCCCCCCTTGCTTTTTCTTCTCACAGTTTTTATTGCTGAGCATCATGTCACATGATGGGTCTGGAATATCCCTCTGGTCAGCTGGAGTCAGCTGTCCTGCTGTGTCCCCTCCCAGCTCCTTGTGCACCCCCAGCCTCCTCCCTGGTGGAGCAGCAGAAAGGGCCCTGATGCTGCATAAGCCCTGCTCAGCTGTAGCTGAGATATTTATCTCTGTGTTATCAAAGTGGTTAATACTGAAACCAAGCACCAAAAGTTCTGCTATGAAGAAATTTAAGTTTATCCTAGCCAAAACCAGCACAATAATTAGTACTTTTATTGTTTGAAGAAGAGGAAGTGAAATTACTTGTCTGGACTTCAAATTCTAAACAAATTGCTTTGGAGATGTACCTTGTATGGTACTCTTCTATGCAGATTATAGCTCCCAAAAAAAGAGACTGAAAATGAGAGACTTGCTTTATACTTAGTTATTTAGTTCATGCATTTTTAAATTTAAATTTCAAAATCAAGTGATAAGTAGAGTCTGTGTGCACTTGATCCAGTACACATGCATCTACAATGAAAAGCAAATATACTCAGTACTGCATATCACAACTAACATTCTTAAGAAGATTCAACATTGTTACTGCATTAATAAAATGGTAATCTTGATGCAAATTAGTCATGCAGATATTTCTGTTTATTAATTCTTCATATTTATTTATGGACTATGGGAAAACTCAGCCATCCTATAATTATTCAAGCAAAAGTAGTTGCTCTGAACATAAATTCAGTATAAAAAGTTGATATTCCGCTATTTTTAGTAATGACTACTTATTTGCTCCCAACAGATGTCTTTTGTGGCACATCTGCCACCTCTTGGGATTGGAGTTTACCAGCTTCTGGAGGATGAGAGGTCAGAAGCAGTTTTAGCTGACTATAACATATATATAAGGAATAGCAGACAGGAGAAGTCAGACAGAGTTTTCAAGATAAAAGAGATGCAGCATTCTGTGGATAATATAATTTTAGAAAATGCATACATGAAACTATGGTTTTCTGGAATGTCTGGATTACTGGAGGTATGTTATATTTTATTTCAAAACACTATATTTTACTTTTTTGTGGTGCTTTATGGAAACCTAACATGAATCTCTGTCCTTTTAGAAAATAAACAGCAAGGAAGAGGATAAAAGTCATCAAATGAAGGTGGAGTTTGCTTGGTATGGAACTACCAGTAACCGAGATAAAAGTGGAGCTTATCTCTTCTTACCAGATGGAGATGCCAAGGTAAACTTTCTGTTTGCAAAGAAATTCTAATCTTGAAGTACCTTAAAGTGTTTGGCAAATACAGATTGGAAGAGCTGGTTGTCCCCAAAACTGGAATAAAATCTGTATGGCTAGGCATAATGACATGGGCTATTGAAATGATTGGCAGAAGTTCATACTTCCTAACACTACATAAGAGTAAAAACACAGTAGGAATTTGAAAAATATGAAAATCTAGAGAATATTTATGATTCCCCCCTCAAAAAATTAAGATGCAATCCTTGCCAGAAATCCAGTGAGATGTGACCATTCATTATTGATGAAATAAGTTAATTTTTACTTTCTATGATGAAAATGTGTACTGATTCATTTCTACATCTTCACTTTTCTGAATTTTTTTTTAATTGTGAGTTTGTTGCTTCTGGTTCAGAGCTACTTTCTAAGCTGATATTGGCATACTTAATTAAGATACTGACTCCCAATAGGTGAATATAAAGACAGAATAGTAAGGAGCTATTCTGATTTAGTTCTCTAGGGTTGTCTGTATTTTTAGCTGTGTAATTATTGGAGCGCAACAGCATACTCCTATTAGTTTTCAAATTGGAAATTGGGAAATGGCAGTGTTCTTACAGTGACTTCATTACCATATGGAGTCTACTACTTCCCTTTTGGAACTGCAAGGGTGATATTTCAGAAAGCAAAAGATAAAATAATGAACATTTATGAAGCTAGTTAGTTGCCACCATGTTTCTTCTGAGTTTCCCTTGTGTAAACTGAAGTTGCATACATAAGGCAAATGATGAGCTCTATGCTTCCCATTCCAGGAAATATACAAGAGTAATCATTCTACTTTTTTTGGCGGGAGGAAAAGATGTTTGGCTTTCTTTCTGTTTTCTTTTCCTATTTCCCCCTTTTATCTGTGTAAATCAATCTGAAAGGAAACAGAACAGGTTTTTTTTCTTTTAGCAATCTTTCCTAGAAGCACACCTTTTGAGGTCTGTGAATTTACAGGTTTAGTATATTTAGTCCCATAATAATTTACTTCAGATACGTTCATCAGGGTTTCCTTATCCTTCATTTTATATGCCATTTCATATTTCTTCTTTTTATTGTGTTTTTATCTGTGAATACTTGAACAATATCACTTAGGGCTTTTAATTTTTACCTTTCACTAGATGCGTGGTCACACTTTAATTTCATTTTATATTCTAATTCATCTTTGGCTTATTATTATTTAAAAATAATCACTAAATCTAGCAGTTATGTAATTTTAATTATACATTTAAGTAATTTGCTTTATGAAAATAATCTGGACAAATTGAGGTAGCAAAACATTACAGTTTAAACAGAAAAAAGTCTGTCACATGTCTGCAAGCACAATTAGAAGCGAAAAATGAAATTACCTGCATTTTAAGTTAACATTAAAAGGGTGCTGTTCAACTTTTGTAACATTTTATACAATGAAAATGAAGTTGTTATACTTCTGAAAATTCTGCTTCAGTAATATTTTGCTTCACCATAAGACTCATTTGGCTTGCATTTTAATAACACTAATTAAATTGTCCTACTGGGAGTAACAGAGTAATTCTATAGTGGTTTCTAAACCAGTTGAAGTCAATGCTTTCTGTCTTAAAAGAAATGCCATCTGTTCAGGGTTCTTAGTGTAATGTGGATTGACTAACTCTCTCAGTCCATGTGTGAATTGGCAATAGGATAGATGGCAGGCAGTTTTCTTGATTTTTGGCTTGGTGTTTTATTGTTTTGATTTTTTTCTTACCTCGTTTACCCTATGTTTTTCAGCAAAAATTGCAAAGAATAATTGCTTTTTTTGTTGGACTATTTTCCTTTGGTGTATGAATAGTTATATGCTTTCTTTGCTGTTGTTAACTGATTAATTTTATGTCTGATAAGTCTTTTATTTTCAGTTCTGCAATACTCAGACATTATTTTGATTTGTCTATTTTAATAATTTATCTAGCCATAGTGCTGACCTACAATGGTGCAAAGTCCAGAACAGAGGCACAGACTGGGGGCTCCATCCTGCAGGTCTAGAGAGATAGGACAGTCCCCCACCATGCCTTTGTTTTTCCTGCAAAGTCAAAACAGAAAGCAAGGCACCAGGGAAAAAGGCAGCATCTTAATTTTTTTAAATGGCAGTGAAGTGTTTGACTGATTGACAGTGTTAATGAAGGGATTTCCTTGGGCCTCACAATAAATATAAATAAAATGTCCTGTTTGTGAAGACAAAGCATGTTTTTTAATTCCTGTGACTTTGTGAAGAATGCCCAACTTGGTTTTTTGTGATCAGTGGGGAAAAAAACCTCACAGTATTCAATAAACTTTGAAACAGTTATATGTCTGTATTTTATCTGTATATCCAAGACAAGTCAACATGTGATGACTTCTTACTAGCCCTGCTTGGTATCAATAGGGAATAGAACAAGGCAGTTTTTTTCCAAAGCATCAGATGCTAAATGTTTGTGGGATCAATGTGAGTAGTTGATTTTTTTGTTTTACAAATAATCTTTTTGAGTATCAAAGTGATGGTTTTTGGTATACCCGGACTGGAAATTTTGAATCTCCCTCAGGCAGCTGGTTCTGTGATTCTGTGTTTGTACTAGTTCCCACAGGTACTTAAGCACTAACAGAATATGTAAGAAAACAGATTTTTCTTTTTTCCCCTTGCAGGATCTCTAGTGCTAGAGCTGAAATACATGATATTATCTCAGTCTAACCTCAAACCCTGCCAAATAAGGGGCAACCTGCTATTGAGAAACACCTTTTCCTGCAGGCTTTGTCTTGTCATTTTTCTTTTTTAAAATTTTAGACCAATCCAGAACAAGTAATGTGTGGTTGAAAACTTTCCCCTTAGTTTTTTTGGCACCCAGACCAACAGTGTGCTGCACTACCAGAAGTTTCCTGGCCACTAAAATGGTTGGGAGTGCTTCACTTTTCTATAAGGGGAAAAGTTAATTGCCCATGCTTTGTGCCTCCAGGCTGCAATATACCATGCCGTTTTCTATACAAGACAGTAAATATTTTGGTGAAGGTTTATCTCCAGTTATTTCCACCTTTGGCACCTGTTTTGATGTTAAGTATTTTAAAATACCTTAGGGATCTATTTGGTATTATTTTGTTCCAAGTATTCTCCCTTAAAATTCCTAGCTAGCTTCTCCCCAGTCCTCCTGCCCACTATCATTCCAAAAAAAAAAAAAAGATTGTCTTATTTCTCTTGGAGTACAGAAACATGATTTCTGAACCCTTTGATCCACAGTTCTGTTGTCCTGTTTCTGAAAAATGCTGATTTCCAGGCTCAACAGAACCTTCTTCACTAGGCTGCTGGATCTTGTACAATGGAATTCATTCCCCTGGAGCTGAGAAGAACAGATATTACAGCAGCTATTTAGTTTAACTCTTTAGAAAGTGGAGTCTTCAGATTAGCCATTGGATATGAAAGCAACGTATTTTTATTCCAATTCAAGGTGTGAGTCATCACAGTGTACTTCATGCTGGAAGATCCTTTAGTCCATGATTGTTTACAAAGCAGATTTAACAATGGATTGAGACAAAGACTTTGTCAAATCAGTTTTGCAAATATCTGTCATCGTTTGTTCTTTCCACATTGCCTTAAACTTTCGCATCAAAAGTACCTTTGTATTTCAGACCCAGGACCAGGATCCTTTCACAGACCTATGCATCTCACCAAGGATCTTTACAATGATACTAGAATAATTGCATATTCAATGCATAAAGATGTTTACCTGTTTAAAAGCAAAAGCCGGGTAATTAAAATGTTTTTCGTGAGGCAAACCTGGGGAATTATCTCTTTATAGGTTCTGAACTTCTGGTATTTCTCTTGGTAACTATCAAATAATCAAGTTCTAGGATTAGTGCTTTTCTAAGCACTAAATATGAATTTGAAGGCTCCCCTGTTCCATCACCGCCATGTTTTTACTTCATATTCCCCCGCTTGCCCAATAATCAGGGAACATCAGTTGTCCTTGAGAACTTGAGTATACATCATACTGCCACTCTTTCTATCAAAAAGAACTTGTCTGATCCCCAAAACTACATGGTACCATCTGCCTTTGTAAGCTACCTTCCTCTCTTGGGCCTTTTCTAGCATTATAACTGAATTGGAGGCTTGCAAACTCAATGCATGTCCTAGCAAAATTAAGAACTATTATTTTTAAAAAATTTATTAGTTTCAGGCAATATCTGCAAAACAACTGTTCCTTTTCCATCAGCCCATCTTTCTGTTTAGTTTGGAATAGTCTATTATAAGATAAGTTGCATTTATCTTCAGAAGAGGAGCTAATTTGGCTACATGTGCAGCCTGGAGCCTCAGGTGTATGAACTTAATATTTGTGGCAATATCCCAGAATCTGAGAGCTGATATATCCATCTCATTTCAGCTTTCTGTGTATTTTGATAGCTGTTGTCAATATCGTGCTCATGTTTTGTACTAAAAAACTGAATGGAAAAGAGTTCTTCCAAATATTTGGGTTTAGATTTTTTTTTTAATTTTTAATTTTTGAAATCACTTCAGGTAATTTTTTCTAGTAAGTGCACAGTGTTTTATATTCCTGTCACTCACTCAACATCTCTCCATTTTGCTGGCTAGCTCCAGCGAGAATGGAGCAAGAAATACTCTTAAAAACTACACAAGACCATAAGATCTGTGTTACTTTGATAACAGAACATAGCTGGCAGTCTGTTGTCTGTGCAAGTGACATTCTCCTAGGTCACAGGTCATTGGCTTCTCCTGATGACCTCTGGTTTCTCAGTTCCTTTCTGAGTTCCTTTAGGTGGTGTTTCAGTCTGTCTTTACTAGCTTGAGTATCTTCATGTTGCTCTGCCCTGCAGGGAGGATTTTGAAGGGTTTGATTACTCCACCGTTTGGTTGGTCATCCAGTTCCTCCTCTGTGGGATTTTTAACTTCTAGAAGCCAGGTAGTCACCAATTAAATTAGTTTGTCTTCTCTGCTTATATGTGATGGAAAAGCAAATATCAGTCTCTTCTGCCAGAAGGGGAGAATTCAGGCTACAGTTATGGATATTGTCAGTTTTCCGTGGAATTAAGAGGTTCTAACCTAAGATCTGGTGTTCAAATTTCTTTCATCTCAGTGTATTAGCTCATCTGTCTAACATGCCCCCTGAATGCCATAATCCTTCTGTATTTCTCACCTAGCAAATGGATTTTGCATAACAGATGACATTTGTGTGTCTTATTCACAAGATGAGATCCTATGGAAGTATTCCATAATTTTTTCATGTAGACTATCAAGAAGTCTAAAACACTATTTTGAGGTTTTTTATTGACTAACTAGATAAGATTTTCAGTGGGGAAAAGTCTTTTCTCCCTAAACCAAACAATCTTCTCAAAGCATAAATAACTGTGATTTCTCTTCCAAACTCCTATACAAAATATTCCTGCAGTTGATAACTGCAGAGTTGCCTCTTGTACCTCTGGTAAAGCTTTTACTGAAGAGTATTCTGCAGCTCTAAGAATAGGTACGTAAATACAAAAGGCGGGCTTTTTGCCCCGAAAGTCCCTTTCAGTTTTTTCTTTTATACAATACTTCTTGAAATCTTCCCTGTTATACATACAGTTATATGCTCAAAGAATATTGGATATTTACCTGTACTTTCTCTTCTCTAGTTTATTTTGTCTGTATGTATGTGAGCTTGATCTCTGCTCTTCCTCAAGCTGCATCTGTTCTTTGGTGTCATTGCTTCAACAAAGACCATGCTCTGTCCTTGTGGCCTTGCTATATACAGAAAGAAGACAGACACCCTCTGAGAGCTTTCTGCCTAGATCCCTCTGAATAATGTGTTTTTCAAGCAGTTGGGATGTGTTTTTTGTGAGTGAAGTCTTTATTTAAAACTGTTTCCCTGTTGAAGTAGTTGCATGTGTTGAGTTTTCATTTTTCGCTTGTACACTCTCACTATTTAATTAATTTTTACTTTTGCAGCCATCCATTTATTTCAATCTGGGGATGAAACACACAGTTGGGATCAATTTTTTTTTTTTTAAAGTCACTGTTTGCCTAGCCAAGACTCTAAATACTGTGACTGCATGGAAAAATAATTTTCTTCATCTCTTTGGTTTGTTGTGAATATGCAAAATTTGTCCTAGTCTATGGGAGCCATGAGTAGTAAGCCACTGTCCTTATTGACATTTCATAATGATTCCCAGCCCTACCCTGCATTCCAGAGAGCTCCTCTGACAACTCTGTCTGCTTCTGATGAAGAAAAATCTTCCTCTTCTGTTTTCAAGTGATATGCAATCTGATCTACACAGCAGAGTAGGGGAGGCTTTCCTTGTCCAATGTGTACCACTGATGGAGGTATTCGAACCACCTGCCCCAAATTTTGAAAGTAAAGTATTTAATTGATGGTTAGCAGTTATAATTTTTCTAGCAAAAGAGCTCAATCCAGATGCAATATCAATACATTCATGTGCTTGTCTGTAGACTTGTATCGCTTAATCCTCCTAAAATACTTGTGAGATGTGTAATGAGACTTAAACCTAATTTTAGCTGAAGAAAATAAAGGACTCTGAAGAGAAGTTACTGAGTTTCAGATTAGGAATAAATTTTAATCTCCAGTGTTTTAGATCTAGAATGGTTTAAAAACTCCACTATTTTAATATTTATTAAATGCTTTAATTTATTGACACTGTATTTATGAAAAACTTCCAAAATACTCACTCTGAGTTTCTGTTTTCTTTTTGTAGCCTTATATTTTTACAGACCCACCTACCATAAGAGTTGCTCATGGAATGATTTTCTCAGAAGTTGTTTGTTTTTTTCACCACGTGACACATACCATGCGGCTGTATAAAGTCCAGGGTAAGAGCTGTGAAATTCTGTCTCTCTTGGCAGTTATTTTACATCACAATGATCTTGGATCCTACCTGCCTTTTTAATGTTTAATTTCACCTCTGCACTAGTGCAGAGTTCATGAGACTGAGGTTGTATTGACTCCAATACACTTTGCTCTGTGCACTGTGATTTCTCTCTGAGTATCATGCTAGACATTAAGCTGTTATACTTAAACTCAACTGATTTGTTAGAAATACCTCTCCAGACTTCACTGACTCATCTGAATGCTGTAACTAGCCACACATTCTGAAATACCTTGGAGAGAATTAAGAACATAGTTTCTTTCATAGTTTCACATTTACTGATGGAAGTACAATATGTATCAGTGACCTTAATAGAGAAGTCTGGTTTTCTTCATAACTTTCGGCTTTAGTTATATATTACCTCCCTCTGTGTGTCCTTTTTCTGCTTGGGAGAGCTCATGACAGAATTTTCTCTGTCTGTTGATAGGCACCAGCACCAAACATCAACTTTTTGGCTCTTAGGACATAACATCAAACCAGTTTTCCTTTGTTTCCTTCAGATTTCTTTTTAAGTTGCTTGTTTCTCTACTGTTCGCTTACTGATTTCCAAAGAAATTCTAAGTAAACGGTAATTTTGGAAACTCTCTACCCTTCCAAACTTGATAGAATTGGCCACTGAAAAATGTAAAAGAGGGAGGAAATCATGGTGTGATTGTATACAATTATTTTCATATGGTAACTCAAGTTAACATGCTTAAGTGTATCTTCCTATAATTAAGAAACATACATTCATTATTTATATTTACTGGAATTATTCTGAAATAAAGAGGCAGTGATTAATGTTTTCAGTTGAAAGAACTTACATGTTTTGTATTACCAACTTTACTGTAGGAGTCAAAATTGTCTTCATGTTTTTTAAAATCCTATTTATCATATTTAATTATTTTTCCTAAACAACTTCTAAAAAAAAGTTATCAGTGGTTTGAAAGTCTTGCTTGCTCTTCTCCTTCTTTCTTTTAGGTTTCAAAAATAGTAATGACATCATCTATTTGATTTTTTTTTGTTTTTTGTTTTGTTTTAGTTCTAGTGTATTTTGATCTAGAAATAAAATTGATTCAGATGCTTCATTTTTGAGACATATGTACATTGAAGTGTGAAGTTGCTGGAATTTATACATATGCCAAAAGCTCACCAGAACTCAGTTCCCCAGCTGATAAGTAATTCTGGCTCAAACATTAACTCCTTAGGTACACAAGCCAAGAGTTTGCATTCATTGTGAACATCCTAAGGAAACACAACTGATATTCAAGACTCTATATATATATATATAGCTTATATACTTGTTTTATGTGACAAATAGTTAAAATCGTCTTATGATGAAAAAAGATACTTTGAGATCAAGAGGTGCCAGGTTGCCAAGAATGTGGAAAAAAATTATGTTCCTCTGTGAGTTTTAGTAAATTAGAATTCTCAGCAAGGGAAATAACCTGAAAAGCCTTTTTTTGTTGTTGTTTTTGTTGGGTTTTTTTGTTGTTTTTTTTTTTTTTTTTTGTTAGGGAGAGGTTGCTATTTTAAAGTGTTTTTTTCTGTAGTGCTCCTTTTTCTTTAATTTGCTACTAAATACCTGCTAGAAGTATTTCAGTTCACAGAAAATGAGTTGTCAGTGAAAATCACTTGCTTGCCAATTCCTAATGGTTAAATTTATCTTTCCTTGTGAGTGTACTGTCCACATTTTTCCTTTGGTTTTTCTGACAATTCATCACAATGTAATGTGTACATGGGTAAGTCCTGTGCCATGCTTCTACTTTGACAAGAAAAAATTATGCAAAATATATTTTATATATTGTATATTTGCTCTTTGGCGTGTTTTTATTTAAATTTCTTTAAGTGTTCTTCAAAGGTTAAAATTTGGTAGCTTTGCATCATTGTTTTGCTGAGCTCTATTTCCTTGGCTTTGTAATTGATAGTTATTTGTTATATTTATTAGTTATTTACATAGCATTACTTCAATTGAAATAAGATATTTTGAAGTCTTACTAGATATGTACAGTAACAAAGCATGTGGGAAAAAATCACTATGTGTAAAAATGCATTTTGATTTCAGATCAGGATCTCATCTCCTGTTGTAACCTACCTCCTTACCAAGACTGATTGTGTGGCTAATCCAGCTGTTGGATAGTACTCCCAACTCCTAAATCTTCAGCAATTTTGGAGAAAATAGCTTTTACCACTTTTGGCTTTAAAATTCTGTTGATTTTGGGCAGAATACCCTGGGTTGACAACTCTGTTCAGTAATTAACCACTGAGTGATTTTTAAGTTCTGCTGCCATTGGCATCTGTTTTTGATATTAGCATGATTTGGTTAATCTTTTTATCAGAAACTTGTCATAGTTTATTCTCTTCATAGTGGTATTTTTATGTACTCTCAAATTATGCAGTACAAAAATGATGACAGTCTAAACTAGATTACTGTATTCTTCTTCAAGGTACTCGTGCTTTTAAATATTTGGGAAAAATACATGAAATATTGGGAAAATCTATTACTGGGAGTATCAAAAGTGGAGCATAAAAATCCACATTTTCCAGACTAGGTTTGGGAAAATAGAACTAATTAGCTGAACCAAGTGTTTTTCATTTAGCACTGAAGTTTAATAGCCATTGGTAAATGTTAACATTTTAACAGTTGCTGTACTTCTGCAGGTGGCATTTAGATTTTAAAATAGATGTGGAAACAAATACATATCTCTGTTCTGCTTGGTGCAATTCTTTTTGCAATCATTAGTCCCATTAGACTACAGAAAGGGTAAAGTGGTGGTGCTGAATGATGGTGTAATTCCACTCCAGACTGTGACTTGAACTGTTTGAAAAGGTCAGGTTATTATCAAAGGTATTTACTTTTCAGTACAAGGCACTGTAGGAAAAAAAAAATCTCACTGAAAAACTTCTCTGACTTGTCAGACACCTAATTCGTCTTTTAATAAATATGAAACTTTTCCCTGTCAACAAAATTTTGTGTCCTGCTTGTGGTTGTATCAGTTCAAATTTCTTAATACACTGTCCTTAAGGAAGATTCTCATTTGATTAAAGGAGCTGCTCAAAGTTTCCTGCTCAGTTGAACAGTTCTATCAAGAATCTAGTGACTTCATTCTTGTCTGGGAATGGAGATAGCTGCTTAAGAGTGCAGGGGAGAAGTGACTGACCAGGTGTTGCTCTAACATGTTTATTTAAAGACAGTTCTCAACAGCTGCCTGCTGTTCCCTACTGGTTTGCTGGCACCCACAGTGGTTCTTACCGTGTATTGCTCCTATTCCCCTTCAGTGCTCTCTTTCAGACTGTCTGTTCAATTTGTACCAAATTAGAAATATTGCTCTATCATCTGTTGCATAACTGTCTTCCAGTATCTGGTTAGGTATAAGAGATCACTGTGTCCTGGGAGCACAGTCATTCTTATACATGTGCAATCACTTTTAGAGATTTTAAATGCATCCTTTTCATTTAGGTTTGGAAGGTCAGTCTCTTGAAGTTTCCAATATTGTGGACATAAGAGGAGAATATAATCGTGAACTTGCAATGAGAATTTCATCCGACATAAACAGTCAAAATAGATTCTATACTGATCTTAATGGATATCAGGTAATTACCATCTTTTAATTGTAAAAGCTTAGGGTGTCAGGTTTTGACTGTCTAAATGAAAAAGGCTTATATTAAACAAACTCTCATATTAAAGTACACTAATCATTTAAAAGGAGAAATGCTTTTTAAAAATGTACCTGTTATAAAATTTGATATAGACCAGACTAAGAAGTAACTGTGTGCTAAGGAGTGCACTCCTTAACAGTGTTTAAGTAGTTTGTTGACTATTCCTTCAAGTTCTTTTTAAGAGAAGAGTTATATACAAGAAGTTATGACACATCACCATGTAGTTAGTTGCTTGTATATATGCATGACTTCTTTTCCTCTGCATTGTTTATTTAGTTAAAACCCATTGGATAAAACAGTGTATAAGGACCACACCTAGTGAACAGCTGCTTACTGCTGTGTTGGAAATAAATGATGTATTTTTTGAGATGTATAATGCTTTTTCTATTGGTAATACATCTGAGGAAAAGGCTATTGTCTTAACATGAACTGTGCAGCACACAGAAAAGAGAGAAAAATTGGTTTTCCTTACCTTCCTTTCTTGCTAAAAACAGTTTTGCAAATACAGGGAGACTATGACTCCTGAATAAAAGACTACTGGATTTCCAGTTACTGTACTACTGCATTTTGCTGGAGACTGTGAATATTTAAACATTAAAATCATTTTAATACTACTACTCATTTGTCATGTACCATTCAAGAATTTCAACAGCACTTCAATAAGTGCTCATTATAAACCAACAATTCCTTTTTTGCTACCTTAAATCTATTCACTGCTTGCTCTCTAGAGGAGAAATTTTTTTCTCTCATTTTATAACTGTGATTATGCCTTTTTATAGGTTCCCTTTTTGTAGGTTCCCTTAATGAATCTTTCACATTTTTTCTTAATATTGTTTGATCTAAAAGTACACTGAAGCTACCATTTCCAAGGTGGTAGTTTTAGCCACAAATCTCAAAAAGGCTAAATAATACAGTTGAGTGAATACTTTTGTGACAGCTGTTCTTCCAAAGCACATGGGATAAATGTTTGAAATGTCTTTGAAATTTAATAGCATAAAAAGAATGCATGTTTTTGAAGTTTGTGTTCATATTGCAGATCCAGCCTAGACAGACGATGAGCAAGTTGCCTATTCAAGCAAATATCTATCCTATGACTACCATGGCTTACATCCAAGATGTTGGTGCTCGTTTGACACTTCATTCAGCTCAGTCTCTAGGTGTTGCAAGCTTGAAAAATGGTAAATATAAGATGAAAGATATGACAAAGATCTCTCCTTCATGATATTCTAAAATAGTTAATTTGGGGATTACTATACTTACCTCCAAGCATTTGAAGAGAGGAAATAAGTTTCTCCACCTCTGACAAGTTTTAGAGTATATCCATTACAGAGGAGGAAGAGGTTGGTCCCACATGAGATCCTGTCACCTTCAATGAAATATCTCTCTCAAACTAGAGGCAGAGGAAAAAGATTGCAAAAGACAGAAGGAGCAATAAATTGTCAGAACCTGCTATTTTTCACCCAAGAACTCTGGTGGAATGAAATAACAGAACTGAAGAGTTTATTCTTTTTCATACTGCCCTGGTAGGAGAGGACTTAAAAAGGATGCTGATCATGTTTTTTGTTCTGTTTGTTTGCTTTAGTGTAGACAGCACTAGTCTTAAGGTATGTACAGCACAGCCTAACTTCCCTGTCAAGGAAAAACAACAGCAGCTTTTTTGAAGATTAGTGTTAGTGAAATAAAGGATAAATATGACCCTGGGTAAGAGTGAACATACTTCTGAAGCAAAATGATACCTCACAAATTTAATGGAGTAGTTTGACAGAGGTGATGAATATGTTGACAAGAAAAATCAATTCATATTAAGAATTCCAAAAGAGACACAGTCTTGCTCCTTGGAGCAGAACAGGGTACGATGAATGGCCTGGAGGACTGGAAACAGAGGTCAGTTATTCATTCTATCAGAATGGGGGAGGTATTCAAATAAAGCTAGAGGTAGTGGGCAAAATAAGGTACATAGTTTATAACCTAATATGCATAATTTCTTGCTGTAATATATGTTGTCAATTTAAATTTATATGGATTTGGACAATAATGGAATGAATACTCAGAAAAGAAAGAGTCCATCAGAAACTGCACCAAAACCTACTTGACAGTTTCTTTTAAGAAAAATGTCATAAATACTCTGTTCTTCCAAAAGGTGAATACCATGCTGGATTGGTGGCAGCATTATCAGACCTAATTCACTTTAGGGCAAGAAATTAACACTGACCTAAACCACGGTGGAAAATACCAGCCTTCTTTTCCAAGTCTACCAGATACAAGACCCAAACTACATTTTTTCATGCCTCCCCTTGCTGGAAACCCACTCCTATTGGCCTGATTCTGTGAATGACCCTGACACCGCTGATGTTGTTAAGCACTCATTAAATGGGTATTGGAGACTTAATTAGTCTGCAGAGGCTCTGTTACCTGATAATAGTGTCTGTATTTGTTTAACAATCTTAGTCTCTGCATCACAAGATAATGCACCATCTAAATCCGCAGACACTCCCACTCTCTGCCATTAAATTGGGGAAGTTAAGGCTAGCACTGTTCCACATTTTTCAGTGAAGCATCAGGGAGAAACTGTCCTTCTGTGAGCACTTGTTTCAAATCTGTCAGAGGACATAATGGGCCTTTCACCTACTCCAGTTAAATAAAAGAGCAACAGATATATTCCATACTTGACATGACACTGATTTCTTGACTGTTTCACTCTTTGACAAATTGTATTATGTAATTTAAGATACACCAACGTGAAATATTTACTCTGTGCCCACTAAGAAAAAATGGAGAATTAATTAATCTGATTTGTTATCATTAAGTAATATTTCATTAAGTTACTAAATTGGCTACCTTGTCTTGAAGGCATGTTAGATTCCTCAAAAAAGAACAGAAGTGAAGTTGAAGTTTCAGAGGTTACAGAGTATCATATGCTTCATGACTTTTTTTCTGAAGGTCTTTGAGGAACTCAGAGAGATCATGGAAGAAAATTTAAAAATCTTACAGTTTAGGCAAGCAAACCTCAGTAGCTGTGTGCCTGTGTGTCAGACAGGTGTGTCTCAAGGCATGACCCACCATCTGAAAGTTACATGTGCAGTACTTTAGTTCAAAATAGCAGGCTCTTTCTTACTCATTGTCAGCTGATTTCTGTCCTGGATAGACGAAATCTGTTTGTACTTGAGGGAAGGGAGGAACAAGTATTTGAGAAAATCAGGTAAGTGTTTGTAGAACACTAAAGTATAAAAAAGACTGCCTTAGTAAGCAGCCTTTTCTAGCAGCTTAAATTGTGATGTTCTTATTCAGGATACAAGCACCTCAGTCTTCCAGTTTTATTTAGAAAATATGTATACTTGTTTGAAGATTCAGTGTGCAGAAAACATAAAAGCCTTAATTACGTGCCCCAGTCTGGTTATATATTCTTGATATAGAGACTTGAAAAATAGTGAACTTCACTGTCCGGGTTATATATAATTTAACATCAAGCTTAAAGAGCTATTTTGAGTGGCTGTACTGCAGTTCAGTATAAACTCAGAATTTCATGGTCAGTGCTTATCCAGTGCAAAGTTCTTTCCTATTCCCACAAGTGAATTTTTCTGTACAAGAAGTGATTGTGAGTATTTATATACTCCTGTTGGTACCTTTTTTCCTTCTGGTTCAAATGTGAAACAAAAGAATGGAGTACAAAGTGAAGATAGTTCCTCTCCAGAAGGTATCTCCTACTTGGGAGTGATTCTTATGTTGGATGTTTGATTACCAAGTATCCTTGTTGCAAACAGTAGTTAATAGTAATGATTTTTCATATTAAACTTTTACATAAACTCTGAAAGTAAAAACTTCTGGACATTCTGCAGAAAAGCTTGTGACAATTTTTCGAAGGTTATAAACAGCCACAGTCTAGTGGTATTAACTGTTTTTATAATCAGCTGTGATGATATTGATCAGCCCTAGCTCTTCCAAGCTCAAGAGAAATATTATAATTTTTTTTTAAATAAGTTAAATTTTATGGCAGGTTATTTATGTTAAATAGAACCCTTACTTGTTCTTGATACCAGTGTAATGCTCATGTTGCTGTTTCAGGTCAGCTGGAAGTGATCATGGATCGTCGGCTTATGCAGGATGACAACCGTGGCCTTGGACAAGGTGTTCAAGATAATAAGATTACAGCTAATGTCTTCCGACTGCTGTTGGAAAGAAGACATGGAACAGATGTGGTAGGATTCACTGTCTGGAATTTTTATGCCAAATAAGATGTAAATATTAATTTCTGTTGCAGCAGTGAGGAACTCAGTACAGAAATTAGTATCCATGAGCTGTAGAACTAAGGAAGTGTCGCTTCCAAGGGAGTTTTGTCATCTTACTTTCATATTCTGATAGTAAAGACTCCATCTCTCACTATTCCTGCAGTGCTTAGGTCCACACTCACGCTTCAACATATGAGTGGGGGGTACCATTGTGGAAGTCTCTTTTTTCTTTTTAAATTACTTTTTTACTGAACAACGTTTAAAAGGCTGCTAATCCGTGTGGGTTCTGCTTCTTAACAATGTTAACTGAGTCTAAACACAGGTTGACAAATAATTTCAGTTGAAGGGGTAGAAAGAGAAAACCTCTTATAAATATAATTTTCTTAGAGAATAAGATTCATGTGGAAATATTTAGATGCCAGACATAAATACTTTTTGAGTTCATTATGTTTCTTGGGAAGGCGAGACCATTTCATTGTGTTGTTTTATTTGCGTGTATCTTACTTTGCCTTTTTGTGTCCTAGTCTTTTGAATAACCTCAATTTTCTTTCCACTCTTTATATTTTCTCTTTTTTTTCTAAAATCAATTTTGAGAAGGACAAAATCAGAAGTACATCTTCATACTGAAGAAGAATCATGATGACAGAACTGAGTGCATTTTAAAACCATTGCACAGCTAAAGATGAGAGGTTGTATACCAAGCTCCTAATGAATATGCAGATAAATTGGAATTAATTCTGGTTTATAATGGCTATCATTAACCACTGTGAGAGGATGATAATATCAAGCTTAAAGCTAATTTTCACCATTTAATGATTGACAGTGGAGTTCTTTTCAGGTTGTACATGTCATTATGATTTTCTAGTAACTCATCATGTATAATGCAGGCTGCATATTAACTGCATTTATCAGTATGATGTGCAGCTACCCAAGCTAACCTGAGGTCAGCAGCAAGAAGAGCAGCTGTGAGAGCAAGAAGCATTGCACAGGTTACTCCATCCTTGCAAGAGGAAACCTGCAGAGGGATCTATATTGCCACCCAAAAATTCCTTAGTACCCAGAGTAATTTGTGTTGCGTTAAATTAGAATGTAAGTAAGAATTATTGGACATGCAAATCTACGTTTACATTAGAAAATAATTTGAAACAAAAGAAGCAGATCAAATCAGTTAGTGCCATAGTGCTTGTAGTGACATTGTGTGCAGTCTTGGTGCTTTCTGCAGAACCATAAAACAACTTGGTAAAAGGCACCTCTGGAACACTTCCAGTCCAGTCCCTGCTCAATGCAGTCTATTTTTCTGTCACAACAGACATAAAAGTTTAGTCATCCATTCTGACCATGATCAAGATGTGATGGGCTAGGGAATGTTTGGTGCCATACCTCCAGGGGAGCTCCCTGTTTACTTCCTTCTACAAGGAAACTGGTCCGTGCACACTGAGATTGTTCTGCTAAGGAACACAGTTCCCCCTTGAGTGGGGCTGGCCACAGGTTCAATTTCAGAACAGCTGCTGCTTCAAGACAAAAGACTCCATTGGAAAACATTTTGAAGTTACCTCAGATAGAGTAAAGGCAGCCTAAACAATGCTGGGATTTTCTAGTTAGTGCAGTATTTGCATGTGTCTTTGCATATGTTTGCCAACTTTTATGTGATGCAAGTCAGGTATCATCTCAGTAGAATAACAGTGTAATTCCCTTTCTTTGTTAAAATCATATGTCCTAGAGATTTGAAAGTTTCTGTACAAGTTACTGAGAATCTTACAAAAGAGAAGGGGCAGTTACCTACTACCATCAAAAATTTCTGAGCTGTTTTGGAAACCTGTGTTCCAGCATTTTTCTTTCCCTATAACTCTTCATGCTGAGCTTATAATGGTTTTAAATGGCTGCAGTGGACTTAAAGGGCAATCTGTTCTTGTACACTCTTGAAGGGACTTCACAGAAAATGGAATTGGAGCTGGGGGGGAGTAGGCACAGTCCAAGAGGTGCTGATCCAATGCCCAGGTACAAGCCCCAGGAGCCAAGAAAGATGTTTTAAGGAAACATTTTCTTTCTTTTGCTGCGCATTGAATTCCCCTTTTGTATATTTAGAATGTTCTAAAATTTTGTTTTTCCAAATGTATCTGAACATTTGTAACATTTTCTGGTTCATGTTACTATTTCAGTGTTAAAGTAAGACTAATTCTCTTTCTGTTTCTTAAATGTGCATACTTTTTTTTAGCCCAGTTATTCAGAAGATAGTTGTCATAATAGCTTAAAAATAACCATGTCAGAAAAAATTATGGTGAAATTATATGGAGTTTATATCTGTAATCAACTACAGTGTGACTCATACACTGACCCTGATTTTGTTGTCAAGCCCTATTTTATTATTTACTTCAGGAGCCACTGGAGAAGAAAGTTTTGACCATTTGACATCTTTGGCATTGCAAGCTTTTCCTAATGCATGTTCCAAAACATTTCATTCTATCTTTTCTCAAAAACAGTTCTGAAGAACAGGATGCTTGCTGCTCTTTGTGAAACTTCCCTATAAAATTGAGAGTATGTGAAGTGTCACATATGCAGTTTAGAAAGAATTAAAATAGTTTTGCATCACTGGTGAAATTACTCTGGAGAGTTTTTGTTATCACAGTATCTACCAAAAATTTCTTTTCATTTATATCTCTAAAATACTTCTTCCCCTTCCCCAGCCTGATCAGTGAATTTTAATGGCAGGGTCAAATGAAAGGAATATCCTGAAGTGTAAGACTCATATGTGCAGTGAGTGGATAGAGTGAAATTCTTAATGATTCTTAATAAACGTTGGTATACTCAGTCTATATTCTAATAGGTTCTTAATCCTAACACTGCCTGGGTTTTGGCGCTTGAATTCTAGCTCATCTAATCAGTCATAAATACTCATTCAGATTTTGTCTCTGTAAAAGACTTCAGGTTGATGTGTTTTGCTGAAGCTTTTCGGTGTTTGTGGGGAAGGAAGAGACTTCGGGGGGGGGGATTTGTGTTTATATTTTCTGTTTAGTTGTTGGTGGGTTTTTTTTTCCCTGAGATGGATACTAAAGGTTTATTTACAATCACAGTATTGTTTGTTAAGTGAGCTGTGTTTGTAGTAAGAGCTGGGCAAATCTCATTTTACTTTATGTCATACTTATTTATTGACAGCTATGTTCCTCAGGCTTCAGATTTTTTTACTGTATTTTTGATATAATTTCTATGTATACCTTTTTATTCTACTAGATGTAACTGATGCTTCTTATATGCACATTTTCTCCTTGCAAACATTTTTCAGCTTGAATATCTCTTTGAATAGTCTTCTAAGACTGTCTTCTCTTTCTTGAGATTTTTAAGGAAGAACTGAATTCATGTCATTTTTAAATTGAAGGGATTAATATTTAGCTGAGAATGAAACTGAATACAGTTTATTAATACTTGTCAAAACAGTAAATGTTTCTGTCTTTTTGAAAATACAGACTACTTAATATTTATTCTAAGTTTTGGAAAAATAATCATTAATGCCCTTTTATTTTCTGAATCCCAGCATGTTATATCAGTATAGAAGTGAAATAAATAGTAATATATTATTTCATCAAAGACGTAGTTGGAGAAAAGATGCCATGGTAGGGAAACGCTTCCTTCTATAGACTCCTATTTCATAACTTGTCTTGACTAAGTTAATTTGTATGACTGGGTTTTGTATGACTAATTTTTATGGACTAGGCTTGAGCAGAGTGCAGAGGATTCAGTGGCTCAAATGGCTCTTACTTTTGTGTGAGGTTGTTTAGAGGAACAATAATACAGTTAATAAAATCACAAATATGTTGGAGATAATCAAACTCCCTTTCTTCCACCACATACAACTACTCTTTTTTTCTTACTAAATCTCTATAAGTGCCCACTTTTTCTGAAAATTTATGGTTGGTGATACAGCCATTTTTGTCTGATTACTGTGTTGATTTTGCTCCTTATTGATGTGCTTATTTATAATGCATGTGCATGTTTTTGCTGTAGCAAAAACCATATATTATACTGTGCATTGCTATGCTACATGTAACTGTACCTTAAAAACTTATAATTAACTCATAATTAACTTGATGTTTTAAAAGCAGAAATTTGACATTGGCTTAATTATTACAATTTAGATGCTTTTTCAAGCCCATGTGTGACAAGTTCAGATACTCTAATACAATTTTTAATTGTAAGTGCCACAGTGAACTCATCAAATATGTATAAAATTGTTAGGGTTTGGGGGGTTTATGGTGGCCACAGAAGGAAAAAAAGACATTTTTCTCTTGTCTTCACACAAAATACTATGGATCTTCTTTAGAGACTTACCACATATATTTACTAAGGGGTGAACTAACTAATTTTATATTTCATTTGAAGAGATATTTAGGTATATGTTACTTTCCAATTTTGCTTTAAACATTACTTTTAATTCATTATTGCTCCTACCACTGTATAGTTCATAGTGTATTTCTTATGGAGGAACTTTGTGTTTGCAAATCCAGAGTAATGTTTCCATCTCTTATTTATCTACAAATACCATCTGTTTTCAGACAAGCACTATCATTGTTTTTATGTCAGGGCACCTTACAGCTTAATTACCTTCAAATTTTTTTCATGATACAATGACAAATATATGTTGCAGAAAGCTATTAAATAAAGACTGCTTTGTCTGCAAGCTCCATCCCTATGTTCCTGTTATGAAACATTCTCATCCTGTAACAGGGCAGCAGCCACTTGACTCTTGGGTTGAGCAAATAGTACAGAGGACTGCCTTTCTCTGGGTTCTGGACTTACAGCTATGTCTCTTTTGTGTTCTTTTTCATGTAATTATGTACATCTCAACAGTGAATTATTTTCCTTGGTTTGATTTTACCTGTCCTCATTTGCGTGTACCTGTCTGCTGGCTCTGGTTAGAAAGAAATTTACCTCAGTATTATGCATAGTGTAAAACCTTGGTCTCTCCACTGGCAGCTCATACTATTCATCAAAGGATGAGGGTAGGCCTCTTTATTGTCTTTTGTGAGCTTATCTGAGCTAGTGCAGTTTGAGGTCTGAAATTTAAACCTTCCTGTATCACCACTTCTAGGAAGGGTTAATTCCTGCTGCAAGATCTGACTGCAGGGCAGAATCCTTCCTAAAGTAAGGAGAAAGTGTACAAGTCTTCTTCTTGTATTCTCAAATAAAATTTCTCTCTGGGAATAACCTCCTTGTATGTGCAAATTTCCGCCAGTAGCAAATTTCCTCCACTTTGCATGAGAAGCAGTATTCCAGTGCCTGGAAATTAGCAGGTATCACTGTGGCCTTTCTGTCCTTAACACAAGTTGTTTAACTACTTCCTCAATCAAACTGAACTCCAGAAAATTTCTGATTGCTATTTTCTACCATCACTGGGAATGGGATAAGATCCTGCCAATCTTCTGGGAAAATCTAGCACCAGGTCCCTTCCACAAGCCTTGGATGGGGGATTTATTTAGGCATTAAGCTGCTCCTCCTGTGTCATTATTAAATGATAAACTCTAAGAAGAATTAGAATAGAAGAAATAAAACTGGCAGGAAAGACTATAACTGAAGTATAAAATACTTTTATTGCTAAAGAAGCATCACATGCTGTCTATCTGCTTTTCTGATCACTTTTATCCAGCTATATTGATGGCTGTGTATTTATCAGCCTTAATTGTGGTGATGTGCTTATGATCATGGTGACTGGATACTTTCTTTACCATCTGCATTCTTCCATAGACCAGCGAGCAGATGTTCTCCAAATGATCTCTTTATAGAATGTTATTTCTGTTATGGCACCTGATTGAACATCAACTGTGCTAAATGTAGTCACATAAGAACAGTGATAGGTGGAACAGTGGAGCACTAGCTGCTTCTGAGACCATGAAAGGGAGAAAATTAGATTGCTCCTGGTGTGAAACCCAACAAGATGGATCAACAGAAATTGCCTTGGATGATCTGTGTGAGCCACTAGCCGTCTTCAGGTAAGACTAGGAAACAAACAGAGGAAGTGGTGTGTGTGACAGCTATTGGAGAGAGATACACTATTGGACTGAGTGACCAGTACAACTGGCAAGACCTGTATTTTCTGTGTGTGCCTGTAAACAGCAAACTGCAAGCTAACAGGTCACAGGCCAGCTCCTGGAAGAAGATGAAGTCTGACCTGGTAAATCTTTAGGAAGCCTAAGGTCCAGACCTCGGTATCAGAGGGGCTTAAAGTCCACACTGAGGTATCAGTGGTTGTTGAGTGTTCTTGTGAATCAAGAATGTCAAGGTCTTGAACTTCAGACCTGGTCAGCTGGAGGGCACAATCAGGTTTGGATTGTTGTTCTACTTCTGTTTCCCAAGTGCTCTGCTCATGTAGGTTCTGGCAAAAGTGCTGTCTCTACTCACATGTAGGCATGGCCATGTATTTCCATATATGCCTAACAGGAATAAAGCTCTTCCTTACTCCTGCATGGTCTTGGAGGAGCAGAGCCATGGCAGGCTCCTATCTATCAGCCTGGAATGAGAGGAATCACCTCTTGTTGGACATGATCAAGTTTGGTTCTCACAGACTGGGAAAAATTCCTCCTATGGATGCAGATTTCCCTGGATTTCATTAGCTTCAACAATCCCAGGTTTCTCATCTGCAGTTTTAGTGTCAACTAAGGATTGGTACAGAAAATATGTAGTGACTTTAGAGTCACTGAGCCAACACCCAGTCTTGTGGATATTTTATGGTGCCTCAGAGTTTTCATTTCTTCTATAATCAGCCTCCAGGAGCCCCTTTCAGCTAGTGCAGCAGACATGCATTTCCAATGCATTCTCATTTGCAATGACCAGGTGAACTGATAGAAAATTTTCCATTCCCTGTGATAAAGAGATTAAATTAGATTTACTCTGCTCTCATGAGTCGTCTTTTGCTGGTCACTTTAATAGCTATCAAAAGACCCTAAGCACTCCAGACTTTAGTTCTCAGTTAAAGGACTTGAAATCTATTGCAAAAAGAAAAATATGCTTTGATGTGCAAAAATGTAACATAATTGTTGTGTTTTTAAGTGTAGACAAAAACATGTATGCAAACAATCTAAATCCTTATATATATATATATCTATATTTTTGCCCCCAGCATTTCAGGAAAGCCAAATTCTCTGGTATAGCAGAAAATAATCTGGCATCAGTATCCTTGTTTTTAGTCTTTTTAAGATTCCTGGAATTTGCCTGTTCAGTACTCAATTTTTTACTGTTATTTCTGGTTGCAACTTACCCACACTTTCCTAAAAGTCTAATGGGTCTAAGCCTGGATTTTTAGCTTCACAGATTACGTGAGGATTGTTCTGCTGAAGATTTTTGTGCGGCTTTGAGTCTTAGGTATTCTGAATCCCATAGTACAGAGAAGATCTTCCTGTCAACCTTCTTTGATTCCCATACAAAATTTCCTCTGCAATCACCAGCCATTTTCAAAGCTGCTTGAAGTCTTGGTTGCTGTTTTCTTTGACAGATTTTTACCTTAACTTGCGCTCTTGGACACTGAAAAGGAATTATTTAGCTCAGAAGAATTAACCCAACTTATGTCGATCATTAATTGCTGTTTGTTTTATTAGAGGTGTAAGACCCACTATCTTTCTTCTTTCCTTCTGAAAATCACTAGGAGTTGTTACAGGCATGCAAAAATCTAGCTTCAGGTATCCACCTCAGAGGAAAGGAATGAATCATCCGTATCTGGAAGACTTTCAGAAGTTGTCAGACTTTGATTATTCTTTCTGTATTGCAGTGTGCAGCTTTGAATGAATTTAAAGCAAGAACATCTGATTTTCACATGGTGAGATAACAGCCAGGCAGTCTTGCATGCAAAGCCTGTAACTTAAGTTGAAGCCATTTAGTATTTGATGTCAACTTAATGAACTAGATTAGTGTCAGTTTGGAACAAAACCTGAATTTCTCTTCTAAGTTGTGAGCCTTAGGGCAATGTGTGTATAGAGCACTGTGCGTATTTCTCACTCCTTCCTGCTTAAACTCCACCTTCCACAAATAAGGAACCACTGTAGTTTAGGATTCAAGCTGTTAGCATTTGGTGAAAAATGTAAGTAATTTTAAAGCTTAGGCATCTGCCCTTACCTGTCACTTATTTTTGTCACGTGTTGTAAACCTGTTATTCACATAATCAGTGATATTGTCTGCTGTTTGTTTCTCACCAATGAGCAGCCTAGCACCGTATTACAGAATCCATTTCTCATATAGAAACAGCATCACATTAAACATACTGATTGATTGTCAGTCTTTGAATTTTACAGAAAGAAACAATTGTTTTTCCCTGTCTTTGGAATTCTTTGATTTACATTCCTGATTGCTGTCATTTGTTAGTTTATGATTAAGATATTTTAAAATATTTTCTCCATATTCTTTGGTAATAAAGATACTCTGAAAAGCATTTTTGCTCCACAGATTAGATTTTTCAGTCTAGAAAGATTCTCCTTCGAAGAGTGCTGCCCATTGGTTTTCTGAACCTGTCAGAGGGAAAGCTGATAAAAATTGTTTCTTGACACAACATGAAAGAGAATGAGAAACTTTTTATTTCCAGCAATAATCCAAGTGGTTTGGTATCAGACTATTTTAGTCCTCATCCCTTGATTTAGCAGGCCCAGAATTATACCTGTTTCCAGATTGTATTTGATTGTTCTTACACACTGAATCAGCATCTGCATTTCAGCTTGTTAGATTAAGTAGTGTGTACGCCAGTGGGGGTTGGGTTTACTGTTATGATTAAGGTTTTTGGGGGGATGTTGTCACTGCAGAGAAGACTCTGGAGGAGGAGGAAATAGTCAAGAGAATGTGATTTGATAAACTGTCTGCCTCAGTTTCCTGTTCTTAGTTTTATATGGGAAATTTTAGATTACTTGTCTGTGTTGAAAATTTCATTCATTCTCCATTAGCTAAATTGGTGTCCAATTATCTACTCCTTCAGCTTTACTTTCTTCTCTACAGAATTTTCCATTGATTTCTTCAGTTCAATTACAAAACTATTTCTGAAGAGTCTAATTTGCATTTTCCCCCTCTAATTAAGGACCTTAGTTAGTTAATTTAAACTGTTAGCAGAAAACCCTCTGAGTCTCGGAGGCAGAGTGGCTTTTCCCAGAGGCAGCGGCAGCGCAGGACGTGGAACGGCGGTGTCAGGGAACAGTGGACACAGCTCCATCTGGTTTGTGGGAATGATGAGGCAGGGAAGCCATCGACAGGGAGGAGAATGCAAGGGAGGGGAAGTGGTCAAGCTGACCCTCTGAGTGAGCCCCTGATCCCTCCAAGTCCAGTGCCCCTTTATGTCTCATTACCTGCTTGTACGTGCTGAAGTCCCTCCCACAGCCCGATTTCCCTGGCATTTTTTCCCAGGCTTTGCCCCACTGGCAAGTTGTGGGGGATTGCTCACAGCCCAGTTGTGGAAGCTTCTCTCCCCTGACCAGCTGCCAAGCAAAGCTTCCCTGTGCACAGGGGTGCCAGCATGTGCTCACCCCGATAGGAGTCCTTCAGCTCATGTGTAACACATAAGTAAAAATCAGATTCGTCCCAATCACCCATCCCTGGAAGTTTTCGAGGCCATGTTGGATGGGACCCTGAGGAACATGATGTGGTAGGTGGCATCCCTGCCTCTGGCAGAGGAGTTGGAGCAAGTTGACCTTTAAGTTCCTTTCCAACCAAAGCCTTTCAATTATTTCTGTGAGTATCAATACAATAGCTCATTTCTGATGTAAAGGCACTTTTTATAGATGAAGGGATTCTTGAAACTTATTGCAAATTGTGATCCAGTACTATATTGGATTATAGTTTGTCTCCTCAAAACGGAAGATTTAGAATTACTCGCCTTACTTTTGATGACAAGGGGAGATCCTAAATGCAGCTCCATTTATGTTTACTGTACAGCCATTCAAGGGGTTGTATGTCAACACAGTTTCCAATTGGATAACTGTATGTGGATGTACTGTAAGATGGTTAAAAAGGCAGTATATGCTTTGATTTGAGCTCATTAAGCCAGCACATCATCATCTGGTATTCATCAGATTCTTGCCAGTACTTAATATTTGTAAGGCAGCCAGAGGAGCTTCGCTCACACTTTGAGTGATAAATGCTGCCATGGAAATTGAGGAAATGATGTCACTTTTGAGAGAGCAATACTTTAATTGGATGGAGATTGTGGGACTGCATCTTTTGATGCACATCAGCAGGGCACTGCTGAAAGCCATCCACATGGTGAAGTTGTGCATAGAGTAAATATTCTTCCTATTACATTGTTTGTGTGCAAACCCTTCTCATCTCTCTTTCCAGACAATCCTGTTTAAATTCTGGATCACTAGACTTGAGGGAAAAGATATACTCCAGCCTTTGAATGATTGTGGTGTACCTAGGGGAGAGTGTGATTTGAAGAGTCCCATCCCAATCTTCTGTGGAAGCATTGTCTTCACCATGCTTGCAAAAACACTTTTTCCCTTGGTCTCCTGGCAGCTTTTGACACCTTCTCTATGCTCCATTCCCATTGCTGTTACACAGATTCAGGGAATGACTGCACTTTTTCTGCTGGTGCAGCCATCCAGAACTGACTGTCGTTCCAGATGTTGGAATACAAGGTTCAGTATAAAATCTCCCCCTAAGTCTTAGTTCCAAAGTGGATAATGGATAAGAACAATGTTCCTGCTGGTGATATGACATTTAGGGAACAGTGAAAGCAAAAATGAGCCAAGGGGAATCAGTTCTGGATCTAGCATTTGCCAGTCCTTCAAGGCTGTGCTTATCTACAATATTTTGTTTTAAATAGTGTAAAAGGATGAGTAGATTTTTTTTCTGATTCATGTGTGATTTGTAAGATGTTTTAGAACACCTCATTTTAAGTTCTCAGATGCAAGCAATCAACTTACTTGACATGGCAAAAAAAAGTTGAAAGATGAGAAAATAAATGGCAATTAAATGTTTTGACTGACTTTAGCACTTCTATGGCAACAGAGTGAACAGTGTTCCTTTTGGGGTGAGAAAATGAACTCTTCTTTGAAATAACATGGATCTGCACATTTTCCCTGTGTATAGAGCATGTATTCAGGCACTTGAGTGGAAGACTTTTCTATTAAGTTGTGCGTAGAGCAAGATTGCTCATACTGTAATTAGAATAGAAGAAAATTGTGGCAATGAAGTCTACGAATGATACTGAGCTTTTCAAGGTAGTGAAAAAAAAATCAAGGGCTAAATTGAGGAATTAGAAGACTCAGTACTGATTAAAGATGCCATGAGATGATGGAATTCAATAGAAATAAATGCAATGATACACATGGAGGAGCAATCCTTTACAACAATCCACTTTTATCATTTGGGATTCATAATAGATTCTTAAAAATACTAAGCCTCAATGCTTAGTAGATACCAAAGAGCCAGAGTGTTATTTATTACTAAGGAAAGCACCAAGAATAAAACAGAAATTACCATCTTTCATTGATTCAGGCCTGAAATATTTTCAGTTTCTTCACTGTCAGCTGTATTTCGTGCTTCTGCAGAAATAAAAATAAATATGCATACATGCAAACACACCCCAAGACAGAAATTACTGTTATGGTGTTCTGTTATAGGCTGAAAAATAATCTTCCCCTTTGCTTTAAATGTCTCCCATTTGTTTTTTATTTCCATATTTCCAGCCTATCATAAAATGCAAATGTAATGTATCAGTGCTTAAGATACTATATTTTCAATAAACTTTCTGCAAAGTTTTTGCTAAATATCACCAACAAGCAGGGATTTATCTGGTTAAGTATGCAAGGGAAAAAAAAGAGCAAAGGAAGTTTTCACTTCCATTTCTACTCTTATCATCACTGACATTCTAAAATAGAAATTGCCTGTTTAAAGTTCTTTTATTTCCTTTCCTTGGCTTCTCTGGAGCTTTAACTGGTTGTTGTGATTTGGTCATCTCAGGTTTGTAAGGCAACCTCTGCAGCCAGGTAAAAACAATGAAAATATGAAAATTTGGAATGGACAAAATTTGAAAAATATTGAGATAAAATTCCTTTGATTCCTACTGTCATGACATTGAAATAAAATTTCTGGAAGAAATCTTTTACAATGCAGTCCAAGACAAAGATGCTAGCTGCTCTGTCTTCCAGCAATAGTTTGAGAGAAATAGATTTGAAATAGAAAGAGGGACTTGGGATACAAGTTGGAGAAGGCAAGAAATACAGGTCATAAAATTATGTGGAAAAGGAGGCCTGCAAAAGGCCTGTCTGCCTCTCCATATACAAAGAGATACTGAATAAATGGGAGCAACTTGCTAAAGTAGTAACTAATTTCTTTTTTTCAAACTCTATTGTTCAAACATCAAGGGCCAACACAGAAGAACAAGGAATTTTGTAAAATTAGGTGTCATCATAATTTTAAAAGATTATTGTTTATAAAAACAGCAAGTGTATCTATCAATAGAAGAAAATTAATGGATGACCAGAATTTTCTAAAAGTAATTGAAAGGGCAGTCTAGAAATTGAAATTTTCTGTGTAATTACTGGAAGTATAAAGTAAGTGAGTTTCAAAATTTAGACATGATAGTATGTTAACTTGAATAATTCTTTTGTATTTTGCAGAATGAAGAGAAGGCACCAGTGAGTTTTCCATCACTTCTTAGCCATATGACTTCTCTCTTCTTAAATCATCCTGTAATTCCAATGACAACAAATGCAGATTCAGGTGTCCCAGAGCTGATAAGTACTTTTGCTCCACTGGTGTCATCCCTGCCTTGTGACATGCATATAGTCAATCTGAGGACAATTCAAGCAAAGGTAAGGTCAAACCACTGATTTTTGCAAACATATGATGTAGCTTATTGATGTAGTAAAATAATCTATTCTTGTAAAGTACTTTGTGAGCGGGTTTTCATGATATGACAAACTGCAGCGTGATGATGAGCTTTTCTTAATTCTGCAAGAACTGGAGACTTGTGTCTGTTCGAATGACAAGAAATGAGGGGATTGTGTTTTTTCACAACATATTAGTATGCATAATGCAAGATTCTGTCTCTGGAGGGGGTACCTTTCAATAAGTTCCCAAAGTTTAAGAGAGAACCATTCATATACCTCAGCCTTTTCTATACTAGAAGAATTAAATTTAAGGTCATTAGAGTTTGGTCTGAGTATGTTTTTGCTAAAGAATATAGTTTAGAACTCAAATTTTATTGTAAAAATGTTTTTAAGCTTAGTTACAAGATCAAATTTAGCTATTCTAACAGCATCTCATGATTGGTTCCTGTGAAAATATTCTCTGGTAAGGAAACCAAAAGCAAACCAAACAAACAAAACCCAAACATCTAGCCAACACCAAAAAACAAACTAACAAACAAAATACCAACAAAAAATTCAAACAAAAAAAAGCTCTTCTGTTCTCAGTGTTTTTCTCCTTCAAAGGAAAGAAAGGTATGTAACTACCAGAATTTAATTTTCCCTTTGATTAACTGAGGGACTGGAACTGATTTTGCATTATTGTCCTGCCAACTGTTCTATAAATTCTTTTCATTTTTTCAGCTCCTTTAAAAATGTGATTGTGTTAACTTTATGTTGTTTTGCAGGGCTATTCACACCAGTGCTGCTAGCACAGTGCAATCCCTTTTTAATTCTGGCATAGTTAGATACAAGCTATTTGTCCCTTTTCCTCTAGAGTCTCCATGATGGCTAGGCTTGTCTGTATTAACATGAGATTATATTCTGTTGAATCTCATCTTCATTCTGTTTTAATGTGTATTTTAGAACTTAGACAATGTTTACTTTCTCATGCTTTCTGTGTAAGTTGTTCAATCTTGTGTAAGGCCCTTCAGCTGTGACTGATTGTTATTCTGAATTTCAAAGTGGAAGATTTCTTGATTTTATGGGTCTTGTGCCTTTGAAAAGTTAGGAATACCCTGATACTAAATTAAATCTTCACATGAAGTGAATATTTCATGCTTCACTGTGTATATTTTCATTTACTTCAATCAGCTCAGCATTACAGGTTTACTTCAACATACCAAGTTCAGGGGCAGACCTTCATGAACATCTTCCTTCTATTTTTGAGGTGTAAATCCATCCCCTGGTTTGTATGATCTGTGTATGAAAGCTGTGAAAAGACAGGCTTGCTCAGTGCCCACTTTCAGAATTCAGTGCTATTACTTTTAAGTGGATTCTCTGGTTTTATATGGGCTATTCAGGCCCCACTGTCCCAGCTGAAATAGGAGTGTTTGAGACTGTGATCTCTCCTCAGTCCTCAGCTGTGTGTTTCATTGATTACCGATCGATGGCTCTTGAGCTTGCCGCATTAATGTGTCCGCTTCAAAATGAGAGCTTGCAGCAGTCATAGGATAGGAGCACTGTCATTAGAGATACAGAATGTTCTTCCCCACAGCAAAAATGGTGCTATGCCATGCAAATAAGTCTGTAAATCTCTCCTCATTTTCTGCTTCCATTCTCTTGCTTCCAAGAATTTGAATGACAGGTGACATAATTCTGGCTAATTGACACAATGAATTTTTTTTACAGAAATTTGTGCCTCTCCATTGCTTAAACTGTTGAAGCTGATTTTCCATAATCCATTACAATTACAGAGGAGAGGGAACCAAATTAAAATAATTGTTAAGATTTAAGGTAGAAATCAGAAAGAATATTGTTTTTGTTGTAAGACATCTCACCTTGTCATGGAAGAGTCCAATCCTTTAGGATTGCAATATTTAAAGATTTTTTTCTTAACAGAACTCCAGGTTTTCAGAATACAAATATTTAACCTTATGTAAATAAACTGGGATTCAAGATCTAGAACACAGTAGATTTGTCCCTTTATACTAAGCATAAATACATAAATTTGCCATATTGCCCAAACTTTTCAGTGTGTGTCTATTAGCTTACAGTAATTGAACTTAAATGAGTTTAAATGTTTAAATGTTTTTTCTTTCATCAAAAGTTTAGAAGCATTGCCCTGGGATACCGGTTATGAGAAAGCCTAACAATTTTTTTTTTTAAATTTTCTTATAAGGTCACATTTTAATTCTCAGAGATCAAAATCAAATCAAACTTTGACAGCTCTTCTAAGAAAGCTTGTTAGATATTTAATAGCACAGTCTTTAGGGCTTTTTTGTTGAATAACAGTGCTGTGAAGTTTTATAAGGTTAAGAATGTTGTAACTTGTTGAAAATTGAGGAGATTGTTACAGGTTTTCATGCAGTTAGCATGGTCATGTTTAGAAGGTGTATTTGATATAAATTAAGACCGTCCTTGCTAAGACATTCATAAACCTTAAATGTATTTAATCTAATTTACATAGAGATGATATAAGAACAGGTAAGTTAAAGTAGGGTGGAGGCTGTGACAACCTAATCTTTCACCTGCTTTGATAACAGGTTAGAACAGCTTTATTTTTTTACAACACTAAAAAAAAAGGTGCGTGGCAGAAGGTGGAGTACTAAATCATAGATATTTATACTGACCAAAACACTTTTACTCAGGGTATCATTAATTGTGTGTTACCTTCTTGTTTTAAATCTTTTGAATCTTAATAAGGATAATATGTAATTCTAAAAAATTGGGAGATGAAATATTCATGCCATCATTTGAAATGCATACATGCATTTTTTATGCAGATTACTAGAAGATAATTTAAGTGAATTAGAGGAAGTGTTGATACCCATTACTGGCTTGTCATTTCTAACATTAATTTACCCCATAGGAAGTCAGGCTTTTTCAGTATGAATTTTAATGTTTCCCTAATCTGATGTTTAAGCAGACAGTATTATTTTGTGTGCATAAAAATATCTACTTTCATGTGCAATGACAATGAAAAATCAAGTCAGGTGTTTCATAGTGGGGGGGAAAATATCACAGCTATTACCTCACTTCATTTAGAAAGGGGCACTGCTATTTCAGTAAACAGCATGAGAACTTCATTAGCCATCAATGTTAATAAATACTGGAAACTTTTTTTCATATGCTGAATGCAGGCATTATTCATAAATTATGAAGTTGATTTTAGGTCGTTATAAGCTATTGTTCACAAAATCTTTTGAAGCAGAGTTTTATTTGTGATTTGTAAACTATGCTAAGTTTCTAACTTTTAATGTTTTACTAAAAAATACCTAATTTCAACTCCAAATACTATTGAATCAATTTTTTTACTATTTTAAGTGAGGAACCTAAACCCATAAAGTTTGTAAATTTTTTTATTATATGAATGAGTACTTTATACTATGAATTGTTTGTACTTTGATTCTTTGTCATGCTGCGTTTCAAAGAAGCTGGTACAAGCTGATCCATGATCACCTTTATGAAAAGAAATTTGGATGTGTTAGATTAAGACCTTTTGTTTGGTACACCTTCAGGAGATAATGCATCACAGAGGGCCTAATGCTTGTTGGTATTGAATTCTCCAAGCAATGGATGCATTCTGAAGTACCAGAAATGAACGTAATTCATGGCTGATGCTTTTGTGAAAAAGCACCAATATAAGAGCAAGTAAACCAGAAATAAATCAGAGAAAAATAGCCTGAAGAACTGTCATGGCTTTGGATACAACCATCTTTTTTATGCTCTTATTATATATGTAATAAGATTAAGAGCGGAAGAATGTAAAACAGCAATAATTAAAGAAATAAAGTAATGTATCATATTAAATATGTGACTACAGTGAGTGTAGGGGTACAGCCACAATAAAGATATTGAGGGGCTGGAAAATGTGCAGGGGAGGGTAATGGAGCTAGAGAAGGGTGCAGAGCAGCTTACTCTATAATGTCTCTTGAGGCTCAAAAGCACTGTTTATCTTAGAGATAAATATTACATTTTTTTCATATGTGTACCTCAGTGTACATTTTTCTGGACACTTTAAGCTGAGTTAGAGAGCTTTTTTGCTATATGAAGGTTTTTTCAACATAATGCCATTGAATATGTAAAACTGAGTATTGCAGTTTACATAAGATTTCTAGTTTGTTTTCTGTTTTGCCATATAATTTTTATGGGGAGCCATTTAATACAGGTATGATAGCTACACTTCAGTCCTGAGTCGTGAGTACATGTGCATCTGATGACCTTTAAATTCAATGACTTATATTTATATTCTGTAGTACATTGTATGTTTCAACTCTTTGCCATTTACTTCTTTCTGTGTTTAGCTGTATAAATTTTTTAAAAAGACACGACAGTTCAATCTAGGCTGAACATTTTTTAAGGTGTAAATGTCTCTATCCGCTGTATAATTTTTTTTATGTCCTAAAATGTCTTCCTGACTGATACTTTGTGAGTAATATTCTATAGTGTTTGTTTGTAGGTAGATACCAAACCATCTGATGAAGCTGCTCTGATTCTTCACAGAAAGGGATTTGATTGTAAATTTTCAAACAGAGACACGGGTCTGCTCTGTTCTACCACTCAGGGAAAGGTATGGTTATTAATCTGTAGGAATTTTAAAATAAGTTTGGGATTATCTTTTGGGTGGAAGAGTAAATATTATTTTATTTTCAAACAAGAAGAGTTCAAATCGAAATATTTCTAGTAACTTTGAATATACTAATTAAATTAATTTAATTAATTAATTAATTATTCAATTAAATTTAATTGAAACTTAGTGAGTGACTACTGTCTAAAAAGATCTAAATTATTGCACAGAATTTAATCTATGACATTTAGAAATACTCAAAATCTTTGGCATGAAAATTTCTGGTTCCTGCAAGGAACCGTACAATTTTATGGTATTTACTGCTTTTTCTAAATGTAGTTTTTTGTTGGTTTTTTTTTCCCTCTAGATACAGGTGCATAAACTCTTTACCAAATTCAGAGTGGAAAGTCTTACACCCACATCTTTATCTTTGATGCATTCACCTCCAGATGCCAGAAATATAAGTGAAATAAATATGAATTCTATGGAGATTAATACATTCCGGATTCGGCTGAGATTAAATCCTGCTTTCACACTCAGATAAAGAAGAATCTGCAGTTGTATCTCCTCTGAGTTTCATGTGCAATAAAAGGCACATTAATGTTATTCCAGCTTCTGGATACTGTGAGAAAAAGATGCATTCTGTAATTTTTTTTTTTTTTTTTTTTTTGACCAACACAATGAAAAGCCATGTTGCAAGCAACTTTTTTTTTCTGTTTGGATTTTTTCCCCCATAAAATAGCAACATCATTATCAGTTAATACAACAAATGAAGAAATTTCTATGGATGTTAACCTCTCAACAGATTAAATCTCAGGTTAAATGCTAATTAATGATGTTTCTGGTGTTTTAATTTTCATAAACAGGGGATTAGATTTTAAACAGCCTTCTTTTCCTGATTGTTGATGAATTTATGTGTGAATAACTCAGTGTAAAATGTCCTGATGCAGCTTGGAAAAAAAATGGAATAAAGTGTTCCTGTGTAGTAGCTAATGTCCAAATATTTGCAATCATTTATATAAATTACAATAATCTCAATTTATTCTGCAATTAATTTCAGTTTATTCAACACAAAGGGGATTATTAATTGTGGTAAAATGAAAGCCTGCAGTACTTGTGATAAGTGATGGTAGATTTTAATACTTCTACCATTCACCTGAGTTATGTAAATAGAAAAACCTGAACCTACAAAGTAATTTTGCAATGGAATTGTTTAATAAAACTCCCATTTTGTTACTTGACACACTGGGATATGTGCAATTATTCCATTACCATGATGAGAAATGTCCATAATTATCATGAATACAAGATTTTTTATAAAACTCATTTAGATACCAGTGTCCTCTGAAATGAGTTTTCTATTTCAATATTACCATATCAAAATAAATGTGCCTTATTTTTGATATGTCTTGTTACAATTTCGGTGTCTATGTTAATGTTTTCGGGGAAAAGGTAGTTTATATAATACTTAAGCTGTGTATCTCCTATTTGACAATGCTGGCCACACTGATCTATGTACTCCTGCACCAAGTTTGTGCTACCTTATTCTGAACATTTTGACTATTTGAATGTATTAATATGATGTTATAACATGAAACACCAACAAAAAAAGAATTACTGTAGAAGCTAAATTCAGCTGCTTTAGAGAAAATTGCAACTTGATGCAAAGAGTTGATAGTAAGCAAGATATAGTTTGCAAACCCATCAAAACATGTGCTTGCATGTCACAGATTGTGGTGACCTGTTAATTCCAAATCATGTGCCTATATTTTAAACAATATTTTACCAACTTACAACCTCACTTACATTGCCAGTGTTCATGTTACTGAAGAATGGAGACTTTGCTTTTTCCCATATTAATTCATATTTAGTACTTAAGCCATCCAAGTGTGGAAAGCATTTCCCTAAGTAGAGCTGCTGTTTACAGTTATATATATATAAACATTCACTTGAGTATGATCCCATTTTATAGTTGTCATTTATTTTCATAGCTCGTTCTTCTATCTCTTGCTTGTGCTGTACTTTTCCATACCCTGTTGCTTATCCTCAATATTAATGCATGAAAAGTCATCATAACTGGTAAAAAGATGTGCTAGCTCTAATATTGCTTCCTGTATTTAATTTCATCATTGTTGTTCAACAATTATATCAAATATCAAAATCTATCAAATTATTTTATGTAGCTACAGGCTATCTAAAAATAAAATGAAAGTCATACTTAGATTTTATGCACTGTCACAGGTTGGATCTCTGTTGAGATTGTGTAGATTTTCTTAATTCAATCTACTGTGTGTTTTGTAATAATGGGAATACTTTAGTAGGATCTGGTGCAAGTTACATCAAGAATACAGGAATCTCTAACCACAAATGGAAGAATCAGATAAATCCAATAAATGGATGTTTTCATGCAATAAACATGTACTGTAACTTCTTAGAAAAAGTATTTGAAAATGCTGGTTTTTGTTGGAACTGAAAGCTTAGTAGACTTGCTAGCAGAAATTTCTCATAACACGTATTTTGTTGCTTCTTCAGAATTAAAATGTTTAAGATACTTTTATGTGTTCCGTGCAGGAAAACATTCAAAATACTGCTTCAGTTTTGCCAGACAGAAAAGGAAAATTTTGATGCAATAAAATTTTAAAGTATTTTGCCTCTTGGAATTGCTTTGAAAGGTTTTTCATATAGAATTGGTTCTTTACTTTTATCATCATCTGTACAATCACGGTGCCTGAATCTTCCTTAACCAGCAGATGTAATCCTTGTTCCTTTGCCCTTTTTTTTTTTTTTGTGTAATGACAGCTTCAATTTAAGATCCTTTCCTGAAATCCCTTACTAAATCAAAACTCCAGTCAAAGTCTCAAAAAGAATTTTGCTTGAATTGGTTCCGAATGTTGCTGTCAATGAGGTTGTGTTTTAATTGGGTGGGTTTTTGTTAGATTTTTGATTTGCACAAGTCTTAATGAATTCTTATATTATTTCTTTGTGAATTGGCCATATAATTCAATTTTATTATTTTGGGATTTTTTTCTGTTTTTGTAGCTGCTGTGTTTGGAGCTATTGGTTAAGAGAAGCAAGCATCTTTACCTTGCCAGTAGGATTTTAAGAACAGTGCTCTGTAAGAAATGGTTTAAAACCTTGTAATTACTTTCCATACAAGAGTTGTACCTGTTCTGATTTTATGGTTTGGAGATTTTTACATTCCTTTATCTTAATTTTCTTTGGTTTACTTGCTCATATTATCTGAAAGAAATTGATTTCAGCTGAAGGTTTTTGATATTTTCTCTTGGAAGGTTTTATATCTTATGGGGATATGTAAAATAAGTTCTCTAATAAAAGGTAATGTTGTTGTGAGATGTGGTCAGTGTCATTAATGCCTTGGCTTTAACAAACCGTAATTTATTTTTTTTTTAATGAGAGAAACAACAAACATAACTTCTTTGAAAAGGTTCATATGTCAGTATCTGTTGGGAATGACAGTTATCTGTAGTGAGATCAAAGGTGCAATCTATTTCACAGCTGCTGAATAGAAGAAGATAGATGCTCGCTTCAGAGATGTAAACATGTGAGATTGCACAGTGTGGGAAGGAAATGGGCAGCTCTTTTGCAAAGGAAGTCATGCACTGACTTAATAGAAAATATTAGAGGATTTAAAATTCTAGAATTTTTTTTTACTTGAATTAATGTTTATCTTTGAAGCATTGGGCAATGAAATGGAAGCTGTTCTTGTAAATTAAAAACCCCACCATTAGAAAATAGCAAGTCAAAATAACAGTTCAACTGTAATTAGACTGGACACTTAAAAAAGAAATTATTTCATTCTAATATAATGTTATGTAATTGCACAGGGCAAATTGAACAGGCATAGATGTTTTACAGGTTTGCTTCCCAAAGTGGTGGTGGAGCTTGAACATAATGACTTGCAAAGACAATAAAGTATAAATTTCAGTCAGTCCCTGAGGCTATTTAATGTTTGTCTGGGTAGTGTTAACTATAAATATAAAAGCATATACACAGACAAATAAATCCCCATAATTTTAAAGCTGATGTTTGAACATAAAACCTGAAAGGCAACAATGGGTATGGGTCTAATTTGAAGCAGCCCTTCACCATTTTAAGGTCATCCTATTTTGGAATCAATTAATATCAGCATGTCCATGTGGATAGAACATATTCCATAAATTCCAGTAATCAATAATTTATTCTTTTACTATATGAAATTATACTAACTATATTTGATGTATGCCTCTGTATTGTGTTTTAAAAAACACGCAGGATCTCTCTCTACATCTTTACTGACACTATTGCTTAGATTAAGTGGGTTATTTGTCTCGTGATGGATTATGTATCTCTGTGGTAAAATATAAAACACAGATTCAGTCATTGACTGTTGTTATTTTTGCATACCTATTCTGTCATACTATAACAAATTTCAAGAATCAGCCAAAGTCATTAATTTTGTCTTCTAAAAAAGGAACTTATAAAAATAATATATTGTCTAGAATAAGCTCAAGTGAATGGAGAATTATTAGGATTTTTCAAACAGTTTTGTTACTGACAAAAATTTGTCTGTCTCCAATTTCTCTGTAAATTAAAATATTAAATTTTGGACCTGTCAGTCTTTCAATATACATATTTTAGGAAGGAATAGATATTTAAAGTCTATATTGCATCTCCTAATCTTTCTGCACCAGAATTTCTGTGGAGCATCAGTAGTGCATGAATTCCATTACTCCCCTTCCTTTGGGTAAATCATTTAATAGCAGTAAGAGTAGTAAGAAAATAATTTTTTTTTAAATATCCATAATTTATATAAAATTATGATATTTGGACAGCAAAGGCAAAGACATTTTTAATTACACATTTCAGAGCTTCTGGTTTTCAGTACAGCACATTCTTCCTCATATGCAGTGCCTGTTAATGTGATGCCCAGTCTACAAAAATCATTCATATTATGCATGTCAGTAGGCTGGAGACTCCGATCTTAGTTTTACCTCCACTATTGCCACTCCTTTTGCATCAGAGACATCCATCAGACAGGAAAGCAAGGGAACAATGGCTTTGTTCCTTTCAAATCATGACCTGCAAAGTCTCATGGTCTCCCCAGATAGCTGGTCTATTTTCATTTCCGTCTTAACTTACTCCTTTTGTCTTTTCTCCATTCTTGGCATGCCAGCTAAAGGTGTGGGCATTTGTAGGCTCTAGCACCCACACAGCTCTGCCCATTGCACATATGGAACTCTCTGGAGCTGGGCTATCTGCAGTGTCAGCCAGAGTAGATTCTTCAAGAATTATATGTTTTAAGTCTACATCAATGATCATGCAAATGCTGTGCATGTCCTACTTGCCAGAACTGCCTCGCATCACTGGCCTGCTCCTCAGAAATACACACCTTTGTATCCCAAATCCACTTGAACATGGTTCAGTGCCATTCTCCCTTTTTCTCTTCCTCAATTTCATGATCTAAAACACTTCATTTCAGGACCTTTTGGTCATCCTGTAACCTACCTTCCAGAAGTCCTGCATATGTTCAGAATGAATAATTACCTGTCTTGCAGTTAAAAATGTCTAATGAAGATAAAATAGATCCTAAGCAAGCTGTGTTGTCTGAATCACTTGCAGTAGTATAGAGACACACAGCTTTGCAAACACAAGATGACCTTTTTTTCACAAAATGCTTTAATACCTGTGACAGTGAAAAGATGTATTATCTGTGTTCTCTTTTGTGTTGAATGATTTAAAACTATTTATTTTACAAGCTAAAACAAACAGTACGAGTTTAATGGAAGCAATTCAGATTTATAGCGATGGTGTCAAAAAATTGAATACAGCTGTCACAAACATTCTTAATGGAGCATGTTAGTGAAAGTCCTTCAACCAGATAAAGAATTAAGGTTTGCATGGTAAAAAGAATTTGTTTGTTTTGACAAACAAATCAGTTCATTTGAATGACCAAATCAGTCTCATTGCTTTTTCTTTTCTATTAGTCAGTGTACATTAGTAAGACTCGGCTAGTAGACATGGGAAAGAATCTGTGAAAGCTCAAATGGAGTTGTAAGGCAAATGTACTCAAGTGGGTTACACAAGGATTCACAAACTATTAGCCTAATTGGTATTCAAATACACAAAATTAGTTGGTAATTTTCATTCATCAAATATTGGGCCTTTGAAAGATAAGGCAAGTGATAATAATTACATTGTGTTAGGTTTTAAAAAGGTGATCAATATGTAATTGCTGATAGGAAAGGTACCTTACCATTTGAATTTTTTTGCATTTTTAAAGATACATTCTATGCAAAAACTCATTAATTATTTGCAGCCCTTGGTGGCTTTCCAGAGAGGACACGTGAGATCTCACTGAAATGGGAAACCTGTAGTTAGGAAAGTTTTAGTTGTTAAAGCTCCTGCAGATGAAGATGAGAAATGGAACTCTGTTCATTTTCTGAATATTTTTGATAACTCTTACCCAGATGGTAGGATATTTTGGTTTTAATATATGAAACAGTGAATCAAGTATGTCCTAGGCAAGAAGGAAAAGTGTTCTGTCCTTGATGCTGAAGAGCATTCCTTGATGACAACATACATTTAATTGGGGAGAAAAAAACAGCTCATGCAAAATGAGATTCAAGAGCATTCTTCTAAATCCAAAAAAAAAAAAGTGTGTGTTTTACTGACCTAGCAAGAGTTTAGTAGAGGTGTAAGTGTGACACAAGCGCCATCTAAATAAGGATCAATAGCTAAAGAAAAGAAGAGATATTCCACGGGGCTTTGTCAAAATCTATGTGGAATCTTAGAGCAGCCCTCGTCATTTTCCCATGTTTTAATTAAAAAATTAAAAACATCAAACAAGCCCCCATCTCACCACCCCAGCACACATCCAGACTCTGAGAATGCCGTGTCATCTCTGTCATAACTTTTAAAATTTGGCAAGATAATGTCTGTAGAATTCCAGTTCAATTTTCTGTTGCAAACTGTGATCAAAATATAAGTTTTATTGGGCTTTCTAGTCACAGTGTTTTCACAGTGGCACTGCCTAAAACATTATGTGCCCAAAGCCTGGTGACAGGCTTTATTTTGGATATGCAGGTCACCAAAGAACAGGGTTGAAAAGATGCTGGCTGTGTTGTGATGGGAGGTGTGGAGCTGTGGGTGGTCAGGGTGTGAGTTTACAGTTTCTCTAAAAGTGATAGCAATCAGTAATTTAATGCTGCCTTACATATGGATCAAGTTGAAAACTGAGATTAAAAGAATTTTTAATAATTGGCATTGATGCATAGTAACTTGGCACCAGTGTTTTGTTTAAATTTGTGTTCTACACTTGGCTTTAAAAGTAGGTACTGGAAAATCGAAATTAATCCAAAGGACAAAGGGAAAACAATTTTGTGATAATGAGAGAGCTTCAATAGAACAAAGGGGATTTGTCTGAAATTATGCTTTAAAACATGTTTGAAGGCTCTTGCTTGTTTGCTGAAGGGTGTTGTCTTGGAACATGTTGTAGTCTGAATAAGAATCAATAAAGTTTTACTGATCTGTGAAAACACAAATTTGTCAGTATGGTCAAATGGGAAGAAATGCAAATAAATTTTAAAAATTAAAATCCACAAAGAGAAATTTCCATGGACAGAAATGGAAGTGACATAAGAGGCAGTCCTAGAAAACAATTTCCTAGACAGACATAAATGAAAGGAGGTTTGTTGGACTTTGCTTCACGCATCACCTGCTTATGGATTTGCCAGTTTTTCAGAAGAAACACCAATGTATATTCTAGCAGTCAAGGCTGGAAAAATTACAGTGGCTGTTCATATACTTATCTACCCACTTTTTCTTTCACACTGGACATAGGTTTAGGGACATGGAGCTTATTTTAAGAATTTATTGAGAGAATCAAGTATATAGTAATTTTCCCTACTGTGTGTATTGCTGTTACTATAGGAGAAAGTCTGCAGTTACTACAGAGTTTTTTGGTTCAATCTAATGAACAAGTAAACACTTGCTAATCAGCAAATCTGAAATTCTACTGTGTTCATTTTGAATTCAGTCTTTGTTGAATTACTTCAGGAAACAGCAACACATTTCCTGTGAAAAAGAATTGCCTTGCTCTGGGAGAGCTATGTCTACGGTTCAATGATTAAAAGAAATATAAATATTTAAATTCCTACTGATGGTAAAAGGCTTTAAAATGCCTTGCACTCAAAGATAGCTGATTTTTTTTAAAGAAAAGAGACAACTAAGTAGATTTATGGAATTGGAAAATCAGCAGGAAAGTATGTATTCTAGAAATATTCTTCACTTTCAAATTAATGATAAATTGTTCCCGATCACACAGAGAATGATTGAATGTCAAAAATAAAGTTTTTGACAGGGGAGAGAAAAAATGGATGATGATCAGAGCATGGCTTCACTGCTCATCACAGGCAGAGGGATTTTTTAGGATTATTTCATTATTTTAAATTGTTGGATATTCTACAGTTCTAGAAACCTCAGTCAAGGTAAAACAGAATGAAACTGGGGAAAAGGGAAATTTGGCAGTGGGAAATGTATAAATACTGGGACTGAGAGAGCATCTAGCCAAGATGAGGTCGTTGGGAGAACAGCAAAGTACTTTGGTGTCAACATATCTGTGACTTGGAATTGTATGAGGACTGAAACTTAACAAGAATAAAGAAAAGTTCATAGTGAATACACATTTTCAAGTCTATTAGAAACCAAGGGAGAAATGTTACTTGATAAGGTGAAATATTTGGAATATTTGGAATCTAAAAATTTATACTATTTTAGGAAAGATTTGTCTTCTACCAATATGAAGGGGACAGAAGGGATTGGCATGGTGGCTTTTGTGAGATATTTTTTCCTTTTGTTTTTCTGTGCTCAAGGAGAGCAAATAACTCTTCAGAGTGACTCAGAGAATTGTGTTCTTAGGGGCACTGAAATGCTCCCTGCACAGCCCTTTCCAAGATGCTTATGAGTCATTTGAGGCTCAGCTTTATCACTGGAATATGATCTCACATCAAAAGATCAAACACATTTTACACAGCAGTCCTGGAGCCAAGAGAATGTAAAAAAAAAATAATTTAAATTTAAAAAAATGTAACAGGATATAAAGATAAATTCAAAAATATATATTCTGGGCAGTTGTGATCTAACAATTTAGTGTCAATAACAGCTGTAAGATCAATGCTAGAAGATAGTCTGTGTGTAAGAATTCCAATTAATTTGTTTACACAGGATGCTTTCCCAGTTGATGCACAGGTGTACAAGTAAGAACGACATTCATGTGCTCTGCAGATATTGATTACAGTACAAGACCACTGGATCTGTGCTCTTCTCAGAGCCTGTTCAAATTTGTGTAATCCTCCTTTAGAACAACAAAGGGAGAAAACACAATTACAAATCATGTACCTTTTTGATTTAGTGAATGCAGTGATCTTATTTCAATTTATGGGTTTGCATACTATAGAGTGCAAGGGAACATATTTTTGACTTATATTTTGAATTTCAGGAAATTATTTAGGAAAGACTCTTTGTAAAATAGAATATTTTATCAACATAAAATATTGTGAGACAACTGTTCATAAATTTAAAAGATTGATTTTTATGTAACACTTCTGCACTGTTTCACATTCTTGAAAATTATAAGATCTTTAAATTAATTAGTGCACAAATCAGTTTAAATGTTTTTTTCCTTGAAATTTATATGACTTAATCTATAATTTAAAAGTGGAATCAAGGAATATTGCACTTTCAGTCTAAACTTATACTATCTTTACCTATGTATTAAAATCTAGGCAACCAGAGCATTCACATCTGATTCCCGTTGCCATGACAATGGCTTTAATCCCTCTTTTGTGCATGGAAGGGCTTGCTTGCTTTCTCCAAGCCTGATGCTCAGCTGCTCCAAATTCCTTACATGAAGAAAGATAAGATAAGATAAGATAAGATAAGATAAGATAAGGCTAATAGAAGACTAACAACAAACAAGATAAGAAAACACGAGTGATTGTAAGTATGTCTTCGAATACAATTGAGGGAAAGTTATGAATGCAAAATTTCTTTAAGCAAACGCCTACACATGGTCAAGCTTGTCTGACTATACATCTCTGCTTTTGTAAGAAAACTAATACAGTTGAGAAGAGGATGTGTGAAATTTGATACAATTTTCACCATCATTTTGGATGCAATGAGGTTTGTGTCTGAAGCCAGAAGGTCAAAATAAAATGTCATTTGCATTCCTGAAGTTATAAGTTCAGTGTCTTGTCAATTCAGACAAGAGAGAGAATTGCTATTGCAGTTAATTTTCTCCATTGTTCACTATTTAAATATTTCTGCTCATCTGCACAAGCAGTCTTCTAGTGCATCATCACTGCATCAGAAAAAAACATGTCCATAATTATTTCCATGCTGTTTACTCCAAGACTGTAAATACAATTGTGAGTTTAGGAGAGAAAGTGTCACCATTTCTTCTTCATTGTCTTAAGAGATTTTTATCTCAGTGTCCTCTACCTTTTAGCAAATGGTGTAACATTTCACTGGAAGAAATCTCTGTCTTCCCAGTAGCAGCCTTCAGTACATGTAACACTGTTACTGACCTTTTAGCAGCAAATAATGTGAATTCTTGCAGTTGTGGACCACATCCACATCTTGTATGTTACCAATTATTCTACTAGAAAGCAAAGACTGCTATCCAATTTTTTATTATCAGTTGCCAAAACTTTCATAAGTAGGTTTACAAGTTAAATCATATATGTAAAAAATATTCACCTAGTTTATGTATAAATCATTCTGGAAATTGTTTGAAAATTTAATAATCAGTTTTTACAGCTATCACCATGAGACACTGGATTCACAGAGAGGATATGTAGTGTAAAAACAATGCCATTAACCTTCTGTTCACTTCCAACAGAAACAGAAGATTCTTGCTTCCAAATCATTTTTATATTGCTTTATCTGATTGCCTAGAAGGGAAAATATAACTAAAACCTATAGCTTGCCATAATAAAGCCAGAAAGGCCCTGCGCATTATGATCATATTCGCTTGCATTACTTGCATGATAATGAGTTAGTTCTGGTTCAATGAGAGTTGGGAGCATCCATTGCACATTCATGCAGTGTCCTGCAAACTGTTCTGTCATTTCCTGTGTTGGAAAAATGTTATGTTGGGGCAGCTAATTGTATTTTTCTCTCCAAAATTAAGTCTGATGTAACCCATTACAAACTGTGGAATGGAACATGCTGCCCCTCAAAGAAATGAGAGGCGGACACCATTCTCTCTTAGGATTAAAGTTTTCTTGGCCTCTCCTAATTTTAGATTTGTTGTCTCTTACAGAACCCAGTCTTTCATGATGATGCTGCCTCAATTGCTGTATTTTTCAGCTGTGTAAAGTTCATGTGCTGACATTGACTGCTCTGCTGGAGGTTGCACTGTGGGCAGTGGTCTGGGAAGAACACGTCTGCTTTTCCTTATCCTAAAGAGTGTACACTCTGTGTCTGGGTTTTTGTGAGAAGCATCAGGTCACTTTCCAGAGGGCTCCTTCTGTTTGATATTCACATCAGTCAGTAGTAAGTATAAATTGTAAATGTTCACTTATTTCAACCAATCCTTTATGATTTTAGGATTCTCTAGCTATAGACTGACAAGACTGTCTGAATTGTTCTTGAAACAGAAATTTGGTATTTAATTTCCTCTCAAGATGGAATCTGTAGAGATTTACAAGTGGACGCTCTTAACTTTAAGGGCTGTAGAGGTAAGTGAGCTGTACAATCCTACAATTCAGTTTTGGCGTCTCACAAACTTAATTCTCACTATTCATTCTGCTTTTCTGTGTGCTTTACAGTAAGCTTAATTATGCTATTCTCCTTTATGAATACCAAAGAAAATCACATTACAAAACTGCTTTAGTGTTTTCCAAAGGAATATTTTTTAGGAAGAAATAATATCTTTGCTTTATACATTAGATGCAGAATTTGTTTTTAGATTTTATGAAGAACTCATTGATACAAGTAATAATAATTATCTAATAAACATTCTTATACAGTTATTAATTTACATTAAGATAAGGAAGATAACAGAGATGCCACACTAAGAGGTAGCTGTTTTCCAGTGAGCCACTAGTGTTAGGAGAAAAGGTGTTTGACTGTGAATTTGGTGGTTCCTCCTCTACACATCAATCAAATTCCATCCCTATTCCAGTATACAAAGTTCTAGCACTTCTGTTGGCCTGTCTGGTACCAGAAAACAACTGCACAGAAAGTAGAAAGTACTTATGATTTTGGAAATTCAATTGACTCCTCGCTTTCTTGGAGTATTCTACTTTCCAAAACAGAGTAGCTTTTGGCTTTGTAGCACCAGATGTGTGTTGATATCTATTGCAAACATTGATATCGTTTTTTTCTTACTGTCTTTTAAAATAATATCTATTAATATTAAGCTTTTAGACAGTGGAACTTTAATTTTTTGTCAGTTCAAGTTAGAATATTGCCTGTTGCAGATGATAACCACGTCTGTTCCTTAGCTAAGAATACACAGGATTAGTTTAGGGTTGGAGGGAAAAAGGGATAATATAACAAACAAATGTGCACATGTAGCACAACTGTGGGAGGCATTCTGGCTCAAATGGCTGGGTCAGAAATCAATATTTGCAAATTTTCTTACATCTAGATGAGTATGCAAAAGATATACTTTTTTCATGAACATTTTCATGGGATTGAATTTCAAATGGCATAAAATTTAAAAACATAAATAAAGTCTGGATGTGCCTGCTTCATTTTGTCTTGCAGCTGTTGAAAACAATGAAATCCAAAAAATTACATGAGCAGGGCTCAAAATAACAGCCAATTTTATGTCTGTCAGGAAAGATTTTTTATTCAAAATTGATATATTATTGAAAGTTGTGTTCTATGACAATTTGTGCTGGCCAGCATGATGGTGGACTAGAATAAGTAGGATATATATTAGAAAAGGAACGTAAGCTAAAATAAATTTATAGATGTTCAAGAAGACTCCTTTTCAGCAGCCCCAAGTATCCCTTGGCTATAATCTATATTTACTATGATTTTAGCTGATGTGACATGGGTTGCTGAGATTTGCACTTGTTTACCAACTATCCTATATAGCTGGGATGTTTGTGTTGCAGGTTCTTGAATGAGTCTGAGACAATGACAGAATCTGGCAATGGTAAATTAAAATATGTAAAATGGATAATTCTTATTCACCTTCCACTAGACTGGTGAGTAGGGATTTTCTATAGGTAAAAGTGAAAAACATGGCTAATCTCTGGTGTCAAAGGGGTTCCACCCAGAAGGGCCCAGTGCCCAACACTTGCCTTTGTTGCTGATAATCTGCTCGAGTTGTGGTGAAAAATTATTCTCTAATACACTCAAACGTGGATGAGTTCTTCACATGGCTTTCTCTGAGCTGCTACTGAGCACAGTTGATCCTGACTTGTTGGGGGCATGGTTAACACCCAAAAGTTAGCTGCTGCATATCAGCCTGGGATCAGCTGCCTATATGTCTGGTCTGCCTTTTTTTTTTTTTGCCAGAGAATGCTTAGTTAAAGATTGTGACCTTTCAGTGTCAGTTCCCCTTAGATATTTGTTTGAAACTCACTCTATCGTCAGTACTGCAATAGATGTCATACTTTTTTTGCTTTCTTCTTCTTAGCTTTTCCTAATTTTTAAATTTCTTAGTAGTAGTTCTTTTTTCTCTCCACAATTTTTTACTAGCCAATGGCTGGTTGTAATAGATCAAATCAAAAATAGGATTAAACTGTTGAAGATATGCTAGATAGCATCAACAAGTGCCTGTCTTTTTGCCACAAATAATCCCCCAATATCAATTTTTGAGGGCTCTACCTAGGAGTTTTTGAGACCTTCCCTGATGTGAATACCTCCAGAGATGATCACTCAGAGCAAGCAAAGAATGGCTGGTCTCTCTTTAGAGATATTTACAATACGTACATTTAAAACTTACCTTTCTCTCTTTCTTCCTCAGAGTCCCAACTCTAGATTCTTGGACTGAGAGGAAGTGATTGGGAAATCTACTCATTTATAATTCTATATACATTGGAAATAAGAGCAGGAGTCTTGGATTGCTTCAGGATGAGAGTGCAAAACTCTCTGCTGTACAGTATCTTTACACTTGTACCCACAGCACAAATATCTATAAATGGCTGCAAATGCAAGGTTTGGCTTATTTTAACAGTAAGGACAAAGCACAGAGACTGTTGTATTTACATATATACTCCTATTCCCTGGTAGTCTTACCATCTTCAGATCCTCCAAGAGGTGTCTGTTCATTTGTCTGGTATCAAAGTTATTAACAGCAGTTAACTTCTCCTTTAGAAAACTAAAAAGAATTACAGTAGTCTTTATCTTCTATTGTATCACTCCCCCCCCCCCCCCGCCTTGTTTTTCATAAGATTTTCTCTTAACTGCTTATTTCTAATGAGATGGGAAGAAGCTATTTTGATTTTTTTTTCCTTTTCTTTTTCTCCTGTTTCTTTCAACATCTGTGTCTATTTATCATTAGACAAGACCTGTATATTCAAAAAGAAAAGACCCTAGTACCACATTAATCATATTCAGAAATTATTACAGAGCAGTTTTATTTCTGTAAGATTCATGTCTGGTTATTTCTGAGTTCATCCTTTTAGAGGCATAAGTAAGCAAAAGCACTTTTGCTTATTGATTGATCTATAACCTAGCAAAACATATCTGCTAATGTTTTCTCAGGCATCTAGCTAGCAATTAGTCTCAGGAAAAAATCTGAAAGAAGAGAAATGGTAATACCTTATTTATCATATGAAACATTCATTAGCTTTCCTGAAGGCTTCCTGCATAATTCATATCAATATTTGAATCACCTGACTAACAGAGACACTAAAAAGCTAATGGTTTTTATGATGGTGCACTTACTTCCTTGTACGCAGATAAAAGTTTGATGGAATTGATCTCTTCTGATTTTAATTTATTTGAAAGATTTTCTTTTCAACTAGCTCTTCTGGTACAAGAAGTTCTCTGGATTGTCTTGAAAAGGAAAACATCTTTCCCTCATTTTTCTGATTGTGTGTTATTCCTCTGATACTGAATCCTTCTTATTTAAATGTTTTTGGCTTTCAGTAGCTTCAGTCCTGCACAAAGATTAAAATCCTATTGGCATTCCCATAGTCTTTGGATATCTTTGAAACTAGAGTCTTTTCTCTGAAATAATTCTGGCATTTGCTGCAACACTTTGTCCAGACTTCAACTGATGTTTCAACAATTTTAGTAGACTTGATGCTTCAGTATCTCCCCTCAAACATATCTTCTGTATTGGCATGGTTTTATTCAGAAACACATCTTTAATTCTGGGCATGTATATCTACTGAAGTTCTTTCTTCATTTTTTTATGGGTTTATAATCTTTTGGCACCAACTGTAATTTTCAAGTTTAGGCATTGCAATACATATACAAGAGACAAGACAAATGGACTGGGAAATTATTTTCAGAATATGGAAACTTATATATGCATATAAAATTATGGGCTATAACGTAGCTATTACTGAAAAAAAAATTGTGCATGTCTTTGAAAATGTCAGATTGAGTGCTCAGTAGCAGATAAGAAAATCACAACACTGAACTATATTCTTAGAAGGAGAGATAAGGAAAAAAACTCAAACCACACCAAACATACCAGAAAATATTAATGAGAATTTGCACATATCACCATTATGTCCTTGCATTGAATATTTTCAATATTTCTAATCATTTCATCTTTCAAATGTTATACTAAAATTTGAAAAAATATTGGGACAGAACAGAGAAAATTAGAGTGGCTTCAATATGAGGGAAGATTGAAAAGCTGAGACTCATCAACAAAAAAACCCCAGAAAAAACAACAAAAACAAAACAAAATGCCAAACCAATCCATAGAAACAACAACAACAAAAAAAAACAACAAAAACAAAAACAAAAAACCCCCAAAAAATGAAACAAAAATAAAAAGAGGACATAGCTTCACAAACATGTCAGACATATAAAGAAAGGAATCTGACGACTGTTAAAAACAAGAGCCTGAGCCTTAGGAAACCCACAGTTCTGGGAATCCTCAGGCCTTAGGTTTCTGGAAGACAGGAGAGTAAATTTGGGTAGGGGTTATCAAATAGTGGTCCTGTGCTAGTGTTTTTGTTCAAAATTATATATTAGTCACTGTTTGTTATACCACATGCAGTCCAAATCTGACCAATCTGATCAATTATTGTGAAATTATTGTGAAAAGTCATTTGCACAAGATGTAAATAATTTATTTCTTTCCCCAGCCCACTATATGACTATACTTATCAATAGCATTCATTTATGCAGAATTATGCAGAATAATTCTCAGGCAAGAATCTACTGAAGTGGTGGTTGTAAGAAAATAGATGCTGTTAGATACGTGGACAAAAATTTAAAAGTGAGCAGAAGAGAAGCTGTGTAGTATAACCACATTGTGTATCATGTCAGTCAGTCTCACTCAACTGCCCAGTGAAGTTTGGAATAAGTACAAACAATAGTTTGCAAACAGGGATACTCCTCCAGATACTTCTGAATCTTTGTTGTAAAGAAAATAAACTGCCTAAACATGCAGGGGGAAAAAAAAGTGGTTATTTTTAATGCCTGAAAGAAAGAATTACTTTCTTTCCCCCTTCCTGTTTCTGACTATTAATCATTTTAAACTTGGAGACTTGAAAACTATCATCTGAAAAAATAGCAGTACGTTTTTCTTGGGTCCTCAAATATCTTACTAGGTAGCTTAACTTATTTAACTCTTGGCAACAGAGGCAGTTTAGACTAACACAGGATTTCTTCCTTTGTCTCTGTCTTGGTGTGAGCATCCTTCCCTAGCCCATCTATAGGTCATATATCAGGAATCCTATGCTCTTTAAACCCATGTGTCCTGAATCCATGCATGCTCCCATTCCTTAACTGGTATATCTGGTACGTAAAAAGCAATAGTTAAGTAACTGAGGTCATTCACATGATACAGACACCTGGTCATGTCAAGATGATGACAGCAAGAGCCCCTTGGAAGAGCTAATAACAGGGAAGACTGCAACTTTCCCAGGATATACATTCAGCCTTCCCAAAACAGTCATCAAGTTTGTGTCCTGCTCTCTTCCTGCATGCTTGGGAAGAACAGTTGTGTAGAGTGGGCCAGAAGCCAAGCTGTTCTGGCAGTAGCGGATTAGCATGCAATGAAAAGACATCCATATGGCCTTTTATATATTTTAGCTGGAATGTAGCCATGACCTGATAAAACATGGAATACATGGCACTGGCACATTGCATCGGCATACTCCTTCTCTGTTTGCCAAGGTCATGGATGAAAATATTTAAATACCATCAGTTCTAAAACCAATACTTGAAAGATTTCCTAATTGCCTTTCTCCAGAACGCTAGCTCTTCTTTCATCAGAGCTCCTTGCCATCTCCTTTTCAGGCAGTAGATTTTTTTTTAAGTTCACATATTAATTCCCAGTGCTCACTAACATTGTGTACTTTCAGGCTATTTAATTTCATCTATTATAGATGTTTATACACCGATATTTATTTTTCTGTCCCTAAATGATGAGCCACAAGACTGCTATGCTGCTTGAGCAGCATGTCAAGGGATTTAACTAAACTGAATATAACATATTAGTAATTGCTAAAAATCTTCACTAGTAAAGCAATAGAAGGAAGAGAAAAAAAGCCACTCCTCTATTCTTCAAATGAGCGGAAATTCACAAAATTACTTCATTATAGTTAAAGAAATTGCCTACTTGCCACAAAGTTGTCAAGATTAGGGACTGGGACATCAAAAGCCCAGTGCTCAGTACATCTGAATTAATTTTTTGGGTAAATTTGAGCGAACAGAATTTAATCTCTTCCATCCTCCTGCTGACACATGAACTCTGCAATGCCTTGGGACCCAAAATATAGCTGGCACAGGAGAGAGAAGCAGATTCCCTCTTCACCTCATCTAGTGAAACAAATCCATGGCATTGGCGCATTAAACGAATGCTATGAGTGACTGAAGTCATCCTGGTAGGCTTGGAGCAATTTGGATATGGCATGCTGGGGAGGAAAGAACCCTTTCAGAATTGGTGCAATAGTCTGAATTTGTGGTATTTGTTAGTCACTGTCTTAGCAGCTATGTTATAACTCTATATGTGGTCAGCAATCTATATTTGTCTGTAGATGAGAATCTGCAGCCCCTGTGTAGTTGATTTTTTAACAAGGAATTGATATTGTTCATATGAGTACTTTCACATTTATCCCTTCATTTTACTTTACAGCTCCAGCATACTAAATATGAATTTTGTGTTTGGTAAATCTTCTACTAAAGATTTGTTGAAAGTCATTGAAAGTTAAATTCATAAGCTGCAATTATACTCTGAATTACTCTATCCTTCTCATCTGTGCTTTATAGAGCAAAATTCCCTTGGAAAAATGTAGATGTTGAACTAGGGCACTAACAAAGGGTGATTTCATCGTGTATTCCCAAAAGACCTCGAGGTGAAATTCAGACTCATTTCAAGTAACTGCATGGCACAGATTTTGTGCTACCTGGTTACTCCCGTAGCAAATAAACAGATCACAGACCTTTGCATCTGTTCTTTCTGTGTGCCTTCTACAGGAAAATAATCATTTGTTGATGGTTTTCTATTCCTTTTTGCCAGAAGCTTAAGCTTCCAACCTAAGTGATATGTTTTAACCTACTTTAATGCAGTGCATGGGAACATTATTCCTACATCTAGGAGGGAGAAATCTTGTCTTGATCGAGTCATTTGGGGTTTTTCTATTCACAGGAAACAGGGTAGAAGTCTGCATGCTTATAAATAAAACTGACTTCCGTGCACTTCTGAGGAGACAGTGCCATACAGGTTTTGAAAATATCACCATTTGATAAATGTGCAACATAAGCATAAAAATTAACTTTAGTTTTCCCATTAGGAAGAGAAGAACAAGTTCAAGACTGGTTATACATTAAACAATGAACTCATGGAGATTATTTGAAGAAGGGAAGACCTTGTAAATGGAAGTTGTATGGGAAAGGAAAAAGATTGGTCTTTATATTAATGCTTCTTTTCAATATCATTCAATTATTTGTCAATCATTTTATAAAGGACTGTGAGCCCCAGTCTGAAACTCAGAGAAAAATGAATGGCTTTATGTAAAACACTAAACACAAAAAAGTACCCCTTTTTGTGCACATATGTACAAGCACATAGAGATGTACCAATAAGAAAAACCATACCAGAAACTTCCCGGCTTTGGCTGGTAGCTGTGCAGTTTGTGCTGAAAATAGAGCCTTGAGAACTGGGGGATTCTTCTGTGTGTAGATGGAATTCTTCAAATTAGAGTGCAAGTAATTGGCAAAATCTAAACTGAACATTTTGTAGGAGGAATGTGGAGGAGGCTGGTTGCATCTTGACTTACATAAAGGGGGATCATTTTTTGTGAAGAGCTATTTCTTCTAAGGTTTGAACAGAAAATCAGTTTATGTTCTGATCTAGTTTGTAGAAACTGATTTTAAAATGAGAATTCTAAGTTTCTAAAATTTTACCAATATCTTGAGCAAGAAGGTAAAAAATTTATTTTTAAAACAGACATATTTTACATTAAATAATATGCTCAAACAAAAAGAATAGATTTTTATAGAGAAATTTACTGAAACAAAAATGTAGGTACTTCTCATGGACATTTTATAAGATCAGTTCTATTGCCTGATAAAGACAGGTGAATCTGATTTCTTCTATCTTGTGTGAAGCATTTGCTCTAGCAGAGTGATTCAGTGGCTCTCTAAGCCCCAACAAGTATGATTTAAAAAGATATTGTGGTATACTCAATCAAATTTCACTTATTTCAACTTGACATTTAAGTTATAATTTGGAATTTACAGATAAACTTTTCTCATAGCTTATAAATGAGATAATATTCCCTGGATCTTTGTGAGTGAAATGAATCACTCTTAGGGAAGAAAAATATCTTCTTTCTTATTTCCACAAGTATTTGAAATACAGAAATAGAGTCCAAAAGAGTTCCTGGGGAAGACTATATCTTTATGCTGATTCAGCAATCTAGATAACATGTAATTGTTTTCCTACCTACCAGCTTCCATTCTGTAAAAAATCCGGCAATTTGTGTTTATTTTTATTTAATAATAGTTGTTTAATGTGATTGTTTTTAAAATGCTGTAATTTTTTTTTATCCAAACCAATGTACAAGAGACCATGCTGCAGAGAATTACGTTGGCTACATTTTCTCCTCATGAACGAGCTGATGTGGGTGAGATCCTTCTGTGCTGCAGGGAAGAATCCTGGGAAGGTTCTGAACCTTTTAGTGCACAGCACTGAGACAGGTGTGGCACCAGCTGATATCCTGAAGATGGTGGCTTCCTCTTCACTACCACTTCAAAGGTTAAGAGTTTATTTATACAGCAGCAGTGGAATTGGCTGCATCCACAACTGGGTTTGAGTGCAGAAATTGTCATCCTGGTTTCAAACATAAAGATTACCCCACAGAGGATTAAGTGCTAGAAACACTGGGCAGCTGCTGAATCCCACAGGGCCATGAAATGGAGCCAGAACAAAAGGCCAAAGAGCTCAGTAGCCATAAAATGCATGGAGGTAGGGAGGACGGAAAAGTATTACTGGTATCTGCAGTATTTAATTTTGTGTCTGCAAGAAAAGAATCTAAAGATATTTTGATTATTTATCAAATTACTACCGAATGGCTAACTGTGATACACAGCAATTAAATCCAACAGGAGGCTAGCTGAAGCCACAGAAAAACTTCAAAGAGTATTTTTAAATTTCATGTAATAGTAAAGACTTTGGGTGTGTTGTATTTAAAAATAATGAAACTGCAAAAATCCAGTGACTTAATTAAAGAATTAAGAGATGACAAATAATGTAGAAAGAGGACCCAACATTGATTAGGTGAACAAAACACTGGGGGAGGGGAAAGGAAGTGAAAGAAAAACCCAAAAATCCTTGTCTGATTTTGTCAAAGAAATTTGGCTCTCATCAGAAATAGTCTAGACCAGAATGAAGTATATAAAATGTGGGCATCACTCCAGAGCAAAAAGTATTATTTAAATAAATAAATAAATCTGAACTATCTCATGCAAATGACCCTAATTTAGAAAGACAGAGCTCTAACAACTGCTCAGGAAGATGCTGAAGCCAAGACAACACTCAGCTTGTGTATAAATTTTACAAGAAACTTAATGACATCATTTTGCAAGTGTTTACAAGGGCTTGTATAAAATGCACAAAATTATGCATACCCAATAACACCACAGTCAAATTCTCCATTAAAAAATGAAAGGAAATAGTTATTAAATGGTTCTAAGCTCCACACTGATGTACAGAAGAGTGTGCTGCCAGAAGTGGTACTTAATAATAACAACCAAAACAGGCCTGAGTATCACACAGCTAATTCTATAAAACAAAGTATACAAAGGACAAAGATCTCCCCAAGAGAAGAAAGCCTAGGAGTAGCAGGGAGCACAGCTGTTGCCATTGGTAATACTTTTGGTTCAGCAAATATCCCTCAGTGTAATATGCCTGGTAAGAAGTGTACCTAATCTATCTGCTCAGCACAGTGATCTGAAAATCCTGCTCTGGACTGTGAACAATAAATGGAAGCCTTGCCACAAAATAAAAGAAGCTGAAAAAGTTCCTTGAGGAAGCAGCAGTGGTCAGGAGCAACACTGTGCAGAACAATTTCAGTTATCTACAGATGACTCCAAAGGGAGTATTAGCACAATCCTCTTTTCAGCAGTGAGAAAACCACTGCTTAGAACTGCAAACCATTTGTCTGTGTGTGAGGCAAGCAACAGAAATGAGGCGTATTCAATGCAGAGGAGCTCTCTTATACTTAAGGTTTTCAGTCTATATGGGAAGCAAGCATTACCCAAACTAGAACAAATACCTCAAACTATTGTTGTTAGCAGGGGTCTTGGAGACTGGCACTCTTACCCTTCTCTATTTACTCCCCTAGAGAAAATGGAAAGGGCTTGTTGTTGGTTTGTCCATCTTTACAGGCTCACAAGTATTCTTAAAATCAATGAATACAAAAACATTCAATGTGTGAGTGTTTCCCACCTACTTCATTGGAAGCCTATTCCCATCTCTGAAAATTCTTCCTAGTCCATAGTATGTCATTTACTGTAAATATTATCATTTAAAATATCAGAAAGGATGCAAGATACTTGAGAGGAGCTGGAGCCCCTGATAATATGAGTTACATAATGGAAAAAGTCCAAATGCAATACTGCATAACTTGTTTAGTAGAAATAAAAAAAGCCCACAATCTTAGTCTCACAGATTTCACATTGCATTGGGAAATCAACCGTTATAGTGAAGCAAATATAAATTTGTTTATATTTGTTGTTTCACGTTTCTGTGTGAAAATACTCCCATGCCCTAGTTCCCATACCAATAACTGGGAGAAAGAAGAGCGCAACTTGCTGTCTGCAGAGCTCACCACAGCGAAGGCCAGCAGTGGTGAAGTGGTTAAGTTCACACCCATGTCTTCAGCTACCAAATGCTTTGAAACTCAGAAACACGGGGCATCAGTGAGCAGTGTGTATTATCTGATTTCATCTGAGAATTGAAACAAACCTTATTTTGCCAGCAAATGGCATAATGCACTTTCAGAGGTGTGTATAGGAAATTGAGGGAATCTTAGCCAAAGAAACCATAGTCTGGAATTGCGTGGAAGCAGGACACAGACAAATTATTCTCAGGGTGAGGAACAGAACCATTCCAATGAAATAAGACACATATTGCTCTGAGTTTGAAATGCACTATAAATGGATCTATGCTGCCAGAATTAAGATGACTAGCACACTTTAGGATATATATCTGTGCTAGCACTAAACCAGGCAATTTTGGAGCAGTGAGGGGGAGAGGTAGGCTCAGATTTCAGGGTGAAGAGGCTCACATCTTGAGCAAGTCACTCAAATTACTGACAGGTTTCCACTGAAGGGAAATATAACAGAATCAGGTAGTTTTAAAGGCTTGTAGGGGCATGCCTCCGTGTACATCAATTACATCTTCAAATTCAGTGTAGGCATAGGATAAATGGATAAATGATATAAAGGCATTAAATGAAAGCTCCCAGTTCTAGACAATGGAAATAGTAAGAAAAGCCTGAACAAATAAAAGCAGTAGGGAGATGCAAGAAGGGATTAAGGTCTCAGTGTAGGCAGTATCACAAAATGTAGTGATTTAAAAAGAAGGGGAAGGCAGAACAAAATGTTTTGAAGGGAAAAAGCTGGTTCAAACTTCAAAAAGACGTGGTCAAATCAGGCTTTTGCTGTACAAGAGGTTTTTTGGGGGGTTTTTTAAGTGTGGAATTGAATGAAACAAGTGTAGATAACCACATGAGCTCTTAGTAATGGAACTTTGACCAAGCTGTGTGGTGTGAAAAAAAGGCTGTGAACTTTCTTTGGACACAATTTTTTCATTCAAAATCCTTTGTTTAAAAGCCTGTGGGTTTCCGCAAAAATTAGAAGATTTCTAGTATAAATATATTTGACTTTTCCTTTATAATAATTTCTTCCTTATCTTAACCCAAAAGACAAGGTGGGTCCAGGACTTTATTCATGAGTAATAATGAGTAAAAAAAGAAAAAAGTGCCCATCTCAGGCTTTTGCAATGCAGTAAGATGAAGAATTCATAGAGAAATACCATCAAATGGAGCAAGGTCAAAGGTATAAAGCTTTCAGTTATATCAAAAGAGTCCAAATTTTTTTCCACCCTTTTCCCCCGGTTGCTTGACATTTTAATGGTAAAAAAATCTATATCTAGTTTCCAGGTGCATATTCTAGGGGGAAAAAATGAACATGCTATTTTGATCAGAGTAAAAGCTTATGAAGAGCGCAGCCTCCTAGTGAATGTACACACTATTGCACAGAAAAGCCCACAGAAACAAGAAAAAGCAATTGTATGAATCAAAAGCCAGTGAGCCAGTGTATTGTGGGAGTACCTGCAGTTATCAGTACAGGAGAGTTCAATTTGAAGCAAAACCTTATGAAGAGATCAGTCTTATCAGAACTATTCTTTCAAATCTTATGTGTACATAAATGCAATGTGTTTCTTTCTCCTGCTGAATGGATGCTAATCAGTAAAGCTTTGAAAAACAAAATTTCTGTGAGTAGCTTAAATTCTTCCACACTCATTAAATGCTCAATTAGGTGAAGCAAGCTTGTCATCATATGACAGAGGTTTAATTTAATTTGCCCAGGATAAGCACTTAACTATATCCATAGAGCTCTGATCTTTATTTTTTAAAAAATTACTTCAGGGTAGCAAATTGTAAACTATGAAATACTGGAAATCTCTAGGCAGATTAAAACCCAACATTATTTCTGCTAGATCTGAAGGTATTTAATTGAGGTATTTCTGTAAAAATAACAAAAAATTATTAAATTCCATGCTATACAATTGCTCATTGAAGTAAACTGTCATCAATAATAAGGTAATTTAACCTTCCACTTGCTTTGTGGAATGTACTTCAGGTGTTTTATGATATTTCAGGAAGAGCGATCTCTTCAAGATGATGACTCAGAGGACTTTTTCCAGTAATTTAAAATCAAAGATTAACAAAGAATTTCTTTACAAAGGGGCAGATACTCCGTTTCACTCCCTGAAGGCAAAGGAAGAAATTTTTTTAACAGAATATTTTAAACAATATCATTTATGTTTCTTTGCAGTTTTAAGACTGATGAATTAAAAGAAACCTTGATAAGAAGAAGCCTTGCTAAACTAAAACAGGCAGCTTGCCTGCTCTCAGGGTTTTTTAGCTTCCTTTGAAAACTAAGATCAAGTTAGAAAATCAGAACCAAGCAGCTGCAAATACAGTCACTATTCTGTTCTTACCTGAAAGATTAAACAATTTCTCATGTGATTATAGAACAATTCTAACTGGATCCTATTTTTATAAATACTTTTAAAGTTTGGCTATTTGATTTTATTTCCTTCTATGAAGATATTGCATCAAAAGGAGTTATCACTAGTAAATGTATATTAGCTCAACATTTTTAGAAAAGATTCCTGCAGCTGATCAATATCCAGGGTAAGCTAATCTAAAATAGTTTTGGCAAACTTTTTTTGACCAATAAGTGACCACAGAAGGAGCACAGTATTTACAGGTCCGAAGTTACTGCTATTAAATGATTTCTGGTTCCTCTAATAGGGATTTTATGAACTGGTGTTTTAAAATTAGGCTCCACCTAAGTAATTATTATAATGATATTAATTTTCTTGCCCCAGCTGCCAAGGAACTGGATGTAACACAGGCAACCAAGAAAAGTCTTGTCTCTTCCCACGTTATATTAAGAAAATACAATTCACTGGGCTTGTTTTGAAGATGGAAAGGGTCATCAAACAGTCAACCACGCTGCCCAGAAAGAGGCAGTGTCACCATTCCTTGAGTTGTTCAAAGGATCCATAGATGTGGCACATTGGGACACAGTTTTGTGGTGGACTTAGAAGGCTGATGATTGGGTCTTGACGTTAAAGGTCTTTTCCAACCTAAAGGTCTTTTCTTGTATCCTGATTCTATGCTATGTACACTGTAATCAGCCTGAGGAGATCACTGGTTTACAATGTTGTTGCTTCTTTTTTTTTCCCCAAATACTGGAAAATATTCAGGTCATTAATTACATTTGTAGCCATAGTTAACTTAATTATGTAATGATAATCAAGCTTCTTGCTTCAGGGTACAAACTAATTATCCCAAAGGACATCTGCATTTTATAGATGGCACTGCAAATCTGGAAAGTGCATATAAAACTTCCTCTTCTTTTCAGATACACTATTAATCACATGTTGGACCAGAAACAGACTTTTCTTGTGTAAAAAAGCTGAATTGCATACAAATTACATGGAAGCATGGTCCTTTCTATTGCTAAATAAATGAAACAGTACCATCATCTGTAGAGTTTGGGTTGTTTGTTCCAATTAATGAGGGAAGAAAAGCTGATAAGATGAACAAATATAATGGCCTAGTGCTGTATAAACTTGTTACTGCAACTCAATAGATACCTTGTCAACCTTGAATCTCTTATGAAAGTGGAAATTCATGTTCTCCATACTCAACTGAGAAGAGAAGACCCTCTTCTGCCAAAAAGTCTGAATGTTTGTAGCCCTGAGAGGGCAGCATTGCAAAATCAGGCCCCTTTACAGAGATCAGATGAGGTGCAGAGAGTCTTAACTCAGGTAATGCTTTATCCTGTTTTAGAGAACTTTTCAGAGTTAATGAAGAATTAAGAGAAACAACGCTTTCTGTAATGAGGTTATTTCTTGCAGAAGATTATGAGGAACCAAAAGAGTGGCTTATCTCTCCAAAATGATGATGATGATTGATGATGGTGATGGTGATGATGATGATGATGATGATGATGATGACGATGACCTTTCAGTTGTCTCAGGGGATTTTTTAAAATGTCTTTCTTCCTCTATGTTCTATCTTGTTCTTAAACATAGAAATTTTTAAGGGTACAATTTCCTAGGAACTGAACAGTATTAAACTATGTAGCTATGTATCTTCTTTTCTGCTAGTAATACACTGTTTCTGAAGGATGAAAATCAAAATATCATCAAAGAAGTGCATAGCCCATGAAGTGACAGTGATCAGAACAGAGAAGAATGGTTAAAAAGTAAAAAATGAGACTGACAATTGAATTTGGGATTTTTGTCAAACCATTAAACTTCTTTTTATATAACTGTCCTCTGCAAAAAAAAAAAAAAAATTCATATTTATTGTTTGTGAGTTTCAGTTCTGTAGAGTTTATCAGTGTTTTGAGACCAATAGAAAATACTTTGTATGCAAAAAATACGTATTTTTGTGAAAGGTCTTCAGGAATAACTTCAAGACACAAATTTGTAATTAAATACAAAATTATGTGCCTCTCTGAGATGAGAGAGGAACCCAGCTTTCAGGAAAAGTAATTGAAATTAATAAACTTGATGGCTGCAAGTTACCCAGCAGGTGACACTGTTATAATTATCATTTTCAAAGAAGATACTCAATAAGATTCGGTATTCTTTCTGTTTGCAAAGTTATTGCAGAGATTCTGTCTGTCAAAAGACATTATATGCCAAAACCTTTAATGCCTGTACAGCTTTTAATTGGGCTTTTACTTTGCTTGCCTTGGCAAGCTCTAGGAAGCTTTAGTACAGGTTAAATAAGTTCAAAGAAGGTGATGAAGCCTTAGCTCCAGTCACAGAAGACTCAGGGAGCAATGGGACCCGAAGCAGACACAGAGCTGCACATCAAGTGTTCCCTCTTGACTGGGAACCAAGAGTAATTTTGTCAGCAAAGCTGATCCCTGATTGGACCTCAGGAGCAGACCATGTTCATTTGAAGCCACAAGGACAGGTATCACAAGGCACACATGCAGAAGTTGAGTGCCTCTGCTATCAGTGTCAGAACAAGACACTTGAAGATAATCACCTGACTGGGTCTTGGTGGATCTGTTCCTGTGAGCAATTACTCTGCTCCAGACGGCCACTGGAATCAATGACTCCCTTTTGTCTAAAAAAGACCTACTGTTTTAGGTGCAGAGGAATATCTATCTCCTCTGAAAAATTGAGCTGATTCACAAAATGGTACTTAAGAAGAGGACAGAACTAACATCTTTTATATTTATCTTCAGCAGAAAAGACTGGTTTTAATGCTGAACTTGGGTTTTCTACCTGGTCATAGACATTCTGCAGGCTTGTAAGACGATTCAGCATTTTCATGTTTTCCATCTGAATTTTTTATTTTGCTTCTATTAGGAGAAAATTATTAAGTTCTCCCTCAAAAGTCATTGCCATGATTGCTTTCTCACTGCGCAGGCTCGACAGTGAATTCAGCCACTATTCCTACGTACCAGTAATTGGGAAACAAAAGTAGGCAAAATGCAGTACTTTTGTTTTCTTTGATCTTTCATAGACAATTACAACCATGAGCCAATCTTGACCTATTGGTTATTCTAGAAAAGCTTTTTGAAAGCTTAAGCAGCCTATGATAACAGAGAATTGAGAGGGCAGAGGTCTTCCCTTAAATAAGTTCCCTTGCATACTTTCCAATAAAAATCCCAGGACAGTTTTCTGTTTGTTAAATCCTCAACCTATGGTCAAGAATTTTGAAAACATTTTGATGCCAGATATTGCAAAGCATAATCCAATCTTCCTTTGTTGTCTTACACTCTGTGGTTAAAATGAACTATGCAATTCATTCTATCTTCTGGAAGTAAAGCTTTGTAAACATAAGTTTTGCAAACCTGTTTAGACTTGTAGAGTGTTTTTTTAATATGCACTGCACACACATATTAAAGGGTTGTTGTTGACCCATAATTCTTTCTTTATAAAAGACTGATCACAATTTAATACTAGTGATTTTGAAGGGACAAGTTTTTTGGCCAAGAAGTATGTATATGAAAAAAACAAATGCTGTTAGCTCCATTTTTAATGCAAGAAAAATTATCCATTTTGTCTCTGAAGATAATTAAGTCTCACAATATATTTATTTCAAGATTTAAATGCTACTGGAAATAATAAGAAGTCACCCAACAACTATTAGTAAGCCTTTACTCATATTCAACAAGCTTATTAATCTTCTGTAATCTTTGTTTTCCTATCCCACACAGAAAACCAAAAGCTTATTAATCTTCTGTAATCTTTGTTTTCCTATCCCACACAGTATATACTTCTATACTTTGAAGTATAGAAGGCTTAAAAAAATTATCAGATGTGTCCTGAAAAGATACATAATATTACTGACAGATAGTGATTGTAAGAATGCTTTTTTATGTTGACCTATCTCCACCTCCTATCATAACTTTCAGAAATAATAATTTTTACTAATTATATGTACTACCACCTTGTTCAGGAAGATTGCCCATCATCCAGAAAGAGAAGACATAAGGAGAAACAGAGGAGAAAATGAAGCTGGCATAGGGGAATCTACATTGATTAAAGGATTTCCACAGCGAGGGCCAGAACAGAGAATAAGAGGGGTCTGTGAGTTAGTAGCTCTTCCAATGTCTGAGATGAACTTCAGCTGTGGATAGAGAAACACAAAGCGCTAGGAGACCCAATGATCATCCTAAGAGCTAAAATAAGGAAGGATGGGCTGAGAACAGAAAAGTCATGGATGTTGTATAACAGGAAGTCAAAAATCCTAAAGACTGAAGGATTATTAGAATGGAGAACTGCAGAAAAAGGTTTAAAAAGCACATTATAAAGACTACAATTCAATAATAGGTTTTCTAGGGTGGATTTAGATCTCAGACTCATCATTATTTTAAAATAAGAGGCAATATGCAGACTAGGGGATGGACTGATTATAGACTTGAAGGCTGGCATCATCATAAATGAATTCAACAGACTATCAGAAAAGACAAAAACCCAGGAAACTGAAGAGCTTCAGAAAACAGGTTAATGTTTGGGTATGTTTGATATGAAAACAAATGGAGGAAAGCAGCTTTGAGGCTGCTGGTCTAAGAAGGGGAGAAGCTACCAATCCAGAGGGGACAAGGTAAGGAAAGAGATTGAGATGCCCAGTGCCTAAATTATTGTCTGTATGAGAAAAACTAAGATCACCTCTATGTCAGTGGATGTGACAGAGTGACCCAGGAGTGGCAACGAAGAGGAAGATGAAAGATGATGAATATCTCAGCTCTTCAGAAACATCAATTAGGAATTGTGTTAGAGATGCAGTCCAAGAACTTGGAGAGAAGGGTACAGGCCAAATGCAAAAGGGATGAAAAAAGTAAAGAAGGCAACTAACTGCATGGAGAAGGGGTATGGTGGCAGCAAGCTCACTTTTCGGACAGTGTCACCCAGGCCTTGAGCAGGAGCTGCAGGAAAATGTGCAGGTGATGTCTGGGATCTGTTAGTGTTTGAAAAGGGAAAGTGGAATGCCAAGGAGAAAGGAGACTGTCAGCTTTGAAAGCAGCCAGCATCAAAAAGAAAGGAAAAAACTGAGGAAATTGTGAGAGACTGGTGAGAACCATGGGTGAACTGCAAAGAATATTTAAATAACCCTCTGAGTAGTAGCGGAAAAGTGCTATAAAGTCAGCATCTGTGGAAGCTTAGCACTCTTCTCCTGTCCTCATCCAGGCAGCTTATGCCTTGTTTCATGCTGATGAATTAATTTCTCTCCTTCCAGTATGACAGTATGCACTTTTGCTATTGCTTCTTAATTTTTCTCAGGTTTAGCTTCTAGCACAATACATGAAGGCATGCATTTATGCAATGAAAATTTTCTTCTTTACCTGAATTTTAAGTCTGCAAAGATCTGTAACAGACCATAAACAAAAAACCCTTAAGTTTCTCATTTTCTGCTTAATTGTTGTTCCCAGAAATCAGGAAATAGATATATCCTTGGGGATATGAAAAATAAACATTAAATCAGGTTATCTGACACTAATTTGCACTTCAGCCAGCAAATCTAGATTTTTTTCATATGTTACGTTTTTCTATATAATATAACATAACATAAGCTTTGAAACTTTTCTTTCAAGACATGGATTTAAATGAAGTTCTGTTTTCTTTTTATTCTGAACTGTTTCCCATTTATTCTTTCTTTATTCTTCTCATAGTGCACAGTCTTGAGCATTTCTGAGCATGTAAGAAACTGTAATTGACTGTTCTGTACACCACATTCAGATTATCATACTGAAATCACTCTGTAAATGTCTCGGGTTAAATAAAATAATGAAGATATGAAGCCACATAAAATATGTTTCCTGTTAATTGTGCCCATCTCACCCTGTACAGTGTTTTAGCAATGAGTCATTGTAATTAATTGACTGTACAATAAATGTACTAAAAGTTGAGCATGGTAAAACACCCTTTGGCTTTGAAAGTATTGGCAGAATGATGTTAGCATAAAAATTGTATTTTACATCTTCAGCTGTAGATGCTTTAAGGCAGCAAATGCCTTCGGGGTGTAACTCTGAAGGACAGTAGTACAGAGCACAGGGTTCCAGCTGCCAGCTCAGTGCCTGATGGAATGCCAACAGAGCACAGCAGAATGTTCATGGGCTTTGGCATAGTCCTGATCTGAAGGGACTGCACAAGTTGTTTCTGAAGTTAGTTTATGCCGCATTTGCCCAGGACATGCTGCTTTCCATGATGCAGACATACTCTAAGTTCTATTCTGACAAAATGTTTTCCTTCTGTATTTAATTTCTAAATATAGCTGGGGCTGTAAGAAATGAGGCACTAAAACTCCTTTAGGGTGGTGGCTGGGCTATGATTTATTTATTCTTGTGACATCACAGCAATCTGAGACTCTGAATTTCAAAGCTGTTCTTTCCTCTGTGATTTTTGTAATTTGGCCTCTGATACTAATAAATTTTGCAATGTGCAATCACAGATCCTGAAAATGTTCACATTTACAAGGGGCTAGTAACTATCTAGCAATCATAATAGCAGACCCTGTAAAAGACAGGATTTTAAACTCCAGATGCCTAATGCATAGTTCTGCTCCAACTTTCATAGGAAGCTACACTGACATTTTCTAAGATAAATTTCACATTAATTTTAGCTTCAGATAATTTTCAGCCAATATGGCAGTTTTCCAAAATATCTTATGTAATTTTTGTCATGTCATACATTAATATTTAAGTCTTTTACTAAAAAGACTTTTACCAATTCCAGGCAACTTCTAAGCAGCCTGGAACCTTGGAATTTTGCATGAAGAAAACAAATTTATTGAGACAGCAGTAGAAATGAAGTCCCTTGTAATGCTTTGTCACATTGTGAATGTAATTGTGTCATATTGAATAAACTGTATAAGAAGGCTTGAAGAGCACATAGTAGGAAGTCTAAAAAGTGGGGGTTTTTTATTACAAATTCTGACACAAAACTCAGTAAGTAGAATTAATCTTTCTACTGTTTTCGATAGATTTAGATGAAGCTTTTTGATGAAAGTCTGTTTTGAAGCCATGATTGTTTATTCTATATGATGAATGAGAGACATATACTAATGAACCACCCTCTTGAATGCTAATGCTATATTTTAATAGAGGGCATTTATTGCCACCTTAAACAACTGATTCTTTCTCTTTCATTCAAATAAGTAGATTTGTTTTATTCTACCAGCAATAGGAAATAGAGACTAAAACCATCTTTTTTAGGGTTTTTTCCCTACTTCATATGCCCTTAAATATTTTTAGTCAATATAAGATAAGCATCCTGTACCTCAGACTGTATTTTCTCCACAGAAGAAGAAACACATGGATTCTTGTTGGAAAAAAACCCAGACTTTCCTATGATGGAGAAAGGTGCCCTCCCAATCAAGCAAATACTGTAATCTTGAGGACATCGTCGAGTAACATCTGTAGTCTATTTCTGAAAATTGTTTTGATACACTGACAACACTGTATGATGTCCATCCCTCAGTGCTCACAAATGAGCTGCAGAAGAAGAGCACTCGATTGCCTGGGAAACCTGAGGCTGGCACAGAGTGCTCACCACACACTCCCTCAGCCTTCAGCCTGGAGCACAGGCGCACAAAAGTTATTCCAGTGGCTGCACACAGGAGTGAGCTGTGAGTCACCCCTGGGGCAGCTGGTGGCTGCAGGGGCAGCCAACCTGCCAAGAACCAGTGCACTGCGCAGGCAGCTCTGGGCTGCCTTTGCTGAGAGCAGGGACAGTGCTGAGGGCTGAGAGCTACCCGCAGCAGAGAGCAGGCAGAGTGCAGAAGCACTGGCAATTAGAGCTCCTTTTCTGGGAGGGGAAGGAGCAGTGTGGATGCTTCATACCTAGAAAGAGTGTGAAGTGTCACTGTGCCAGCACAGGAGGGATATGTGGTAGCTGCAGAGTCTGAAAAGACCAGGCTGTGGGACAGTGTATGGAGCTGGGGTGGATCTAGGTCTGCAGTAAAGATCTGGGCAGGGGGAATTCATTTGAGAGGCTTGCAAGAGGGTTCTTCGTGTGAATGTGTGAGGGAGCAGCACATGAAGACAGAGATCTTTACAATGGAGGAAATGAGTTGTAGGTGAAGAGAAAATGAAAGAGGATCCACAGTAAAAACAGTAGAATATGAATCAGTGGATGTGACATCACAGCTGGGCACATCCTCTCTGTGGCCCTACTGAGTGCAGCTGCAAGGGAGGACATCTGGAGTACTGATTTATACTGTGATTCACCAGCATCAAAACACTAGACAAAAACAGCTGGCTGCCTCTGAGCTGTGGGTGTCACTTTGATAATGACATCCAGTGGTCCTGTTTCAGTCCAAGGTTCTTTCACATGTATCTTCATGAAAGTTGCAGTTTAAAGTTACTGCAACCAGTTTAATTTCTATCCTATTTTTCATCTGAATTTGGGTAATTTCTTTTTTAATGCCATTGTTTCTTTGAGAGACTGCCTGCACATTAAAGTGAGGGCACAGCATCAGGACCTAAGCTGTATCCTGTTGTAACAACCAAACCTGATCAATATGTGCACAGTTTTAGAAGGTCTTACAGCTACGCTTTCTAGAGATCTTGCTTTAGGAAAACACCATACAGCAGAGTCTGTTCAGAAGGCAAGGAACTTTTATAACCTTCTTGAGAGGGTGATTTAGCCACATCCAAAGAATGTGTAGAAAAGCTATTGGAAGCAGAGATAACTTAGCTGCTTCTTTGGTGTCAGAAATTTAACAATGCCTCATGGGATTCTTTCCAACTTCTCCCTGAGTGAAACTAGCAACCCAATTTTGTTGCTGAAGTCAGTGACGAAAGGAACGCTGCCTAAATTTGTTAGCATGCAAGAGGCAGGTTTCAGGATAGTCCAGATAGTCTGTCCTTTCAGTTTGTCGTCTTTTGACATCTTCCTTCAGTCTCCTGGCAACAGTGGCACTTCTGACAAACAAAAGCCACACAGACACTACTGTATCCCATCAGAATAACAATGACTTCCCATTCCAGTATTTATTCAAACAGTTGTTTAAATATGTGAGGCACTACACTTGAGATGAAAAAAAATGTATTGCCGAGAAATGTATTTAGAGGATTTTGGAACATTCAGCAAAGCAACACTTGCATGTGTGGAATGGACTAAACAAGCGTCATTTTTCAAATGCCTTGTTGGTGACCTCAATTCAGAGTATTTTCAAGTAGATAGCTTTGGCTGTGAAATAAAAACTGGACAAGAGACTCTCCTACAAAGCACAAACTCCAATTTGCAGAATGAAATTCTGCAGGTCAAGAAGTTACAACACTTTAAAAAAATTACATTTAAAGTAAAACATTGCTCTTGCCTGGTGCATTAGCATCTACAGTGACAAAGGTGTTCAGACATCTGAATTTTCTTCACAAGTCTTTTAAGTGTTCCTTTAAGGATATTTGTGTGTAGCCCAATATAAATACATGGCAAAACAGTGAAGTGTCCCATACTATGGCTCTATGAGAGCTACAAAGGAATGATCTAGAACTCATGTAATTTATTTTTCAATTTAAGTTTTTTCATTCTAAACCACAGACAGAAATAAAAAGAGGAAAGATTAATTTCAAACAGATATATTCAGCTGTATATCTAGTGTAGAGCAGAATGGCATTGAAGGACTATTTATACCACAGTCCTCATAAACAGACTCTCGATTGATCTGACCATTACAGAGCACCTTGTGGCACATGAAACAGTAAAATGGCCTCCAGCAGAAAGGCCAAATATAAAATGTGTAATGTCAGCTTTGCACTGTCCATAGTGACATCACTTTCCCACTTAATTCTAACAGTGTTCCTTCAAATTTCTCTGCCCTACCAATAAAAAATAGGTAAACTCTAGGCTTGATGGCAGTCCAGCATGCTGGTTGCAGAGGTTGTCCTTGTCTTACTGGGTCTTTTGCACCTGACCCAGGTTACCAACCAGGCAGCTTGCTCAGCACAAATGCACTGTGTTGGACAGAGGTTGCCAGGATGCCTTGGCAACTTTTTGGGAGCCTCCCAGAAAAGGACTCATTTGCCACCTTAACATCCAGGTTAGAGGGCGAGCATGAAGAAATATGTCCTTACACCTATGGCTGCACTACAGGGCTCCGCAAAGGGCCCATCTTAAAGGGTGCTGTTGGATATCAACTGCTCATTCCTCTTCCCAGGGACAGCAGTGACTGATATCATTTTGTAAGTGAGAAAGAGAATTAGATGGCAACACTGAAAGAAATTTTTTCCAGCAGCAATGTGCACAGTTTATTCACTAACACAGCAAATCCTTTGTGAACTCTGTGCCAGCTTCTTCACTTCAAGTCTACTGTACATTCACTTGATTTAAAAAGATTGGTTTTGGTCTTACTTTAAAGTTGTGGTACTTATGCATGACTTGTGTATGAATGAGGTGAATGAATTCATTACTGAGAAGCCAGATTAAGTTCTGCAGCTGTTCAGCCTGGGGACCTTGTTCAAAGCATGGCCAGAGTGACTGAAAAATCCTTTACTGAATGAGGCAGTTTTAGCTCAAGTGTAACATAGCAAGTAGCATTAGAAATGTTAGATTGGAAAAGAAATTAAAATGACTTGCTTACATACATTATCTGCAGAATAAATATTTTTTAAAGGCTACTCTCCAAGTAAGTAATGACTCTGTATGAGTTGTCCCCACAGCTGCCTGATCTTGAGGGTGTTAATTTGTGTCTTGAGTGCAGCTGTGATGTTCACAGCTAGTATTCACAACCAAGATGTCAAAGGAGCTTTACAAATTGTGGATCAAATACAGGATGTTTGCTGTGGCAGAGAACAAAGTGAGAAGGAGAAGAATAACTTCTTTCTTCATGCTTGACATTTTACCTAGTGTTCTCTTACAGATGACCTTTCAGGTATGCTCAGACATTCTGGAAGAATTTTTCTGTTTTGTAGTAGTTAAAATGCATATTATATAATACTGTGGATGCAAGCTAAGTGGTAGATACTTTCCTTACCTTGTTTGAGCATGTTTCTGACTGCCTGTTTATGGCAGTGTTTTATTACTTCGGACATGACCGTGCAGTCATTTCATGTTTATCCCTTCTAGCTTTCAGAGTTCATTGAACTGTAATGTTATACATGCAAACAGTAATGGGAGAAATGGCTGTATTGTTATACAGGTTATAAAATATGGTCTGCTTGGGAATTTTGTATTAGTGTTAATGGATTTTTGTTTTAAATACAGCTGACATGCTAAAAAAGATAGACATGGCTGTTTTCAAAAGGGCTTAGGAAAATATTGATAGCATGACAGATCAAGAAATGAAATTGTGTGAACAGAGGCTCACAGGACTAAAACTCCTGTCATTACTCTGAAAGTAATTGTCTACACAGCACAAATTCTTCTGTATGAATTAAAGGAAAATTGAAATCCCATTTAAAGAATATCTGAGCTCTGAGGAAAAGAAGTAACGAAGAAAAAAAATTAGAGAAAGTAAGTTCAAACGGACAAAAGATGTGGAGCAATGAGGCAGTTCCTCTGTAACAGAGACCACAGCAGAAAAGCGCTATACAACTCTTGTTGATATAAATTTAGTATTAGCAGTGAAGAATACTTTGGATTTGCTGGTAGTATTTCAAAAAGTAAGACAGCATCAAAGACTGGTTTCTTCTCTACTATTGAAGAGTGACTCTTTATGCTTGGAGGTATTTCTCATCTGTCCACAAAATAAATTCTTGTAGCATGGCCTACCTGCAACTGTAAAATATCTGTAAAATTTCATCTTATTTATTGAATACCTAATTATTCTCATATGTCTTGCATACTTTTTGCATTTTTATGTTGTGTAACAGAATATTGTAGCACATGACAGTGAGGTCTCTCTTGATCTTTGTGTGATTATAGTGTAATGCGTTCAAATCAACATCATTGGAACTATAACTAAAGCAAGGAGTCAGTTATATGCAACCAAAGGTGGCAAGCATGGCAGTAAGGTTTTCAGGTTTTTTGGTAATGCTTCTGTGTTTCCACACAACAAAATAGACATAAGATATTTTCCTTTGATTTCCAGTGAACTGCAAGAACTTTTCACTCTAGGTGGCTTACCAGCAGTAATAATAGTAATAATAATAACAATGACAGTAACAATAATAATCACCCACAAACTGAAACAGAGAGTACCAACCTCACTTTGGCAGCCATTCACTCTCTACAGACTGCTGCTCTGTCAGGGGCCCTACATTCAGTTCCCTGAATTTCCTGTTTCAAGTAGTCTGAAAGAACTTCTTGTAGGTTCTCCTAGAGTACTCCTTGGACTTGGTGAAAGGTAACAGAAACCACAATGCTTCATGTAAAAACCATTAAGGCTCAACAGGCATTTTCAAATAACTTGTTTTCCTAGGGAATTATTAACTTCTGGAGATACCAATATGTGTTTCCTTGTATCTTTATTCTTAGGTAATTTGAAGAATTTAGTTTTAAACCACAATAATTCACAATGAATCTTCAGGATGAGAGAAGAAGCAGCAGAACTATAAACACCTATGTTAATGAATGCCATGTAACATTGTGTGTTGGGCTATAGTAAATGGTAATGCAACTATAGTAAATGGTTATTTTTTCTAAGTTTGATTTCATATTTGCTAAAATATTCCTGTAGTCTAAGGAATGCTTATGCCTTAGTTAGGCAATACATAGTTTTAACCATAATATGGTTAAACTGTTTCTCAGACCTATGAGCCGCAGATTTTGAACTGTTTCTATGGTTTAACTTCACACACAGACCATAATAACAGCTCTGCAATGGGGTGCTAGGTGATTCCTTCATGCAGCCTAGTGTTTTAAGGCATGATCACATCAAGAGCTAGAGATCTACTCTGGACCTTTTCACCCTGGGAATATGTTCATGTATATGTACACATAATTTCTAGTTCAATTGCAGAAGACAACATTTGCAAAGGAAATCATAAAAATGAAGACTGTAAAATCATAGCTTCCTTTCTTCACACCTTATTTAGAGCCAAGAAAAGGTCTTTTTGTTTGCTTCTCCATGCACAGAAGTAATTAGGAGTATGTTCAAACCCTAAAAAAGTACATTTGCAGTGACAGGGACGGAAGCAAACAGCAATGCTCCTAATTCTACATGACTCTGAACACTTACCCAGATCAGAGTTGCAGAGTCACGTTGCAGATCGTTCTGTCATTCTAGCCTGAGGTATACACATATCTCCAATGGTGGATGTAAAGAAATGTAAATTGATTCATGTTTCTGGCATGCTCATTTCTTGTCCCTCAAGGACTAATTTTGAGTTTGCACTAAAATCTGAAGAAAAGTCATGTGGTTAATCTTTGTTTTTAAAAGTGAACAGTAATGCATATATATACATTTTCTGGATTAGAACTTTACTTTTTTTTTTAATTTTTCTAGAGTGTTCTTAGTATTTTCTTAGTATTTCTCGCAATACTGTAATTCCTCCCCCATCCCCTCAAGTGCTTAGACCTATGCAAATTCTTGATGAGTCAGCAATAATTTCAAGAGAGTTTGGAATTCTGTGGGCAGTTTTACAGCAACAAAAGACTCTTGCAATTTATCTTAGGTTTTGGATTCTATCTGATCCACTGTTTTTACAAGAGTATCTCCGAGCTTTTCTTCAGAAGCACACAACAGCATATTATGCTGAGATCAGCAGAAAAAGTAGTTGACCCCCAGTTGACTTCTAACATTTCTGAGGAGTCCACTAAAACACATCCTCAAGGGATGATCTTTGGTTTTTTAAACCCCCCTACAGGCAAACCTGCATCCCTTTATTCTTGTACAAATTGCCACCTTTTTCCCTTGAAATACTAACTTCCTACATGCCGTTGCATCAAATTCCACTGCATTCCAAAGAAAAGAAATGTGGGGCATTTTCCTTGCCCAGAATACTGATCATGTGTTTCTGCTAAAAACACTTGATGAGACAACCTGTCATTTTCACACTGTTACATGTTTAGTCTATTTTCGACTTACCCACATTTCTTTTCAGTAAAGACTTATTTGAGTCCTAACTATTACAGAGTCTTAACTCTTGCTCAAATGAGATGTTTTCCCAACTCGTTTCCCTTTGTAATGCTATATGTATATATATAATTTTTGAACCTCTATTAATATTCTGTTGAGTCATATTCTGGTTTCCAGATTGATGGTACCTTTCTCTGGATGAAATCTCCATTGTAAATTCTCACTTCTTGATATGTGGTTTCATTTTCCAACTTCCTCAGAATTCTAGAATAAAAAAATATCCTTCTCCCTAGTGGAAAAATCCCCAAACCAAAACCCTAAATAATTTATTTGTGCTTTTGTTTATGGATTAAACTTACTATGTTCCTTAAAGCAAAATACTGATTTTTGGCGTCATACCTACTTTACACCCTTATGCTTTTCTTGTAATTTCCTATGAATAGAACTTTAAACTTTGTACTAATAGTAACAGACTCAGAGAGAATATTATCTTTTTTGTCTGACTTTCATTTGTTCTAGCATCAGTTTCAGACAGGCACACTATACATGCTCCTCTGAAACCATTAATCCTGCAAACCTTCAAAGCTAAGAAACTTCATACCTGTCCTTGCATTCTCTCTTCTCTCTTCTCCCTCCTGTTTTTCTTCTTTTTCAGTATAGGAATGGAGTGAGTGGGGGAATCTGTGTTTTAACTTCTTTTGACAGCTTTAGCTTAACTTGCATATCTGTGTAGTCTCCTTCCTTTAGTTGAACAGATTTTTCAGTATTTTTTTGTATAATTGAAAACAAACCCCAGAAACTTAGTGCCATTGTTCTCCTTTATAATGATAAATCCCAATGAAAATATATCTCTATGGAAATATATTTATTGGATATATACAGGTTGATTATTGTTATACCAATTTGGGGAAGAAACAGTGTAAATAACAGGGAGAAGTGGATGGACACAAATTCCATCTTCCCAGATGATCCTGAGGGCACACAGGAACTGCAGCTTCCCCTTTGCCAAGAGAATTAGCTTTGAGAATTGCTGCTACAGTAAGCATCAGTATGAATTACTCAGCATTCTGGAAGCTGTGCTTTTAGGAGACTGTGAATTTAAGGTAGATGAATATGGAGAAGCCACAAGCTGTTCAGCACTTTTGCTGCAGATCAGTACTGCCCACTTTTCCAGACAGACTGGCAGATTAGTCACCAGTTTGTAACAGAGGAATGTTACTCCACAGTATTGAATTCACCCTGGAAAAACAGCCTGGCTCAAGAGAGCACACTACAACCACTTCTGGATCCTGTTGTCTCTGTGCATCAGTCAGATGTAGCTTCCCTGATGCCTAACATCAGAAGCTTATTTATGACTGCTATAATGATTGAAGTTGTTTGTATAATGTGCTGTAGAACGTAAGAAATGCCTCTAGTAAGCATGGTCAATTGGTTGACAGTTCCTTCATTTGAAATATGAGATTTCCTGATCACCCAAAAGCAAAAATTATTAATATTTCATAGTCTAAATGAAAGGATTTACTGAGTAGGATTCTGCCAGGGAATGTCCTGGGTGATGTATTAGTTAATATTTCCATTTTGATATAGATGATGGAAGTGAAAGCATGGCTGTTATATTTGTCAGCAGTGCCAAGTGAGGAGGAGCAGCAAGAACCTTGAAAAATTCAAAATAATCTCATCACAATGAAGCCATGTCCCTCATCAATTTCAAAGGTCCCATGATACATGAACACTCATTAACCACCCAGTACAGTGGGCACTTATGTTACAATGACTATTTGTCTGTAGTTTTTTTAATGAAAATTTCCTATATAAAATGTTCAATGGGGGCTTTTAAGGAACTGTTTTTAATGTAGGGGAATTCAGCACTCATCATATCAAGACTTTTACAAATTTCTCCTTTCAGGAAAAGAAGCAGTAATTTAAAAGCTCTTTAGCCTTTAGTTACACAGGGGTGTGCTAATGGGACCTGTAGAATGGTTTAAGTTAGATCTGTCTTGTGGCCCTGTGAGATGTTTTATGGAAAAATCCAAAGAGAGAAATGTTAACTGGGTAATATCCACAGGAATATTTCAGCACTCTGCACTCCCCAGACGCAAATTAAAGCAGTAATAGGATAAGACATGTCCAAGTCCCCAAAGATAAATCTGACCTCTTCTCAGTGAATACTGTAGGATTCTAGTTGTGGTTTAATGGTATGAAAGAGTGAGCATCTGCTTTCTCACAAATGAAGAATAAATTCTAACTACAAACTGAGATTTCCTGGTTCGTTTTTTTCCAGTCTTGAATAAGACAACTCTCAAAATTTAAATCTTAGCCAGGATGACAGAGTGTCAGGATCTGTCACGCCTGCTGCAAATGGCCACTTCTTTTGCTATTTTGATATACATTAAAAACTGCTTCATGGATTACTTTATAGCATGCTGGTTATTAGAAAGTCAATTTTAAGTGTTTCTAGCCACAAAATAACTTTACTTAATATTGCAGCTGTGAGAAATTTGCTTTATCATACCCACAAGAAGCCCATTCTAGAACAACGGTTCTAGACATTGTGCGCTGGATGCGTAGGTTTTCTGCCAGAAGAAAGCATAATTTCTGTGGGTTGTGGTAGCTTGTTTTCAGACCTTTGCTGTGAAAGGCTGTATATCTGCTGCACTCAGATTCTTCACAGCTACCTGCATGTGATAAGCAGCAATCCTTGTGTGAGCACTTGAACCAGAAAGAGAAGTAGCCAGAGGGCAGGAATTGGTGGCCATGGGCTAGAGTGTGTGTGTGGGTGATAGGGGTCTGCAGCACCAAGATGGGCTACCAAAACACCAGTGGAGTTGAGGTATTGGCTTGTCTGATAAACAAAGTTAACCAGGCATTCACTGTACAAAGTCCTCAGGAAAATAAATTCATCCATTCACTCTGAAATTTAGGTATTTAGTGCTGATTGCCCTAAAGGAGTCCAAGGGGAAATTAGAAATTCTGTCTTCAGAGCTGGACTTGAATAATGTTATAACTACATGAAAACAATGAAGGGGAAGAAGATTTAAACAGCTGCTTTTGAAATAAGTACCATTCTGTGCTGTGAATAAATGAGGGATTCCTGTGAAAAAGATGGAGTATGATCATATGTTTAAGCTCTTTCTTACTTTATATTCCTTTTAGCACTGCATTAACACTGTGCAGAAACTTGTAATGTAAAGTGCTTTCCTCTTTCATTTATTTAATTCTTAGCATGGATCTGAAGCATCAAGTCCCTACATGATGGGCAAACGAGGAGCCACGGGTGCTGCCCTTACAGCAGCTCTCTGTCTCCAGCATGACCCTGTTCACAACACTGAACACTGTGTCAAAAAGGGACAAATTTTAAGAGGAAAGAAGGAATTGCCAACAATTTCTTGCTAAAAAATTACTCAGGAAGGTATAAAAATAGCACATTGAATGTTTTGAACCAATGAAGAAGATTTCTGTATTTTGTGTTGCGGAATATATTTGGGTTTTTTAATCCCAGCGCCAACTAAGAACCACGCAGCTGCTCACTCACACCTGCCACTAGAGGGATGAGGGAGAAAATTAGGGGGGATGCTAATGTCATGAATTGAGTTGCAGAGAGTTTAACAGGTAAAGCAAAAGCCATACATGCAAGCCAAGCAAAGGAAGGAATACTTTCACCCCTTGGGCAGGCAGGTGTTCAGACATCCCGAGGAAATTTGCGCTCCATCACACCTAACTGTGACTTGAGAAGACAGCTGTCACCACTCTCCATATCTTCCTCTTCCTTCTTCCTCAGCTTTAAATACTCATGCCATATGGTATAAGGTATCCATTTAGTCCATTTGGGTTGCCTTTGCTGTCTAAATCCTGTAGAAATGCTTTAGTCTTCCCTCCTAAATACTTGTGCAACCCCAACCTGCTCACTCTCAGGGTGGGGTGAGAGGCGGGAAAGGCCTTGGCTCGGTGCAAGCCCCTGTGCAACAATAAAAACATCCCTGCTTAGTCAACGGTTTTTCCAACACAATTCCATGCTAACAATTGTGAGGAAAATTAACTCTATTCCAGCCAGAACTAGTACAATAGTCTATTGCATCTCAATAATGACATAAAATGAGATTAATGTTATAGTAGTGTTATCATTTAATAGATCAACTGCACAAATATCATTGCTTATACACATTTACTGAAACAAATATACCTTGAAATGAAAAGAATTAATCAACAGGTCACCCCTACCTCTGCCTTTCAAAGGAAGCTAAATCAGTTCCCTACATGCAACTGCAAGAACAGAGTACCAAGCAGCGAGTTTAGTATGCAAGCTGCTGCTGTTCTGCTTCTGCCTAAGTGAGAAAACATGACTGTTTCAACAAGCTGTTAGTAACTCTGTGTATGTGCTGTGTAATGTATTATGCAAATTCACTCCTTTAAACATTAATTTGAGGTCAGTATGGAAAAATGCCAGAATTCTTATAGTTAGATGAGAAACTGCACTTTGATAAGGTTAGCTACTAATTTTGTTAATTTATTATTGCAACCCATATTAAACCATTTGATCTTGTCATTGCAAATACCAATTTTCTTACACTTTAATCACTTCAGTCTTTATTAAAATTTGTCCCAGCCTGTTCAGTCAATAATTGACCTAACAAAAGCCTACACTCAAGTTAACAGTGCTGTTTTCTTCCATGTGTAACTGCTACCAAATAGTGGCCAGCTGGGCTTGTTGTGGGGCTGAATGCCCAGAGATTTCCAGAATGGCAGAGCAAAACAATGCTGCACAGGCTGAGGCCAAGCGCTTTTATGAAGGCTTGGACTTGAAATACCGCACTGCATATACATATTTGGAAAACAGGAAGCCTGATTATCTCTGCTGAGGTCTGATTGTGAATAAACTGGTAGCTAAGGTGAGGTGCTTGTCTGGAACAGATACAAGCTTGTGGTTTGGCTGTTTGTAGTGGAGTGATGGGTGTTGAAAGCTTGAAGTCAGAGGGTGTACGGATCGCAGTGCATTTCAGATGGCTTTCACAGTTAGGTGGCATTGCATGTGAACTTATTCTGCCTGGAGGGCCTGCTTAGTTTGAGATCAAGTTAACTGATGAAAAAATATACTGTCAGTATGCTAGAAGACTAAAACCAGCATGAAAGAAAAATGTATATTTTTCAAAATTTTTTTGGTAGCTGCATCTCAATGGCATTGCTAGACTCCACAATATTGTCATTTGACTGATAACATATTTGCTATTTGCAGTATGGTTGGGTTATTTGCCATACTGCCTTTTGCAGATCAATTAGAACACGAATCTTATGTCCCAATCTCATCTTTGTTAAGGAAACATTTCCTGGTTTGTGGGGAGGCAGACTAGAGAATCCTGTAGGAAAACTATGGCAAAATATCTGTAGGAATATTATAGGAAAATATAGGAACACTACAGGAATAGGAAGCCATTTTCCAGTTTCAAGAGAGTTACGTCATGAATGAAGAAAGCAAATGCCAGCATTCTTAGGCTGTGTTTATCCTGCTGTGCAAGGATTTGAGGGTTCAGAGAATGATGGTGACTTAATGGCTGTTGAGGAAGAAAAAGGGATAAAGTTTCATCTAATACAAATCTTTTGTCAGCAAACTTCTGCATATGATGTGGCTGGTCAAACACTGGACACTTACTACTGAAACAAAACCCATCTGTGCAGAGTCTGCTTCTCCACAGAATGACAGATTTATTAAAGCACAGGGTGCCACCATCCAAGTGATAAGTCTGACTGAGAGCTGTGCAGTTAATTTTCAATTAACTGCAGAAGAGTTAATTTTCAATGAAAATCCTTCACAAAGGTCCTGACTCCAGTCTGTGTGCAGTCTACAGCAGAATGAATGCTGAACATTTCTGCTTGTGAATGATCAGAAACTGTGTTTACTTTAAAAAATAAAGACTGTCAAAATCTTTGCAAACTGTGAATGCACTTAAGTTGCTCTCCTTCTTTATCCTTTATCCATATGGGTCTTCACAAGGCAGAACTTAACTAGTAACTCTTCCAGTCTCAATATCTTTCTCCAATCTTGTATTTTTTTTCTATTTTCCTTGCCACTCCACATCTCCTGCCAGTCTTGCTTGCTGACCCTTCTGTTGCCATTTTTATTGTATTTCTGCTTAGTGTTTTCCATCACCATATTTTTCTAGCCTTTCCCACTTCTGCCCTCTCTACCCTATTTGCTAACCTCATTCTGAGCAAACGTATATCTGAAATTTTTCAGACTGCTTGACTGAAGGCAGAAAATCAGCTTAAAATCTTTCCATTTCAGTGGTAAAACTTGTCAAAACTAAAGCAATTATAGATGGGTTTTGTTGCCTATGTCCTTAAAATCCGGCAGAATTTGCATGAAAAGATGAAAATTGAAACACAGTTCTTGGGTACATAAGACAGTGTTATTGTACAGGCATGACAAAATAAAAATACTGAAATTCAGTAGCAGTTGTAATTAATTATTAATCAGCAGAGTCTCAGAGATTCTGAATTATGAACAGAAAGATTCTTCTAAATTATCCAAAAGTATACAGAGCCCTAACAAGGTTTGCTGGATTTCTTAATGATGCGAAGTACAAAGGCCCTGATCCTTCTGTGTTCAAGCCCAGTTTCATGCTTTGCACTGCATCTCTTTTATTGGATTTGTTCAGATTTGCTTAGTGTATCACTTAAAATAGGATTCTGTTAACATTTTAACCTTTGGTTTACTTTATCTCTTCACGGGCTCTCACATATTTGCAAAGCAGTGTCTGTCCTTGTGCTGTGGATCTTTTTGATGCAAGCTGACTGTAAATTTAAACATTTCATGCTCCTGAAGTTCTGATAGGTCAGCATTTGTTTTCAGATTACTTGTTTGGTGTCTCAGAAGTTTGCATTATAAGCTTCTAAAAAGAAGTAATCTTGAAATACAAATTTTCTTTGTGGAATTGTGAGAGAAAAATAAACATATTAATACAAAATTTTGTGCCTGTTCTATTTTTTTTTGCATTTGGCTTTGAGAACCAGTGAGAGATACAACCCATCCATGCAGCATTTTAATAAAAAACCCCAACAACTTGTAAATAAAATTACTTATCTAGATTAAAGAGGTGTAGTTATCATGCAAGAAACTTTAGGAAAATATGGAAAGGACTGTACTGAGAAATTTGTCTTTATAAAAAATTTGTTTTGGATTACCTCCCAAAAAGTTTAACATTTTTTCCCCCTAAAAAGGGTTAATAAAAAGCAAATACTGCATGCAATAGGAGTAAATAGAGTTCTTTGAAACATTTCTCTCTATTCTTAATAAATGAGAATTTTCATGTTTTCCTTAGATGCTTGAGAGTAATATGGATATAATTTTCTTATGTTAATACAACTTTAATTTTTCAATATACTTGTATTGCTCAGGAATAATTTATATTAATGTTTATTTACTTCTGTAGAGGAAAAAAACATATGTATACAAATTTATTATTTGAGATGTAGGGCGGACTTTCTCAGACGATGATTCCCAGTTTGAGGAGAATAAGCTTTTCAATTTTGCATGTGGAATGTGGTACATGCTATAAAATTGCTAATCAATATTTGATGAATACTAATTTTCAGTTAAGTCATGTTGTATGTGAAGAAAATATTTTTTAGGTTTTTTCAGTTGTTTGATTGATTGGTTGGTTGGTTGGTTGGTTAGTTAAGTTTTTTAGATTTCTTTTCTGAATTTTTCAAAAGCACCACAGTTTCACTAGCACAAATATTTAAGGAAACCTTAAAAAATGAACTTGAATGTTACAATAAAATGAATTTCAGTCAGCAAAAGTAGCACCTCTATATAGAGTAAAATATTCAGGTGCATAACTAAAAGTATACAGAGGTAATGATTATTGATATAAATTGTTCCATTAGAAAAGAGACAGTATACTATCTGCAATAGTCATGAGCAAACAAGAAAAAAATAAGTGCTTTAAAAATGTGCTAATCATAAACTTTTAACAACATGCTCACCAATAATTTTGGGTGATGGATAACTGAGAATCTAATTTGTTAGGGGCCAATTTTCAAAGTAACAGGAATATTTGTCAAAAAATTGGATCATAATGAATCATATGGTCTGTTTTCCTTGGATATACAATTGGCTTCAATAAATCTGTGCTTTGAAAACCCCTGAGCTCCCTCAGACTACTAGTCTACTACTGCTGTAGAGCCTTCGGAGTTAACATTTCCTCAAGAAAGATTTTATAAAATCAAAGGACGTTTCACCTCCTAATAAATATAAGTAAGCCGGTGTTGTGGAATGATTATTTAGCAATAGTTTCTAAGGACCAATGTTTATATTCTGATATTAAACATATGAAACATTTAATATACTCTATTTTCAGATTATATGTTAATCTAATAAAAATTATATATTAATCTATTATAATGTGTTTTCATGGCTTACATTATAGGCTTATTTGAATTCCTACTATTTCATGTTGAGATATTTTATTAAATATATATAATTATATAACATATATATATGTAATATATATAATTATATAACATAGATCTATATATTAATTGTATGTTCTAATATACACAATTTGAAAATAACATATAGAAATAAATTATGTACTATTGTGTAGTTATATAGTTAAGTGTATTTTTGGAGGCTGGAAAGCTGCCTGGTGGAAAAGGACCTGGGGGAGCTGGTCAAGAGCAGCTGGAGATGAGGCAGCGTGTGGCCAGGGGGCCAAGAAGGCCAAGGGCATGGTGGCCTGTGCCAGCAGCAGTGGGGCAGCAGGAGCAGGGCAGTGAGCGTGGCCCTGTGCTGGGCAGCGCTGTGGCCACAGCTGGAGTGCTGTGTGCAGCTGTGGGCCCTGGGAAGCAGAGAGGCATGGAGGGGCTGCAGCGTGTGCACAGGAGGACAGGGGAGCTCTCGGGCAAGAGTCTGGGGTGCAAGTCCATTGAGGAGCGGCTGAGGGAGCTGGGGGTGCTCAGACTGGAGGAAAGGAGGCTCAGGTGGGACCTTCTTTCCCTCTCCCATCCCAGAGAGGAGGCTGTAGTGGGGCGAGGGTCAGGGTCTTCTTCTGCGCAGCCAGCAACAGGACAAGGGGAAACAGCCTCAAGTTGCACCAGGGGAGGTTTAGATTGAACATTAGGTTAAATCCTTCACTGAATGGGTTATCAAGCACTGGAAGAGGTTGCCCATGGAAGAATTATAAAATTATGAAGATACGGTACTCAGGAACATGGTTTAGTGATGGATCTTGCAGTTCTCGATTAATTTTTGGACTTGAGGAGCTTGAAAGTCTTCTCCAAACTAAATGACTCTATGATTTTGTGATTATATATTATATAAACACTACTTTTTAGGGTTAACTAGAACCTTTTCTTAGTATTTTCTCCCATGATCTACATTCTTCACATCAAAAAAATTTCTAGGAAAGGTTTGAAATATTTTAACATCTCAACAGAGATAATATAGCCTACTTTTACAGACTGCAGCTTGGTCCTTGAAAACATGCATCAGTGACTTTTTTAACCGAAAGATTGAATATATTTTCTATCACACTTATATGGGATTTAAACAGAAATATATGCTGCTAGTTCAACACAGGATGTGAAACTTACAACTTAAAGAAATATTCTCAAATTATAATGGTAGTAATCTGGGAAAACATGGAATTTCATCATCACTGTGGTTTGAGAAGTTATAAAGTTCCAAGCTTTTACTTTCAAAACTATCTCTATGAAAAATTGGATGGTAGATGACAAATTTATTTACATAAAGTCTTCTTCATTTCTCACTGTCACAGACACCGCATCAATGTTAGAGGAGACATAGCTGACTGAATATTTCCCAGCAACTTCATAATTCAGTTTATTGTAATCCCATTCAAAATAATGTCATGTTCTACCTGAAATTTATCCCTTCCCCCATATCTCCATCCAAAAGACATATATCATTATTTTCTGCTGTTTTTTCATTTACTCCTATGGCTGAAATTTGTATTAAATAAAAAAGAAATTACGTATTCTTTTTATCGCATCAATTCTCTGTCTCTTGAATTATCATTCTGGAATGTTCACTTTCTTTTCTTTGAAAATACAGTATTTTAATAGTGCTGCAGGAAGTAATTGACAACCAGCGTTGGTTTTGACATTTTGCTAACTAGTTTCTGAGGGGAACACCTTTTAACATTAAACTGAAATATTGTAGAAAAAATTTTATTTTTATTAAATAAAATATAGTGACTGTATGCTATTTAATCAAAAAGCACTGATTATCAAGGTATAGAGAAGACTACTTCAAACTAACTTTTCTTGAATAGTAACATAGGAAAAAGAGGTTGGTTTTTATTCCTCATATTATAGTACACTTTTAGCATTTTTTTATTGTTCTGATTTGGAAAAGTACCATTTAATTTTGAAACAAGGGGTTTTTTGTAAAACACATTAGAGTGACCAAATTTAATTTTATGTGGTAAGTCACAATGTAATGTAAAAATATAATAAATATAAAATTTCAAACCAAAGAAGAACAACACTCTCAATAATACATAGTATAAATAGAAAGTGTGAATATCAAAAATTCTAAAATTAGAAATCAAATTTTATATTTTAAATTGTCTGTCTGTGAAAACACCATGAAGTGTTTTAAAGATGTTACAAAGACTGTTATAGGCAATCTGATAGTACAAGATTACATCTGTGTCATTGAACATCTGCATTATATCATATTAAATTAATATTTCTAATATAAACTCTTTTTTTTTCTAAAGAATCAGCTAATTCACACTAATCTTTTTATTTTAGGGTAAACCACATAAAGCAAAAGGACATTCCATGAATGCAGTAACTGTTACTTAGGATTTGCTCTGTAAGGCATGGTGACCATATTATAATTAGTACTACATTGAACATGTGAAACACCAAGTGCTTTATGTCTCCAGTGTCTTCTGTCATCAGTGCTTGTGTCTTCCTGTAAAAAAATTTAAAATAACTACCTAAAAGACTACCATACTGGGTTTTTTCCTAAAGAGATATACCAGGCCAGTCCCGAATATAATTGCTTTTGTAAATGTTAGCTGCTGTAGGAAATTGGGATTTTAATTTACCGAGGGAAAAAACTACTCAACCATGCAGTGTTTCTGACACGGACTTAAGCCTGGTATGATTTAGGGGGTGATAACTTTGATTCAATAGCTGGTACACTCATTGTAATTCACTGAAAGGTGACTGATTTGACGTACAGTGGTTGTAACTAAAAAGGTAATTCTCTTTTGGGTGCTTCCCTAGGTTTGGGGGAGAATCCACACAGCTAAAAGGTGAAAATCACAGAAAATTATGACTTCTCCAAAGGCTCGATGAACCTTTACAGTGTGATCTCTGCACAAAATATTTGTTGTGATAAATGTATCCATTTCCTAAGCTGATAGGAGATTACCTTTGAATAGTCCACTAGAGCTGCTTGATGTTTGGTGCTGGCCAACCCCAGAAAATAATTTAAACTTGAACTGTGTCCTAGAATTCTACTATTTCAGCTCCAGAAGTAACACTGCAGTACTGCAGATTTCCATGATATCATCATTGTGAAACACGCAGTCTGGAGTTTTATTATGTTTGTTTTTTCTCTAGCTAGAATGGTCGGTCACATTATATACTAAATGAGGTTAATGTCTAGAGTGACAACACTGAAAATTCACTCAGGTTTGTGAATATTGAATCCTACTTTTTATCACTTTTGGTTTCTTTTGGTTTGGGGTCCTTTCCATACAATCAATAGAGGTAAACAATTGGGATTTCTTAATGAAGTTGTTCTTTATCAATAACTATATGAAATAACCTTGAAGTTAAGCTTCTTAAGTTGTTATTACTTATAACTTACATTGCATACCTCATGCATTCTTGGATATATATGCCTTGACTTTAAATTCAATATTGGTGTTCTGTCTTAAATTTCTGCTAGATTTAGAAAAATAGTTATGAAGTTTGGATTTATGAACACCTGATTTTGACAAAGGGACAGATTATGTTCTTGTAGCAAGTTTACACAAGATTATATCATCTGGCAGAGTGGAGTGAACCACTGAATAGGGTTATTCTGAATTCATTTTTTTCTAACTGAGAAGATAGCGTGTCTCTAATTTTTTAAGAGAATGTGATAATTTTGCATTATTGAATCTTTTTCCTTCTACACAGAATAAGTCTGTGCAGTTCACCATCTATGTATTAAGAGATACTTTACTCTTCTACTACATTTAATTTTCTCTGATTTTCACAGCTCTGCATAAATACCCAGTGCAGAAAACTCTTATACTGTCTTTTAAAATATTAATCTAGTGCTTCTGAAAAGATCAATATCTCCAGAGGCCGGAATGTTCTCTTTGTTCACTGAAAACACACAGCCAAATACAGGAAAGCTTTAATTTTTTTGTCTGGCTTCCTTGTGCAACTAAATGAAAGTCTGAAATGGCAATCTCTAAATAAGAGTATTTAATGTTCATTGAGATTTAGGACTGAGTGCTGAATCTACCAAGGAAAGTGTTTTTATTTGGCCTGGATGTGTGGTTACTGTGTGGCTAATTCATTGCTGTTCAGGCTGCTAAGATGCCATCTCATGGAAAGAATGTATGAATTAGCAGTGAATTAAGCTAAATTTGAAGAACTAAATGTTGATACAGAACATTTAGGATCATGATTCATTACTTTTCTATTTATTAAGTTCTAGATATGTGGATAATCCAGAATTCTTTTAAAAGCAGAATTACAAGCAAACTCTTTCCATTATTTTATTAGTTTGTCTGTTTAGCTTCAAAGTCAAGATCCAGAAGATTTCACATTTATATGCTGTACAAATATGTAGGAAAAACCTCAATATTTTTATGTGCTTTAGCAGCCTATTCTGTTTTCAATATTTGTTTGGTATCATAAAATGATTTTGTTCAAATGGGATATTTGTGGGTGCCTTCTAGTAAATGCAAAGCAGGGATAATTTTCAAGTTGGAGAATGTTAATTCTGACTTTATATAACTGAATTTTGACAAGCATCAAAAGTGCAAGTTCCACAACCTCTCTGAGCAATATGTCCCTGCACTTACCTGCTTTTTGTGTGGAAAACTTTCTCCTTGGTTTGCACTTGGATTATTGCAGATTTTGCCTATTGTGTGTGCTCCTTTGATTGGAGTTTGCCTCTCTAACACCCTACCAGAGAGCTGACAAAGTCCATCTCTGATTATTCTTCTCATAGCTTCCTCAGCATCTTGGTAACTCAGATGGAAAGTACTGATCATTTAAGGTCAAAACCACAGAGCTGAACTAAGTGAATCCTACTCAGTATCTGAGTATCTTTTAATTTAGCCTGAAAAGAAACCAGGTTTGTGTCACAGACATCTTTTTATGAAAAATCCTTTCCTTAGGATTTTTTCCTCCTGAGAAGCCGAGAGGCCTCAGGAACAAATGTAAACAATTATTATCTGCCGCTGTGGAATGCAACAGGTGCATCTGTGATTGGTCTCATAGAGTTGTTTGTGATTAATGGCCAATCACAGCCCAGCTGGCTCGGACAGAGAGCCTGGGACAGCTGCCTTTGTTATTCATTCCTTTCTGTTCTTTACTTAGCCTAGCCTTCTGATGAGAACTTTTTCTTCAATTCTTTTAGTATAGTTTTAATGTAGTATATGACATAAAATAATAAATCAAGCCTTCTGAAATATGGAGTCAACATTCTCGTCTCTTCCCTCATTCGAAAACTCCTGTGAACACCATCACAGGTTTGTTTTCTGGTTTGAATAATTTCTTGAACTAGTATTCAGCACACTGTAAATGAGTGTGAGGTAAAGTGACAGGATTGGAGGAGAGAAATAGCCCAAATATTTTCACAGCTGAAGGAATTCTGTATGCAACAAAGGGGATAATATTCAACCATTTAAAAGAATTTTCTCTTGTTTCCTGATGTACCTGTCATTTTAAATTATCTTATTTATTGTCTGTGGTTTCAATGGGACATTTTAAAACTTAAGGAAAAAAGGCAAAAATCAATGTTCACATTGTAATTACATCTTGCTTGCATAATCTATGGAAAAAAATAGAAGATCTGTGATTCTAAAGATAACACTAATCTTGTCAGTGTTTGTAGAGAGCTGCTATCCATAAATATGTGTGCAATAGATAGTCTCATTCTTTCATTCAGAGTTGCAGGATATGTATTCTCTTTCTTGGTGACAGCAAACTTAATATAGTTTCCTATTCACTGTTTTTCTTGAAGAAGATCAGTGCTGCATGTCCTTCATAGAAACATCTGCTTGCATTGAACAGTTCTTGCTCTTTCCCTGTGACAAGTGATGACAATAACATGCTTGACAGTGCTTGTGTTTGTGTCATGTCAATGCTGCCCAAAATCTTGTTTTTCATAATTCAGTAGTGTTAGAGTACTTGTCATTTTTACATCCATTGCTTAACCCTTACATTACTGGTATTGTCCAAACTGGCAGCTGAGCAATTTATAAAGATCTGAAATCTTTTAAGCCTGCATTAAGCATATTCTCAGATCATCTATATGTCTACAAATTACTGGTGACTGCTCATGTGTCTTTGTCCATTGGGAAATAATTGATGATGTTCCTGCTGTAGAAAAGAATGCTGAAGTTAAAATAGCTTTGCGGAGATACTTTAAAATAAATATGCATGTACAGCAGTAGCAGGATAATGTCTGATTTTTGCTGTGTTTTCTTATATTATAAAAGTCAAAGCTTATGCCATATAAAACAGCTTACCTTTACAATTTCTAGGCTTGAAAATACTCTCTGTACTTTCACTAGGGGTTTTTCTGGTTTTGTTTTTGTTTGTATAGTTTTTAATTGCAGATATTTCCCAGTCCCTGAGGTTTTTATTGGTCTAAGTGAATCTTCTATTCTTACTTTTTTTTTCTCCTACAGACATGCACATTTTTGTTCAAATTAGGTGCAAATATAGTCACACCGCAATTGCAGATAAGAAAATTGTCCACAGAGATGAAAGAACATTCCAGCAATAAAGGTATAAACCTCTGTTGTCTGAGCTAATGGAGATACCTTTATTGTAGCATTTTAGCCACAATGTTTCCCCTAAAGTATCTTCTTTCTTGTCCTTTTAACATTCCATACTTTTTTGGTTTTGTAGTATCTTTTGCCCTAGGTAACCTTTTTTTGCTCTTCTCTTTCTCTTCTTTCCCCGGCATATAACCTCTGTGTTTCCATGATATTTTATATGTATATTTTTCCCCTCTTTCCGATTGTATGCTCATCCTCACCATGTATAACCTAAGGGACAGCACAAGCATTTTCCTCCTGGCTTTTCTCATGTTCCCACATCATCAAATATCTACTTGTCTCCTACTTAAAACAACGGTCATGCATTCCTTTTGCAGCTCTCCTGAAGGAGAGCACACAAAAAAACAAATTGTGTCTTTTCCTTCAGTATGTCAGGACATCTAAGAATGCTTTTATTAAGAAATGTGATGCAGCCTCTTTTTTTTGTGTGTGTGGGGGGGTTTTTTGTTTTGTTTTTGTTTTTTGGTGGGGTTTTTTGGGTTTTTTGTGGACTTTTAAAATTGTGTTCTGTGGTATAGTACACAAATGAATAAAAAAGATGCTGCCTTCTCATTCCAAGATAGTACCTACCCTACCAAGTTAACCTTTACTTTACTTATTCAGTTTACTTATGTTTGTGATTAACTTGTTCTGGGTTGCATGTGCATATCATATCCCTCATCAGTGAGTTCAAGGATATTATTTGTGGAGAAGAAAAGTTTACAAGAGAGAAAAGGGTTTTCTTCTTCTCTCAGGATGGTAATTTTAGCACTAGTGAGAGTCATTCAGAATCTCACTCCTCATTTAGACCTGCTTTTTTACCATGTACAAGTTTCCCACTTGTTAAACATGTACAAGCAGTCAGCCTAATGCTCTCTTGAAAAAGTTGTGAAGCAACATCTAATTGTTTGACCATGAGGCTTATTTTTGTAATTTTGTCCTGCAAACATGATACCTATGTCTTGTCCAGAATGGGATCTCACGTTTGTCTTTCATTTGTCCATTTGTGAACACGTAATCCTTGGCCTGTTTTATTTTGGCTGACAGTAGAGAGGTAGACTTGCATTAAGCACCACTGTGGATTTTAAAATCTTATTTATTGGTGCCACGTGTGGTTGTATTTAAGCCTTATTTTTTCCTTTCAAATTGAGTCACTGCACCACACCATATACCTCTTAAATGTACTTTTTATGTGTGTGTGAGTGAACCTTTGCTGTATTGTGTGTCAGAATGCAAAGCTCAGTCGCTGTTATAGGTCAGGGTCTGTATTCCTCACCTTGAGAAAAATAACTAAAATACCGTATTTCAGTTTGTGCTCAAGCAGCCACAGGAAATTATGTGCTTTTTATTTACTATCCATATTCTTCCTTGATAAGTTTATGACAATTTTACTTAGAATAATACCTTTTTTATTTTAATGCTGGCATTTAGTTTTGTGTTCTACTTTTCCATGGAGCTGAACCGTGCAAGATACTTTGTGGAAATGGAGGCATTGTTACCCGGGAGAGTAATTATTAACACATTTGATCTTTCATTTATTTTGTCATTGTAATACTAATGTACTGTGTTAGCATTCACTATTCTCCTAGTAGTCTCATCTACATACTTTGATCATTGGTTAATCCACTATGGATTTTATAGATTTCTGTCATATTCCCTCAAGGTTCTCTATTTTGCCTAAGAAGTCTGAGCCTGCTTGACTGTTGCTTAAAAGGAAATTGATTTAAAAAAAAGCAAAAAGGAAGTCTAAGTATTTTCCACATCCTTTCTGAGATAGTGAGACCAGAACTGTAGATAATACTTCTGGTGCATGTCCAACATAAATTTATGTAGCAAAGCAATTATGTTCTCTACTTTATTTGCTAATCCTTTCTTGACATTTGAATTGATTGGTTGGTCTCTTTTTTTATCTTTCATGAGCACCAAGCTGCTTATCAGACTACTCAGGAGCAAGATATTGGGGCTAATTGGGCAATTGAGAACATCTATATCTTCACATATAGAAATCTTTCTCCCACACCATCCTCTGCCTAGGTGATATTCAGTCACATTGAATCTTTTTTACTATTTTAGGTAGATTCCTTGGTCATGCATCCATTCACCTCAGTCAACCCTCATCCTTACAATACCAAATATTTGACCTGAGAGCAAAAGTTCCTACTCCATTCCATCCCTCCTTTTTCATTACACATACAAAAATGTTGAACAGCCACTTATACCTATGGAACTGATAACCTCCCTCCACTTCAAGAAATGACCAATTTTTTGTTGGTTTAATGATGATGATTTTTTTGTTTCCTCATTGTTTTTTTTTGTTTGTTTTTTTTTTTTTTTTTTTTTTGGTTTTTTTTTTTTTTTTTTTTTGGTTTTTTTTTTTGGTTTTTTTGGGTTTTTTTACTTGTTTAGCAAAAAAACTCCCTTTTGTATCATGGCTGCTTGCTTTGCCAAAAAAGTCAGCTATTGTGATAAATTATCCACAACAGAAGGATCTTCCATGAGAATCTTCAGAGTTTCTTCATTGAAGGCAAATGTGAAGAATTCCTTTAACCTCAAATTTTATGTAGGTTTACATGCCAAAGTTTACTTGCCAAAGTGTACTAAATTAACTTAGGCTTCATGTCTGCTACCTAGGCCTCTCATTTTCAGCCTCAAGATAGATACAAAGGCCCATGCAGAAAAGAAGATTTGACACGTGTGTTAAACTTGAATTGTTCCTGTTTGATTTCTCTGGGATCCCAATGCTCACCATGTTGTCTGTTTGTTTTCTATCTCCTCATTTATTCCTGCACTATGTGCAAGAATTTTTGTTTACCAAAGCCAGTTTTGTATGTTCTTGACCCAAATATCTATTCCAGTGTTTCCAGTGCTGAACGTGACCACATCTTTATTGATACCCACGTTGGGGATTCAGAACAGAAATTTTTTTCCAATAAACAGGATTTTGTAAATTGAGGGGCAAAAAAAAAAAAAAGGAAGAGATGATGAACAGCTGGACATTGTGACTAATCACAAAATAACTGTGCACTCTCAGGAGGAGGTAGCCTTGAAAAACACAAATATAATCCTAAGATATTGGGGGAAGAATCCTTAGAGAACAGAAAAATGTTAGAACAGCTTTGTTTAGCCTACTAATACCAAGGCATGGATGCCATGACATCAAAGACTTAATCATAAAGAAGAAATATATTTATACCAAAAGATAAAGGGGGTAAATAGACTATGAATTGATTTTAGATATTATGTTAAGCTCCTCAATAATTAGTTTCTCCCATTTCTAGAGCACCCTCCCACTATGAAACAAACCCCCTATTTGTTTCAAAAACATACATTAAGTATTTATGGCATCAGGACTATGCATTATATACTTCAGGAAGTGTATTACATTCAGTCCTTCCCAACACACAGTAAAGACTCCGGTATCTTCTCTGTGACAGACATATTCACAAAGGCTATTGACTGTAATTTTGTTTTCTGTTGTCTAAGGAAGAATTTTAATCAACTTATTTAATCTAAGTCATGTACAGATGACTGTATTTGTACACACTTCATTTTCCTATTTTGTTTTGGCAAGTGCTATGATTTGTAACTGGGAGACTTAGGTTAACACAGCAACTGTAATAGATCTAGTCAGGTGCCTCTGGTGTGAATCTCTGATAAGGTCACATCTTGGTACTGCTTTTTGCACATTTTTAGGTATTTTTAGCCCATCCTGGGTAGCTGTGTTTTGTAGTGGATCTTCTGGACAATCAACACACACAAAAACCTCCATAACTAATTTCTATTGCAAGTTCATTCAGTGGTGCTCTTCGGGACATATTAACTCAAACTTTAATTGAGTAAAACAAGAAAAAATCCTTTTGATAAAAAATTGGACAGTGTATTGCCAGTAGTTCTCCTTCTCCATGGAGCATGCTGTTACTGTTACAAATGATTTTAACTTTTAAAACGTAAAGTTTGATAAATGAAGATTGACAGGGTTTTACAGATAGATACTGATCTTATCCAATATTGTATATACAGTATGTATCAATCTTTGTATGGTAGAGTTTATTTTTTAAAGAAGAAATTAAAATTCTGGGACCCCTGCCCCTGACAGAATGCAAGACCACTAAGACCATTTTCTTCCAGGTTTAGTTGTCTCAATACCTCACTCTAACTAATCCTGTGAGAGTGCAGCAAAAGAAATGTCATAAACGAACTGTCTTTGTTTTTCTGAAGCTCTTACTCCTGCAAGGTATTTAGTGTGTTATAAATATTAACTGAACTGCAATTATAATAAAAATGATTTGTTATTTATAACATATCTCTTTGTTTTTTGTCGTGCATAATTTAGTGTTGTTTAGCATGGATGTAATTGCTAGACTTTTGCAAATATAATTTACATTGGGCTTAAATGATGGGAAGAAACATCTGTGCTCCTGTCTCTGGATTTCTGTAATGTCTTTGCTGCTGCCATATGGCAAAATTTAAATAATAAACATGATCATAGTATGAAAAGTACAGCATAAATTCTATGTGAATCCAGTTTTTGAGTAGTTTGTTAAGATTCTCATTATTTAGTCGTTCTTTGACTCTGTTAGTCTGTATCTTCTTAATTGATCAGCTTCATATGACAGAAGGGAAAAGAGATTTGTAAGGAACAACAGCTCTCCATGCTTACCTGTCACTAAATCTCTTAAACAAAAACAGATTTATTTTTTTCACAATAGTCAGATAAAAAGTCTACTTCCTTTACAACTTAATTGAAATTTTTTTTCATATCTGCCAGACTTACCTGTAAAATTGCCATATTGTCATTTAGCAGTCTATATGTTACATTTCAATGCAGTTGCCTTGACTGAGATAAGTACTCTTTGTTTATTGTTATAAACCAAATTTTTCTTAAAGAGAATTTTATCAATAGTTTGAAAGTTGTAGTAAAGTCTAGATATGGTAAGACTTTGAAAACAGGGAAGTGAAAATGACAAGAAAAATTTTAACAGAATCATGGAATCATGGAATGGTTTGGGTTGAAATGGATCATCTTAAAGATCATCTGGTTCCAACCCATTGCCATGGGCAGGAACACTTTCCACTGGATCAGATTACTCATAGCTCCACATAGCCTAGTCTTGAACATTTCCACAGATGGGACTTTCATCATCAAATTTGTGAAGGGTGCACTTTCATCTGTACCATTAAGGAAGATATTAAATAGAGCTGGTCCCAGCACAGACCCCTGAAAGGCACCACTTGTCACTGATGTCCACCAGCGCTCTGAGCTGTTGACCACAGTGCTTGGATGTGACCATCCAACCAATTCCTTATTCATTGAAGAGTCCATCCAGTCTATCTCTCTCCAGTTTGGAGAGAAGGAGGTTTGGAGAACTGTGTCAAAGGCTTTGTTTAATTTCAGATAAGTGACATCTATAACCCTTCCTTGTCCAGTGACAGAGCCATTCCATCACAGAAGACCACAAGGTAGGTCAGGTTGGTCAGGTAGGGCTTGCCCTTAGCACAGCTGTGCTGGGTGTCTGGAATCACCTCCCCATCCTCCATGAGCCTTAGCAGAGTTTCTAGGACAATCTGTCCATGATCTTCCCAGGCACAGAGGCTGACAGTTCAGAATTCCCAGGGTCCTCCTTTCTACCCTTTTCAAGTTGGGTACAATGTTTTCCTTTTTCAGTCACCTGGGATTCCATTTGATTGCCATGACTTTTCAAATATCATGAAGAGTGCCTTGGCAGCTACATCAGCCAATTCCCTTGGGACTCTGGGATGAATCTTATCAGGTTCCATCAACTTATGTACGTTCAGATTCCTCAGGTGATCACAGACCTGATCTTTTCTTAGAGGGAGCCTTTTGCTCCCCATTCCCCGTCCTGCTGTCCATCCACACAAGAGGTGTGAGAAGAGAGGTTTCCAGAGAAGACTGAGGCAATAAGAATTATTAAGCAACTCAGCCTTCTCCTCAGCCACTGTTACCATTTTACCAGCATTGTTTATCAGGAGGTTTACATTGTTTTTGACCTTCCTTTTGTGGGTAACACACTTGTAGAAGCCATTCCTGTTATTCCTTATGTCCCTTGCTGGGCTCAGTTCTAGCTTTGCCTTGGTCTTCCTCACCCTAGCTGTCCTCAATTGTACCTCATGTCTATACTCTTCCCAGCTCACCTATCCTAGCTTCAACTGTGCACTTCTTTCTCTTTAGTTTAATGAGCAGCTACCACTCTCCTGCCTCCCTTTCCCAATTTCTTGCTCCAGGGAATTGCTAACTCTGGTGCTCTATGGTATGCTTCCTTAAAGATCTGCAGCTCCATTCCACTTGACTATTTAGGGCATTCAAGCAATAAATAACTCTCTAATTTAGATTAAACTTCTACAGAAAACACTTTTACAGAAATTATTTTTTTAACAAAATTTATTATAGTGAATTTTAAATTCTATATGAAAGTACAAATCCTACCAAGAAGACTTTTAAACAAAGGAATATGAAACAGGCCTATTTAAAATCTTTAGTCATAAATTATAGAAGTAAAAATGCATACAATTTATCAGGAAGCTCTGTGCTTTATATGGTCTAAATACAAGGAATTAATATTACTTTAATCCATAAAATTTTTCAGAATGTTTCATTCAGGGTAAAAGTGAACATAGCTGCACTGTGAGCTTCTGCTGTAATATAGGACTTGAGCAAAATCTTCACCTTCTTCTCCCTAAGCTTTCTTGAGGAAGGGGTTCAATATTAAGCTAATAATTTCTTATTAGTTTAAAAGTTTCTAGATATTCCAAAAGGAAGTACAACATAAGCCTGTTTTATACTTAATACAACCTAGACTTAGAATTTTTTCCTCAGGTTCATATTGTTTTAAAAGATTAAATTAACAGAGTGATTTAGATAATACAGTCACTAACACATTGAAAAAGCATTAAATACAAATGGTTGATACCAGATTATCTCAAAATGGGTAATTTGAATTCAAACCATATTTAAGGGATTTAATCTATTCTCATTCAGAGCCACTAAGTTGAGATGAGTTGTTGAAATCTTGTTGCAGATTTGCTCAACTTTTCTTATTTTTTTCTTTTTCTTTGCCTGCTATGAACATTAGTACAATCCAAATATGCTGAGGAAGCTGCCCATGATTAAGCACTCAATCAATTCTATTGCACTTATATTATTTTTTTTGCAATTGTTATCATTGCAAACATCATGTTATCACAAATAAAAACTAATTCTAATGAATGAACAACTAAATTTAATGAATCAGAAGCAGTGTTTATGAAACAGCATTTGATCAACGAAGAAACAAATTTGTAATCAAGTCTGAAATGTCTTTCCTGTCTTAAAAAATCTATCTCCTTTTCCTTCCTTTAGAAACTCAATCTACAAATCAGTTCCTTTCTCTGATCAGAGATCACTGTAAGTTTGCTGAGAGAGGATTGCTCTGGAAAAGTCAAAGGTAATCCTGCCATCTCTTACGTTATGAATCAAACCTGCCTTCAGTTTTGAACAAATATTTTGCACCTATCACACAGAAGTTACCTATTACCAATTCCTTGTCTGAGTACTGTGGACAGAGACTGTCTTCAGAGATCCACCGCACAGAATCTGACTGTGCTAGAGCATCAACCTGAGGATTCATAAACAGTATTTCTCCACCAAAGTGCCTTCGGCTGGAGAGCACTTAAAGCATCATGTCAATTACCCAGTGTCATGTCATTAAAGGCCTCTTGGAGGTGAAAGTCCCTGCTAGCCATAGACATTTGACAGTAATAATGTGTATATACTGCATGTCTTAAATCACAACTGTCATCTGCCTGAAATGGATGACGGAATTCCATAAATAAAGGCACTTCATATAGTCACTATATACACTTCATGTAGTCTTAAGAGCGCGCCGAACAGTGTATTCTTGGTGCTTTTCATTATTGGCGTGGTATATGCATTGTGAAAGACATTGTGTCTGAACACACTGAGGAGTGACTGTTGACTGCTTCTCGCAGTTGCGCTGAATTGTCTTTTTGGAAGCTGCTGCGGTTCCCCATTAGTGATACAGAGAAGTCCCATTCATTGCCTCCGTGTCACAATATCATTACAGAGCTCTTGCCGATGATTCTGCTGATCTGTTGCCCTCATCTTCTGTACAGAGCTCTTTGGTGGCAACTTGACTTATTTCCTCTTCCATAAGCAAATACATTAGTGTTTCTAGTCAATGAAGATTAAAATTATTTATATATTTTCAAGCAAGCGTGCCTTCTTCATAAAACTGTTTTGTTTTGCTAATACCTCTAATGTTTCTTTTCACACACAGCAGATGCGTGCACTTAAAACATTTTATGACAACACTTTTGGGTTATGAGGAACAGCAAAACAAGAAAGAATGAAGTAAACTTTTCAAATCACAATTTTTATGTCTATTACATATTTTCTGGTTTTATGTGCATATGTGTGTGCTTGTTTTGTCAGCTAACTGGGAAATCGCAAAAGATGGCAAATAAAACTAGATACAAATCTACCAATAAGATGAGACAGTGTAAACACCTAGCAGGACATAATGTCTGAATGTGGCAGAAAGTTTTCTTCCTATAGTTTTTCTAAAGGCTTTGGAATTTAGTCAATAACTTGAAGACCAGGCAATGAGTTTTCAGCTCATATATTATTTCTTTTTCACCATATGGACCTGAAAGACTCAAATTCGCCAAAGGTACATATGCATCTAAGCATCTCTGAGTAAATTAGAAAATGCAAATATCCCAGAGAAAAATACTGCTTTTCACATGGAATGTACTTACAAATATACTAAACATTGTCAGAGTTCAACTGGTTCAGAATTTCTAAATTATTCACATGATAGAACTAGCTACAATTTGGATTTTTTAAAGAATTAGAAGCATGCATCATGGAACATATAACTGGAGGAACATGCTAAAGAACCTGGCTAAAGATTGAAGAACATTTGCAGATGAAAAATCTGAAGAGATGAAAAACAAAATACATGCATAGGAAGAGCTAACAATGAAGATTTTTCTTGAAGATTAATTAACCACTCTCTTGATTGTCAGTGTTTGAGAAAAGATTTATATCTTGATATTTTTTGTTTTGTAACAAAATATCGGCAAGGAGGAAGTTAGAAGAAACTATTATTCTTATAAGGAGAAACTATTATTCTCATAGGGTCATGGAATAAATTTACTGAACTGCCTTATAGCAAAAAACTGGTACTAAATGTAAGAGGTGTGTGTCTTTGGGTTACAAATTCAGAAGAAAAAAATAGTTTTCATGAAAACAATGAAAGTCCAAGTTTCTGGTGTGGCAGTAGTTTCCATGGCTGTATGACAGCCTTGGAGCTATAGCTGGTTGCCTTGAAGGTGTAAATTTTGGAACAGTGGCTTCTCCAGGAAGCTTGGAGGAGGGTGTTTGGCACATATTTTACACTGTGGTTTTGTGATCCTGATACTAAAGGAGCTTGGGCCCTGTGAAGTACTATTTAAAGTGCCATTTACTGAAGCTAAGGAAAGGGAGGATGGTGTAGTTAACATTGCAGCCCTTGGTGTGCTAGGAATGTCACTTCAAAAGGCATTGAATGGATCTCCATTCAGGGCACAGCTTGCTGTGCTGAGCCCATACACATACCTTACCCTTTTTGGTCTTTTGTTCTCTTATGTATTTTTTCTTAATATGGACTGAACTTTGCTTTTGTAGAGGGATATTCACAGAAGAAAAAGTCCTTTTAATTTTTTTTTTATGAATACATATGTGAAAACACAATGCTTATATTTAGTTATCATTCACCTCAGACTATAGCCATAATTACATTGGTTCAGTCTCTGTATGGAGGGCAGAAAATCTTGTGTACTAAAGTGCTAATTTGTCAGACTATATGATACTGTACCCAGACCAGCTAAATAAAGGCATAATGAAGACGAATCACAAGAGACCAAGACCTCTCTTCTCTTTCTCTTTAGAATAGCCTGGAGATATATTAACTTGTTTTCCTGCTTGTTTGCAAGCTTTTTCTTTCTTGCTAAAGAAATGCCTAGAGCCCTGAAATTTTAATGCATTGATCTGTAGCTCTGAATATTCTTCCTTCATAGTTCTGGAGATAACTTTTTTCCTTATCTGAAAGTCAAACCTTATATATACAGTTTGTTCAACCTAAACTGCACATGAAAATGGCTCAAGAGACTAGAAAAGTCAATGAGATTTCGGTCTTGTTATGGTTTAAAAGTAAATTTGCCAAAATTTTATAAATCCTGATTTTTTATTATTCAGAATAAAAAGACAGAATCTTCGTTGTCAACTTCAATTTTCCATTTGGCAAATATCACTTTCCTTGTATAGTTGTTCCCCAGTACACCAGTGTTTTTCTTCCTTAATTTTAAGGCTTACAATGAATGTGGGTCTTTACAAAAAGAAGATAGAGCAGAGACAATCCAGGCAATTCAGAAGTAATTTCAATTAGTCTGCTGTTATTGCAAAAACTGTCTGTGTAGCTTCATACTTGTGAGCTTTCTGAATTCAGAAAAACACAGTTACATTTTTCTCTTTGTGATCAGTACACGTGTTGTCTAGGTCTGCATTGTGTTTTCCCAAAGAACATCAGAACACTACTGTCCCAGATTATGACTTATCCATCTCCTCTTCAGCCTGATCATATATTGTGCTAGGCTGTGTCTTCAGACATATCTTTATGCTTAGCTTTGCTAACTTTTTCCCCTCTGCCTTTCAAAAATGCACTTGTAACTTATCTGCAGAAGATAATCTTTATTATAGAGAAGCCTCAGTGTCTTCCCAAGCTTCAATGATGGCGATTTTTGGGTGTATGTACCTTCCTACCATATATGTTGCTGTGGACACTGACAATGTTCTTTATTGTTAAGACTCACAGAGGTTTCTAATGTTGAGGAAGGGTGGTTTTAATTTTGTAGCGTTTTTTAAGCTTTGCTGCTCCTTGTGTGTTTGAGTCTTTTTTTTTAACACTTTTTTCTATACTGCAGCTATGTCTCAACATACAGAAGTGAGAAAAGTGCTTAAGCTGTTATTTTTAAGTTAAGAGCATGAAATTAGAGACTGTGCAGAGGTAATTCAATAATTCTTGAAAGTGCAGATCTCAAAGTTCAGAACTAGCAGGAGCCCTTTAATTCTGACAGTGTGAAGTCTGACATTTTAAGTAGCTGTATTATTTACTGTATCTGAAAAGTCTGAAGGGTTTAAATTTGGGCACCTAAAAATTACCAGTCTGACTAAGAAAGAGGCACATTGTTTTTTTCTTTTTGAAGGACTGGTATTATAACCAAACCTGCAGATTTTTTTCTGCAGTGCTACTTCACCAGCTATACACAAGACAACTTAAAACCCCTCGTATTTTATGCTGCCTCTCTTAGGGGAGGCAGGTGGAAATGTAGAGGCACATCCAACTAACGCAGGAGAAGAACTGTGAACCTTCATGTCACTTATTACTGTCTTCACAAGTGTAATAAAGAAGAAGGAGGAGAAGTCCAAATTCTTCAGGGTCCAGGAAGTGGACGGGTGAGCAGGTGAGCATTTCCCATATGACTGGAAGTCCTGTTCATCATTTAAAACTGAAAATTAAATATTGAATATTCTACAATTTAAGCATATTAGGACACAGATTAAAGTATTTCCTTTTCAGAACAGTGTGTTCAGGTTTGGGATTTTTCAAATCTCTATATTAAAATGCTGACTGTCAGAACAAACAAGAGATATTTTTCATGTGTGGTAGGTAGGGATTTTCATCCTCATTTTCAGGCTTCCTTAGATATTTAAATAGCAAAATGTACTATTTTAAAAACAGGAAGTGATATGCCAGCTCTATTTTCTTCTGCTGCTCAGAAGCACAAGTACAGTGTCAGTACAGGCATTGCAGCACTTGCTGGCATGTCTTTGGAATTCGAATTTCTGTTTTCACCAAATCTCTTTACTTTAGTAATAGACAAAGAATTTGCATCTTTAGAAATATTTGGAGATTTTTTAATATCCCTCACTGAACAGGTTCTTCCCTGGGGCACGGCTTTACTGTTATGGGGCTATGTGTGCAGTGTAACATGCCAAGGACTCGGGAATAAAGATTGATATCTACGGAGGAGCTATACGATGGCTTGTGCTCTCTGAGGGAGGTCTCAAGCCAAGTGTATTTGCAGCCTGTCAATGTTTGTTGGCAGATAGAGATGCCCAGGAACACTGAGGTCTCAGAAAAATGATTTTTTGAGTGATTACTGGTGCTACTTTTGTAACTATCCAGATAAATATTTTTCTGCTGCTTTTTCAAATGCAAGTTTTTCTTCCATTCCTGAAAAAAAACAAACAAATTAACCCATTGGGACTTGAGAACAAGGCAAACCAGATGTTATTTTCTATGTGATTATATGTTTAATTCCCACATGAGTAAGTTTTATCACATTGTAATGGTAACAATCTAAAAGGCAAGAAGGGGCACTAGGGTTTGGTATTTTGCTTGGCTTTTGTGCCCATTACTTATATTGAGCAAGACCAATATGTCTATGTTTGGAGGCTGCCTAGGATAAAATATTACCATTGCTCCTAATAGAAGACTTATTCTTCTGAGGTTTCACTGTCTGCTGGTGTAATGCATTTACCATAAGAATAAAAATTACGAATAACAGGAAACTGGGAACACAAATTTAGTTAGACTTCTGTTTTGATAACAATTTCTCCCCCTGCTGCATGATGTCATTTTAAAAATGAATGTGGAAGAAGAATGATATCAAAGGAGGGCTAGTTTGTTCAGTGATTGTTAGAATAAAGATGGGGGAACGCAGTATGTACTGGTATTCTTTGCCAGGCTCAGCCACTAAAGTTTAGCTTCAAGGGTGTGCATGCTGTTGCTAAGGAAAACTTGTTCTGTGAATCCCTTACATAATGTCATTAATATTTTGGTTTGAAACATGTCATTCTTGTCATCTTGCAGTGTATGTCTCCAACAGCTGAAGTCCTGACTTAAAGCACTGTCATGAAACAGATGAAACAAAAGGTTGGTTTAGAGGTACTAATGGAAAAGCTAAAACAAAAGAAAGCAGGTTGCAATGTGACTGCAGATAACCTGATACTGCCTTGGTTGCTTCTATTCAGAAAAGGCAAAAGGAGGAAGAATTGGTAATTTAGGACAGTTTTTATTGATAAATCAGAGCATGTATCCATTTGTCATAGGATGTGTGGGAGGAGGGGATTAGTAAAAGGAAGTGGAGGGGAGGTTTCTGTGGTACCCAGATGACAGATTACACGAAACTGATTTTATCTTGTGCATTTCTAAACATGTAGTGGTTTATGCATTTTAGATGTGTTCAAAACTATGCAATCTAGAAATGTGCAATTGAAGACTTGCCTAAGAGCTGAATCTCTAAGGGAATATTTTATTGTTCTAAGGTCTCACATGATGCCTGTGTTCCTCACTCATACTACATCTTCTGTATTGGAATCAGAAGTCTTGGGATGATCATTATGAAAAAGTAGACATGATGAATTCTAAAAAATGAGTCAAAATTTTAGATTTTGACTAGAAGAGTAAAAGAAGAGAAAAATTATTCTAGAAGAGAAAAATTATTAGAGAAAAAAGCTAATTGGCAAAATCTTTCTTCCAGGCTGTCAAGATGTGAAACATTTGAAGATATTATGCTGTTGATTCAAGAAAATGTCTCAAGTTTCATTCATAGTCAATCAGATCTATTTCAAAAAGTACTTTACAATCAAAGCATAGATAAGGCTGTCAAGCTATAAAAAGCAGTAATACGTGTTAAAAAAAAAGCTGCCAAGAAAACAAAATAAAACAAAAAAAAAAATGCTCTGACTAAACATCCCACACTTAGAATTATTTTAGTAATAAAAACTGAGATTGCACCATGTTAAGGAATAATGAAAAGCTCCTGTTACTCTTGTACTGAAAGAAGCCACTACCTCTCAGCCCTCTCTCCTTTATCCCACTTGTTAGGAGCCATTCCCAAAATTCTGCTGTGTGTGCTAACAGCCTGTGTTGCCTATACACAGGTACTTGCCATAATTTGATTGATTGTCCTGAAAAGTGAGTATAGGACAATTCTTACATCTCCTTAGGCTCCCTGCCAAGTGTACGATTGCCTTTCTAAGAGAAGATTGCTGGAATATTTGAATTTGAATAACAGACTCAGTCTCAGTAACTGCTGCATAAATGCATTTTGATATTTCAGCAAAAAAGTTCAACTCTATGCACAGATACATAAAAAATATTGTATCCCAAATCATTTGGGATGAAAAAGTAACAATTATTTGTTGTCACTTGATAATTTAATATCTAGACAAAGGAATGGCAGAAAAAAATCCCTTACAAGGTGATAGGTAAAGATTTCATGTGTCTAATTTTATCTGCATACAAAATGGATAATATCTATTATTATATTATGAGAAAATAATTTAAAGCTTACCTTTTATTCATGTCTGATCAGAATGGAAGACACTACTGTTAACTCTTGATGGAGCTGTAAAACTCTCTTAGTCCACGCAGCCCTTCTTTGGGAAGATTAGTTTGATCCCTAGAATATTCTCTCCAGAAGAGAAGCACAACAGATGAATGTTTTATCCATTTGGAACATATCCAGCTGGTAACTTACCACTTAACTTATGTTCAGACAGAGCAGTGGGCTTGGGTTTAAATTTCTATCTCCCGAGGCAGCTGACACCCTCTCCAGCCTTGTCCTTATCCACTGCTGTGTATTCCAGAGCTATAGGAACTTGGTTAGAGAGGCTCAAAGGTTTCTCAAACAACACTACTTGGTGCCATGCTATTGTGCAGAGTTCTATAATTTTTACCAGTTTATACCTCGGTATTTGGAGTAGTTAGTTCACATTTTTCCAGGTAGTGTAATAGGATACATATAATACTTCTCTCTTTATGACATACAATTTGTGAAGATTTGGAGAAGAGGACACTTCTCCAGTTATGACCAGGGCAGTGTGAAGTCCAACAAAGATAGGCCTGTATTACTTGCAAATAAAAAATTTTCTGTGAAGTGAGGTAACATCAGCATTTTTGATACATTTTTGGCCATGTGATTTTCAGAGACTTCTGCATGTGTACACTATCCGTAGATTCATTGCCCTGATCATTGAACAAAAGCATCTACGCCTAACTGACAGATTTGTGGTCATTAAATTGTCATTATGTAATGTAAACTTTCATGTCTCACTCAATGAAATCTATCTATACTTTCTTGAGAGTCTTTGCTTTGCTCAAAGGTTTTTAGTTAGGATCTGTTATTTTGAATTTCCCTGGGGCTAATTCAGATAAAGATGCCAGAAAGTTCTCTGCATTGTTTTTATTTGCTTTGATTGTGATGGTAGCCATCAGTAAACAAGAATGCAACATGGAGATCCAAGCACCAAATATTGACCAAACAATGTCAGCAACTGCTTACAGACATTATGAATTGACTGATTTGAGAGACATAATCCAGACACATTGTGTGGTAGAAGGAGGTATACAATCCAATTTTGAACAGTGATATTTTACAGCCTTTGACTGACAGATTTTAAGGCCAAAATAGACCATTAGATCATCTAGTCACATATGTCCTGCATTTTACAGGACATTATATTTCTTTCAGTGACTTGAGACTAAGCATATTTTCTGAAAAGATGCCCAGCTTTTATTTGAGAGCACCAGGTAATGAACAGTCAATCATTCCCTTTGGGAGTTTGTTCCAGCTGTTATTTACCTACACTGTTGAATTTTTTTCATCTTATTTCCATTTGGAATTTTCCTGTCTTCCATTTCTAACCACTGGTTTCCATCTTTCCCTGTTAGATTAACGACTTCTCCAGTATATTGAGAGGGAGCTTATAGACTGCAATCAAGCTACCTGCCATCTGGATTTTTTTTTTTTTTTGCTAAGATTAACAGACAGATATCTTTGAGTCCTTGTTCACCTAAATTTTCTGCAGCCTCGAATAATTTTGCCGGTTTTTTCTATATCATCTCCAATTTTTTTCAGTGACATTTAAAAAATGAACTGTGTGCAGTATGGAGAGCAGGAGGCAGTTTGCCAATATCAATCTCACCAGTGCTATCTAGAGGCAGAAAATCACCACTGCTTTTCATTACTCCTCCTCCCTGCTTGTCCCTTCTATGTTTCATTAAACCATGTAGTGTCTATATTTTACTGGGATTTTCTTTTCTACAATGACCCAGAGTTTCTTTTTCAGACTTTCTACGATGAGGAAATGCTTTTTCATTGTGCAACATGTATTGAATTTTGGCTTTGGCTGATGTAGAAGGAAATAATTTTTGTTCCTCTGTAAAATTATTTATTTTATTCCTGACCTGCTCCCCTTTGCCTTCCCCTTGTCTGTGAGGTTTGTGTAACCTTCATGGGCTTCTGTGCTAATACAGACTACTGAATCACACTTAGAAACATGGGGGTTACATTATTCAATCCTAGAAACAGCCCCTATTTAATAAGAAATCTTTATTGCCTGTTGTTTTTGCAACTAATCAATTATCTAATTATCTGTCCTTCTAATATATGCATTGTTGTACTGTTTATCATTAATTTGCTAATTAAAGGATAAGAGATGCTAAGTCAAAAGCCTTATACAAGTTTTATCTGTGCACTAAATTTATCAAGCAAAATTCTAATCTCACCAAAGATTGAATCTGATTTGATTTACAAGAGCTTTTCTTTTTCTATTTAGATGGTATCAGTTGACCTGGATTATATTAATTTCATTTTATTTTTATTTCACGCTAACTTTTCTACCTCTCTTCCTTGTAAGACATAAATATCCACAATTTCCCACTGGAGAAATTTTGAACTTCTGAGCCCTTTAGAGTGTCTTTGATTTGCTAATTAATATAATAGCATTAAGAAAAGTCCAGAAAATCCTTCAGCCAACTTACTAAAAATGCATGGATAACATTATACAGGCCTGTTGATGTAAAACTACATCATTCTAATAGATTCTCTTTAACGTTGTCCTTAGATAGCAATAGATTTCATTGAATCCCTGTAAAATGTTATTAGTAAAGCATTGTGTTTCTTTCCAAGCCCTGAGCAGAAGTATTTGTTTTATTTCTTTCTGTATCCTAATTTACAATTTACTATATCCTTTGTTGAAGTATTCATGGCATTTCATTATTCCTTGTGCACCTTAAAAGCTCATTACTTTTTTCCTGAAGTTATTTCAGGCACAGTTTTCCCCCAACATCTTATCTTCTCATGTAACTATATTTCCCATTTACTTTCCTCTTCTTATTTTCCACATTTTTCATCTTTCAGCTCTTATCATTACTTTTATGAGTTCAGTTTTTTCCATTCACTGTGGCACAATCTTAATTCAATAACAGAAGAAATTGGGACTCTAGAGGTTGGGTTTGCTCATCACATTGCTGAATTCAGCGACTGGTCTGATGGATCTGTGAGATGATGCAGGATAAAGGTATGTAATGCAAAAAGTCGCATGAAATTTGCACAAGCAATGCTACTTCTGACTCATACTTCTTGACAGGAAGCATGCTTTTTCAGTCTGTTTTTTTTTTAAGAAAATGAAAATGTAAACAAAAATGTGTTCTTGGGGCTGATAGTGATGCAGAAATAAGTCATCAGCAGGTTTAGAACCTGTTCAGTCTCCAGAAAGACAGATCAGTAGAGCTGTGGGACACTGGAGTGCGCTGTGTGTGTCACACCCTACAGCTGAGAGGTAGGAAACACAGTTTGACTCTTCATCCATGATTTTTCCATGCTTTTCTCAGGTGCTACTATCAACATGGCAATAGTAAACTTCAAGAACCTAGATGTCTGCTCCAGGACACAGACTTACATTAGATCTTGGAAGGCGTCCTTCCCTGAATTTGAGATCCTATGGCCTATTCCAGCTGAACCTGCTTTTCTACTCCTTCTAAATCTTCCCTACACTCTTTTTCCTGTCCTTTCCAGCTTCTCATCCAGTTGGCTTTGTTTTATGAAATTATAGATGTGTTTATAATTCACACTGGGATATTTAGTGATAATAATGGAGATATAAAGTAGGAAGTGAGTTCACCTGCATACATGCATGCAGGTAGAGTTTTGTGAACACACACACATATGAGATGAATTGGGTGTGTCATGCAAAACAAAATATGAATTTTAATGTCCTAATAAGAAGCAAGTGAGGAATTTAAAGAAAATTCTGACAGATTTCAGGTGGAAGGTTTTTTTTTTTCCCTTTCTGTCTCAAATCCAATTGTCACCTTTCACCAAATTCTTTCTTAGTTCCCTTCTATCACACAGATGTCCTCTTCCATAGCACTTTTCCAATGCCTATTCTACAGTGACTTGGTAATTTGAAAATTGATAAGACTGGTAGGGATAAAAAATGTGAAAATAAAAGAGTTCCTCATATTTTTGTCAAGCCTAAGAGTAGTCAGCACAAAATACAAAATGGTGCATTTCTTTCACAATGGCAGAGAGACTCCCACCTGCCTTCAGGGAATGGGGGTTGCAGGGCTCTTTCCAGGGATGCAGCTCTACACCTTTCTGCTGAAAGGTCTCTGCACTTAAATTGCAGTTCCATTTACCTGCATTTACAATCATTCCCATTGAAGTTTTCATTTTTCAAACATTCTGAACATCATGGAATCTTCTGTAATTTTTTACTAGTCTTCTCTGTGACACCAGCATTCAATTCCATGTTGTGCAGGGCTTGCTGTTTGCATGAACTAAGATGTGAACTAGATTTCACTAGGTATAGGAAGTGTCCACAGCTTAGAAAAATGAAGACAGCTTGTACTTTTGTCACACTGATATATTGTGAGAGTTATTAGAACAGTAATGGATAATGCATTGTAGGTTTGTCTTACCCTTAAAGAAATTGATATGTTTATTCATCCAGAATTGCAACATTTTCTATTAGTTATGCTTTGCTTTGTCAAGTCCTATTGGTCCAGTTAAAAAAGCCCAACAAAGAATCCTAAACCAACCAAACAAAAACAAATCAAACCAAACAAACAAAAACAGAAAAAGCACCAACTAGCTGTCTCATAGTAAATTAAAGCCGAATAAATGTTTTAAAAAATCCCATAGATTATTATTCTTGCCACATTGGGAAGTGGAAAAAGATATAAATATTTCTTTTTGTTTCTCTTAAAAAGGCTTTTTTTATGCTGTTTAGGTATAAATTATTGTGTTTTAGAAAGCAGATTTTATGTAACCTTTTCCTAGGCATTTCTGTATAATAAACTTGCCAAACATCATAATGTAGAATAATGCTTAATTCCCTTGCATTATACTGTAAGTATTATTTTGTCCATACAGTTGTCCAATTTTTATGAAAATTCTCATTAAAAGGTCTTTTCAAATAAATATAGGAAATATATAATTGCATTCTTGTTGTTCCAACTGAGTTTCTTTTGATATTAAAAACATTGTGCAACAGAGGAAAAAATGCATATTGTTGCAATTAATCATAACTATGACAGCATTTCAATGAATTAAAAGGCTATAAGGGACTCAAAAGACAAAAAAGAAAAAGGAAAACAAAAGAAAAGAAAAGATAGCCGACCTATAAATATTTTTGTATTTGCAGACCTGAAGTGAATAAAATAAACAAAATAAAGGAGAAAAATCATTTTAGATATTCTTCTGAAGTGGGTATCTGAATGAGACAGTATCCACGACATTTTATTTTCTTTCTTTCCACACAGCAATTTGAACTTCAGATCAGAGACTAGTGCTATCTTAAAGATGCAGGATATCCTCCTGATTTAAAAAAAAAGTCACACAGAGGGGTGGGCAGAGCAATCATTGCTTCTTTTAAGGCACTAACACAGTGACTGACGAAAGTGTCTTGTCTGGCAGTATCTCAGGTTAGAAAAAGCCAACTCAGGACTCTCAGGCAGACAATTCTCACCATAATTTTTTCTATTAATTCATCTGATATCTCTCTAAGGAAAACACTATTGCCTCAGGATTTATAATACTATATATAAGTATGCAACAGAACATAGACTTCTTCATAGGTTTTTTCTAGAAATTACATATAAATACTATTAAGACTGCAATCGAAATGAGGTAGAAAAATAGGCTTAGCTTTGGCTTTGTTACCTGTGAATCTGAATTTGAGTGAGACATTTTCAGTCATTGTCTTTTCAACCTCCTGAAGCATTAGAGGATGAAGTACTCCCGTGAGGAAAATGCAGACAGGAAACTTATTCCACAGTTCCTCATTAGGGCAAGAACCTCAAGGCAATTCCGACATTGCTGCTGTCCCCTGGCATTCATGAGGCAGTAGGTTACGGCCAATTAATCCATCTACTGTTGACACTTTTTGTTCTACTACCAGCCTGCTCCCATCTTGTGAAGTTCTCTCAGCAGTGTTCAGGAAAACATATATACTTTCTTCTCTTAAGGGTTCATGCTCAGGATGTCTTTGGCTTAAATAGCACCAAGTTTGCTGTGAGAACTCCTTATGTCATCTTACGAATCCTTAGCATACTGTCTAGATCTCCCTGTGGACGGTATTTGCAAATTTTATTGTTACAACTGTGGGCTTCTTTGATTAAATAAACAAGTTCACCTATCATTTTAATTGCAAGTTCATCCTGCAGGCTGTTATTTATTCTGACTGGAGAAATCATACAGATTTGATAAGGTTTGAAGCACAAGCTGAGGGCAGTTTGTTGTAAGCAGTGGAGGAGGAAGCTGAGAGGCAAAGGAGCCATTTTCCGGTAATCACTGATTAGACTTTTTTTTTACCCTAGTGCATCAGTATGTAAAATACTAAGTGGAAGTTGATTGGCTATTCCTATGTCTTTTTAAACTTCACTTGTGTCTAGTAAAATTCAAATTTGTAACATTTTAGCCAGACTCTAGTAATGTCAACATGACTGCTGATGCTTTTAAAAAGCTTGAGAAGAGCTGGTTATTTTCTCAGCTGATTGAATTTTGCTACATCGCAAAATGTGTATGCATGTCAATCTCTTGAAAATGTTTTTTGGTCTGTTAAATCATAATACATACTACAGTGACTGAACTATAGTACATCCCATTAAGACAGCTGCAAGCCTACAGCTATGTTTTAAAGGGCATTCCACATCCCCTGTGTTATCACAGTTAATTACAGGAAGACTCACCAGTTCGAATTCTGTCTTTAATGTGAACCTATTTGAAATTCTGATTTGGATGAGGATCCTTTGAGGAATACAATCTATAAACTCAGAGCCAAGACTTCCACTGCATATAAAATGAGTCCCTTCATTGGCCATGAAGTTTATCTGAGTTAGAAAGAAATTACAAACACAACACAAAAAAAGAAAACTTTGTGACAATTTAACAATATAATTTTATATCATAGGGTAAATTTTTCTGTCTTTTCTAGGGAAGATCCCTGTCTTGTTCAGAGAGTTGTTAGGGAAATAATTACTCTTTCAGCTATTACTGCAAACATTTCAGTAAAATGTTTCAGATATATTTAAGATATATTTAAGCATGTGTTAAATAAAAAGCAATGTAAGCATTTGTATTTATGCATTGTCTTTTGCAGAAAATAGCAGTGAAGCAGGCTGAACCAAGAGTTGCTCTGCTCTTCATAAGCTGCCATCAGGCTTAACAGCTTTTTAGGCAAAACAGCTACCTGTGTGTCCACTCAGTCAACATGGGGAGGAAGAAGAATCCTGATCCATTTTGACCGGCTGTGTTTTATCGTCTCTATGAAATCACAATAAAACTGAGCTCACAGCATTCTGTAGTATGCATACAGCTCCCACAGTCCCTTTACCCCATCCCTTTACCCCATCACCAAAGTGGTAGCTCTCAGCTACTACATTTCCTGAGCTCAATATCATGCTCTTGATCATCTGTGACCCTCATAAATAATAGATAAATTATTAGGTATACCTAATAATAATAATAAGTCTCAGTGACTATTCATTGATCAGTTGATCCTTACCTAAGATGTATTTCCTGTCACCCATGAGTGCCCTATCAGATGCGACTTCAGGTACAAGACATCTATCAGAGACAATAGCAGCATCAGTGTTACTCCCTAAAACACTTCGCTATCTGCACCAGAAAAAACATGCAAAACTCTTTGGCATCTTCAGTGCCTTAAAGTAGTTCATGAAACTCTATTCAATATCCCTTTGGTGTGAACACCATCAGTAAGAAGGACATGCAGCTGTCCAGGGAACCAAGCGCTCCAGTATGCAGGACAGAGCTACATTTATCTGGCAGCGCAGCTTTAATGCATTCCAGCAGCTTCTAGCTGAGAGCAAAGCAGGCAGCACTAGCCCATGCACTAGAGCTCCCACGTCTTAAAATATGCAGCAGCTGAATGTCAAGTATTATCACTTTGTGACCAAACATGCACAGAATAATTTGAAGATTAATCTGAAGCACAGGTAAGTACATACAAGTCAGTATAAGAAAAAACATAAATGGTGTGCACTGCAAATAATTACAGCAAACACATCAATGCAAACTATCGGTCTTCATGAATTGAAAAAAACTGAAAAATCATGGTTATGCAGCTGTTATTTGCTGCTTCAATCTGATCTGGGATAGTTAAAGTATAAAAAATTTAGCAACATTTATGAGAAAAAACAATTCATTTATTTGAATCTAGTTCTTATTTGTATTAATAGTTACTGGATGCTTTTAGTGCTCTAAGAAATGCACCATGTCTGAGTTCTGTGTCATTCTTAATTTAATTAAGAATTAATTTTATTGTGCTCAGAGGAGGGTGGGGAAGGGGAAGAAGGCTGAAAAGGATGTTTGCATGAATGATCTCATTTGTGCACCAGGACATTGCTTGAAATAGTAATCATGCACATGACAAGTAGATTATATTGATTTTTGGAAATCCTTTCTTCGGTAAAAGTATTTTGACACTTTGAAGATTCATTATCAGCATAGGCAAAATCTATCTATATTTTGTCAGTGACATACAGGCAACATTTTAAATTTAAGGCTTAACTTTGTGATATGTGTGTTACCCTGTGAATTAATTTCTGTTAATTGACCCTGATGAACACAGAAAAAGTTATGAGATCAATAATATTTAGGTACTTATCTGCCTACCACAATCTGTGCTGAATTTGAGACGACAGTATTTTCTAATGCATTTTTTTAACTGAGAAGAAAACTGTCAACGAAGATAAACTATCTTTAAATCAGAAAATAGCTTCTTTCCTGCTGCCTTATCAAACAACACCATATAGTCTAGAAAAATGTGCTTTCTGAATTGCTAATGGGAAAATTTTTATGTCTTGGACTAAAAGTTATGACACTTGATTTGGGTAAGCATATTTAAATTACTTTGCTTCCTAGAAATAAAGCGAAGCATGTGGGAGTGAAATATGTAGTATTGTTTTTGCCAGATGGGTGGGAAAATATTGGAAAAAATTGCAGAAATTCAGGTGTTACCCTAAAAAAATTAAGCAGGAAAGAGCTAACAGAAAATAAAATTTAGGAGACATAAGTATCATCAGAAGTTAAAATCAAGCATTTGAAACCCAGCTATGAATATCAGTGAGAAACCGTAAAGGTTAATCGGAAATTTTGCAGAAAGTTAATAAATATTTCATTAATATTGAATTAAAGATTATATTGTTGTTGGTAGTTAACTGGGACAGGGCAACATGGGCTGCATGGCTCAGCATGTGCCCCTGGTAACTAAAAATGCTGCAGGATCATCTCCAAAGAGCTGGAGATGCTGAGTATGACACTCAAGGGCTACTGAAGAGTAAAAAGTAAGGGTCATTGACTGATCACAAAATGAGGTTGTAAACCACTGCTCACGACAAGATATGTTGGAATGGGTCCTGAAATGTCCTCAGCTTTGTCCGGGAACTCTTCGATCCATTGACAGCTGGTGAACATCCAAACAGAGCTGTGTTCTAAGGGGTTACCAGCACGACAAATGTGGCCCAGCACTTGGGGCCCCGCACCTCTCAGGAATGGAGAGTCCACTCTGATGAGTTCCCAGATGTTATGTTGAAAGAAATAATTATTTAGCCATCTACCACTACCATATTTCCTATATTCCTATATTATAATTCCTATATTTCTAAAAGGATTAAAAAGATGGTTTAGGTACAATATTGAATGTTTTTGTTTATTCAGAAATGGAAAAATAAATTATTGTTGCAGTTAACTCTCTAAATATTGTATTTTATCTGAGTTCCAAATCAAGGCAGGGACATGACACTGAATTCATAAAAAAATGCAAAGCAGTTCAAAGATCTTGAAGAAATTATGCTTAAGCAATATAATGCTACTTGATCAAATTGTAAAGAAGGTAAATTCTCCCATAAGTATTTTGTAATTCAACTATGGCACAAAATAAATTATTATCTTTTCCTGTGTTTGTTCATGTGTTGATATATAATACATAATGTGTACATAATGCATTTTAAAGAGTTGTCTCAATATTTATCTAGCATATAGGTATGATAGCTAATTTGGAAAGTTAATGAATTCTTTTTCTTTACTAAAATAAAAGATCCTTTATTTTTATTCCAGTTACAACTTTCTGTTCAAAGAGTGATCTCTTGCTTAACAAAAGGAAACTCATATCCTGCAAACCCGCATTTTTTAGTACTCTTCATATTTCAATGTATTATTTAACTTTCAATAACATACCTGAAGACATAATCCAACACAACAGTAGCCAAGCAAACATCCTTTTCTGTCTAAAACTCCAGATAAATGACACTAATTATTTGTGGTCTTTATTTTAAGAATAATGAACTGTGAACGTTAGCTTCAGGTAATGAACTGGGTTTATTGCTGTAAGCTTATAACAAAGCAAAACAAAAGAGAATAATACTTCATCTTTCATTCAGGAATCTACTCTGCATGAACTTCTCTCTTGCAGATTGTAAGTAAAGTCAAAAAAAGTTAAAGAATATGCCTAAACATAATAATACTTCCAAGCCAGTGCAACTTGATAATCAGTGTCAATTACTGCTTTTGATATGGAAAACAACAGCTAAGGTGAAAACATTAATACAATTCTCAAATGTATGTTAAACAAATGAATAATGCTTAATACATGTGCCTAAATATCTGTAATCATAACAATTGAATTATTTTCAACATAAAACTTTGCTTACAGTACAAACTAATCTATATAGTTGCCCAAAACACATGTTCATTTTTCAAAACTACGAATTCTTTTAGTAAGTAAATTTGTAAGTGATTTTAAAATACAGCGACATGAGTTACAAGAAAATTTGAATTCATATCAGTAAATAACTCACAGACTTGAAGTTCCATCATTGATTTTCAGGCCTATAGAATGCAAAACCCATAAGCATAAGTATTTACATCCCTGCAGGAGAAATAACTTAATTACATCACAAACTACTGTTATCAGTTTAGCAACAAAAACCAAGGATTTGCTGAAAGTAACATTGCTCATTTTTTCAGAATGTTATTTTAAAGGCATGAATAACTCAGACACAGAGAAATATGGTTTTTACTCAAATTAATATTGACCAAATTACACTCAATTTAATATTTTTTATACATTTATAAACTTTTCTTATTTTTAAAATTTTATACTTGGAATAGATTGAGGAGGGACTCTGGGAACTTTTGGAATTTTTCTTCCCGTTCTTTTCCTTCTTCAACTGATCTTCTCTCACCTGCTGACTATATACCTTAATTTATTCACGGAAAAAAAAAATTCCCTATGTTTTTGCTCAATACAATGATAAGCAGCACTGCAAATACTTCACACTTTAAAAGCAAATAATTTATTTCAGTGTTTCTGCTGAGATTGAAAACAGCGATGCCATGAAAAACTCTAAAATCCCTAGCAATGAGTGAAAAATCAAAAGCACATCAGAGTCTCACACACATTCAGAAATCTTTCATGTGTAGCAAAATAAACATTATTATTCCTTTCTGATATTGCTATATTATTATATTTCCTAAATGTAAATCGAGGGATTAAACAATTGAATAAAAGCATGTTGATTTTAATGTCAGGTTTACCCTCTGCAGAATAGAAAATACAGAAAATTCTCTCTTTATGAACAATCACTATGTTGTGCGGTAGAGCTTTTCGATAGTTTCTTGCCATTTATAATAAAAGAAATGTATCAGTGAGCAGTGGAAAACTTCAGCATTAAAACCTCTCATAGTTCACTGGATTCAATTCTTTTGTCTTACTAACCGTAAGGACTTCTTTTTCCCCCACTCTTTTTTCCCACAAGATCAAGATTTCAGGAGTTAAGTCACATTTTTTTATACATATACGTGAATATGTACAAATCTATACATGTTGTCTTTAAGACTCCAAATAACATAGAGATGGGGACCCATTCTTGCTATCCTTCTTTGCCTTTTTTGTCTTTTTAACCTGTTGTGATTGACCTGCCATTTTGCATTGAAAATGTAAATTAAAATCTGCAAGACCAGTATCAGGTTAGTGAATATCAAAAAGATTTACAAAGCAGGTGAGACTATTAGGGGAAAATATTTTATTAAAAAACCAATATAACTGGAGGAAAGTAGAGGCTTTTAGGCATACAAGACCTTTCCAAGTCTGAAACAGAAACATTCCAATAATTTTTGCCACAGTGGTTGCTGCTACTGTTACACAAAAGACTACTACTGCTTCTTGCAAGGTGTTGAATTGCACTATATATAAAGTTTTAAAATATTATTTCTGAGATCATGGCTATATTACAAATCAGAGCTTGTATTTCTTTGGGATGGTTAATAACAAAAGTCAATTTTCACTGAATAATCAGCTCTGTTTCATTAAGCAGGCCCTTGCTGGTTATGCATTAACAATTTTTTTTTTTACTGGGAGTGTGAAGACGGAACATTGGTCATTTTATACACAGGCAACAGAGCTATCAAATCAAAGCTATTGGATATTTATATTGTGATAGCTTTTACGCGCTCTAGTCAGAATTGTCATGCTGAGCCGGCTATCAGTCAAACAGAGCACCCTGCTCTCGTAAGATTAGAAATGTAACAGTAACTAGATATTCTGAAACTACATTGGGTCCTACAGGGTCCTTATATGGGAATGGCTTCTTTGCTGCACGAGCATCTTCCTTGCTTCTGGTAGCCTGGAGAAAACCCAAAGCTTGCTGAAGTAAAAATATTTGTTAGCTGATTACTTGGTTTTATTCTATTCTACTTATTGAACTGTTTAGCTTAAAAGTGAATAATTCTGGATACAGATTTTCTGGAAGACTCGAGTATGTAATTTTGCTACAAATTAAACATCAGTTAGTACCAGAAGAACTGATCATTACAAGGAATGCTCTGTGCCCTCTGCCTTTGAAACTGACTGGAATAGATCAAGCAGTGTTTCACAAACTATTGAAAGCCTTCGCTAGCAGGAGCATGGTGACCCAGACAGAGCTCTCCAAGAAGCAGCAGCTGCTCAGGTCTGTGGCTGCAGGGAGGGCTCAAGCCCGGCATTAGTGTTGGAAGACAATGGAAAAGACACCTCTGTGTGGTGTGGATGATCTGCTCTGCCCAGTAGCAGGGCTTAAAGTGAAGGTGAAGAGACTGAGAAGTGTAAGGGAGTGAGAAAGATAGATCACACCCTTCCACCCTGAGAGAAATGCAGACGATGCAAATTCGTCATGGATTGGAGGAGACCCAACTTTCTTGCCATCAGACTGTAGGAGGGGACCTGAAAGATGATGGTGAATTGAGACAGGTCCCCACTCAAAGAGGTTAAAGATTCCCCTCCCAGTCTCCCTTGTCTTCCCAGGAGCCCTCAGAAAATAGGTATGAGAGCCTGGAACTTGGCAGATGACAGTGGAGAAGAAGGTCCATCTGAGGGGTCTCCCACATTAGCACAGGCAACTGGATGGATCATTACTACAGGTAACAGGAAAAGAAGGCTGTAGTGGGTAATTCCCTTCTGAGGGGAACTGAGAACCCTCTGTGCTGAACAGATCCAGCCCACAGGGAAGTCTGCTACCTCCCTTGGGTAAGAGATACTACCACAAGACTCTCTGGACTAATTCAACCCACTGTTGCTTGTGCAGGTCACCAGTGATAACACAGTTGACAGAAATGTCAGGATAAAAATAATCTCAGGCCACAACAACCCCTGCAGCATTATAGGCTGGGACAGAGAGGCTTGAAAGCTGCTGGGTGGAAAAAGGACATGTGGGTGCTGGTCAACAGTGTCTGAACACAAGCCAGCTGTGCCCAAGTGGTCAGGAAGGCCAAGGGCATCCTGGCCTGTGTCAGCAATAGAGGGGCAGCAATAGAGGACCAAGGAAAAGATTCTTTCCCTGTACTGAATGCCAGTGGGGTGACACCTTGAATCCTGTGTTTAGTTCTGGGCCTTTAAGTTCTGGAAGGATTATGGTGCTAGAGAGAGTTCAGAGAAAGAAACAGAGCTGGGGAAGAGTCTGGAGCACAAGTCTATTGAGGCACAGCTGAGGGAGAAAAGGAGGGTCAGGGTGACCTTATAGTTCTCCACAACTAAGGAGTTGGGTTAGGTTGATCTGTTCTCCAACAGGTAAGGATTGATCTGTTCTCCCACAGATCTAGAGAGAGGATGAGAGGACACCATCTCAAACTGGACTAGGTGAGGTTTAGGTCAAGCATTAGGAGAAATTTCTTCCTGGGAAGGGTGATTAGACATTGGAATGGGCTGCCCAGGGAGGTGGTGAAGTCACTTAGCCCAGAGGTGGTTAAGGGAAGACTAGATGTGGCACTCAATGCCCTGGTCTAGTTGACACGGTGTTATTCAATCATTGGTTGGACTTGATGACCTCCAAGGTTGTTTCCAACCTAATGGATTCTGTGGTTCTAATAAAGAATTATAAGTTTATGTTCTGAAGTGTTCAGAACAGCATCACTTCTCATTGGTTTTATATATGTCCTTAATTATTCTGATAATAAATTTAGAAGTACCATTCCAACACTTCAAAGTAGTTAACAGCAATAAACTAGTTGCCATGAAAGAGACCCACACACTGCTGTTGCTTTATTTTCCATGCATAACTGCCTGGGAAAAGATAAATGAAATTAATAAGTGCTCCTTCTGTCGAAAATTACAATTCCCTGCAGTCATGGGGTGTGTCCTCTCTTCCTCCTTTAGACTACTTAAACTGTGAGTATAAAGTTAGTGGGAAATTGTGACAGAATCATGCTGATCCACTTAGCAAAGTTTGGTAAATATGAAACAGCAGGTTTTTTTTCCCTTTGCCATTAGCATGAGCACTACTGACATGCTGTTCAAAATGTGCAGCCCTTTTCTCTATCTACTGAGAGTTTCTGCTCTTGCAAGGTTGTCAAACATTTGCTAAGACCAATACATTGGATATTTACTGCAAATGAGTACCTGATCTGTAGGGACACCCCCATTTATTATGCTAGCTCCATCAAAACACAACCTCTCTGTCCACTGGGATCCTCTCTACTAACAGCTAACAGCTTGGCCTCTGCTATGCCTCTTCAGATCTTTTGGGTAGTATTTTGCTGTAGGCAACCTGGATCAGAAAAAAATTATTTGAAAAAAGCTAATGAGAGAAAAAACATTTCAAGTTTACTTTTGTAAAGCTGAAAATGTCAAAAAAAAAGTTGTGTATTGATAAGTTTTTTTAAAAAAACAGATTTTTTAAAATGCAACAGTTTTTTATACTCCTAAATGTTTCGTTGATTTGCAGATCTCTTCTAAGCATTCACTCTGTGAAGCAAACCACAAAGGTGTTAGAAATACAGTGAACAAGTAGAGAATCTAAAAGGATGGAAGACACTTCAAAGAGGGCCATTAGAGCCTGCCCACCTTCTCAAGAAGGAAACTGGCTAAACCTGTGATCTGTGTTTCTTGAAGTTTTATTTTCAATTTCTAAGAGGACTCAGAAGAGAAAAATTAGACATTCACCTTAGTGAACAACAACAACAGCAAATATTTTGCAGTCATATTTTTCGTTTCTAGTAAAATGACACCTAGATGTGAGAATCAGATTGGGAGTCCCTTGTAATTGCTGAGCATATGTGTCACTAAAGCAAATGTTACAGTTGTGAAGCACTTAATGTCTCAGCAAAAGTGATGATAGTATTATACCTAAACTGCTAATCAGGAAGACAAATCGAACAGTGATCATTTATGGGCACAGTTTGCAGCTAAAGTTTTCAGTTATCTTAATTCTGCTTTTATTAGTAACAGTAAGCAACAATTCAAAAAGTCACAGGCAAAAAGAAAAGCAACTGGCCCCAGTCAAATTGAGGGCGCATCCTGCAATTTATCCTGTTTCAGAGAGTAGCCAGTCGCTTATGAATGGGGAAGGGTATAAGGAATAAGTGTAAAAATGCTTACCCAGAGTATTATTCTGGTCTTCAGCAATTCAAGTCAGCAGTCCCATGGGGTTAATAGACTGCGTGGATTATTCTTTCTTAAAATCATTAGGGGCTTTTTTTTTGACATGCATAAGCTTGTAGCATCCAAACAATTCTGAAGCAAGAAATTCCACAGAGATGCTACCTGTCCTGCATAGTGAAAGGAACTGTTGTTGCAAAGAGACTTGAAAAGAGAATAACGTCATGTGCCGGTGTGAGGTGTGAAATAGACAAATAAGTAGGAAGACTGTCTATCACTGAAGGGGTATCAGGAACAGCCAAAGGTGATACAGAGATTCCAACATCAGAAGGCATGAAAGGACACTTTATTATTGGAAATCTACAGTTCTTACAGAAACAATGGTGGACCTAAGACCTGATTGGCCTTAAGGAAGGACTCTCTCACACTATTGGTGAACTATGAATAGCACACTCTGGAGAACCATATCTAAAAACAATAGTTGCAGAAAGAGAGATAATAATTGTTTGAATTCTTTCCTCCAAGTTTCCCACAGCTTCTACACAGCTTCCGTCTCTGTTCCCTCTCTGTTTCCTTCTCTCTCTGTTCAGAGGATATGTGATTCTACAACTGGCCACAGTCTTTAATAGCAGCATAGCAGTTTCTGGGATAATCAGACAGTGAGGAGGTGATAACAAAACAAGCACTTGCAGTGATGACTGCCAAGTTTTTAGACATCTGTTTTTCCAGTGGGGTTAAACTCAAGCTTTTTGTGTTGCTTCTGTATGTGGCATTGCTGCAAAATGAGGAAGAAGCATAGAAAGTGTACTGCAGTTCCAGTGATGGCCCCTGGTTTTGTCTTCTCTATAACACGCCCCTTGCTGAAGTAATTTGTAATTTCAGATTTAGCTGGGCTGTCTCAGACACTTTGTAACCCTCCAACTCTCAGGCAGAAAGAATCTGTGCAGAAAATTGCGAGAGAGCGATTTCCTGCAAGGGCAGGAGGGTAAGTGGAAATGCCTCCTAGAGTCAGATTCCTTTCTGTTTGCACTCTCACCAAGGCAGAGAGTACATGCCTGCTTCTTTCCACAGGTCTGTTTAAAGCATGCAGAATGTTTAAAATGGGTACACAATGATTCAATGCTACAAAAATTAAAGTCAGTCAAGGTAAAAAGCTAGCAAGATGGGGATCTTTCCTGACAGCTGCAGAAACAACCAGCACTCTCTCTTTGTTCTGCTTTACAGCACTATCCAATATTGTCAGCATCATTGTCATAGCTGGGATGTGGCAACCTTTTTCTCCTAATGGGCTTAATTTGTGATCTAAAACATTCCTAATAAGCTTAATGCACATTCCAAGGGAATGGGAGACAGCAGGCTTGATGCTGTATGGTGCCTCTCATACACTGCAGGAAATGAAAACTCTCAGCGTGATTTATGACCAAGGTCAGTGAATGCAAGTAAAGTCATTAAAGCATTTATGGGGGGCCTGGATAGATTAGATGCCCTTATTGACCTCTGCACTATACTTCCATTTCTCTGCAGATAAATAAATAAAAAGGCTTTATTGGAACCAGATATTTTCAGAGCAAGTATGGTTATTAACACAATTATTACAGAGCTTCATACCTTAATTCTTTTATTTTGTATTCTTTATGTCTTGTTTAGAAAACACACATTTATTGCTTTTGAAAATGTATCAGCAGAAGGTATACAGAGTCTTGTGTTTCATTAATCCAGTGACATCTATGCTCTTGATACCTCAAAGTTCATTTAAAATATATCTATCAGATACACTTTTATTCATTTTTCTTTAATGAACCGATGTGGTGGCAGGGGAAAAGGCTTTTGGCTGAGGGTTGGCCATTGTTTTTTTCTTTTTTTTTAATTTTGCCTTCTTTTTGTTAATTTTAACTTCATTATTAAGATGAATTGTAATGATGTTTAAATCCCTAGAGGCACACTGGTTTAATTTGATTTTTTCTGATAGATGAGAAAAAAAATGTTAGGAGTTGCAATCTTGTATTCCATAGTCTTGGGCTTACATTTTTAATGTGTCTTTCAAACTAAAATGGATTTTTCTCTTTCTTTAAAATAAACAAACCCATATTTTATGAGAGAATTAATACCTTTAGTATTTTTAGAAATTTCTTGATAAGCATCTAGGATGAAGAGAGGAGCAGTTGTTTTCCTAACTATTGATAAGAATCTATAGTATTTCGAATTTTTTTTTAATTTCTTTTAAAGAGAAGATGGAACGCACAAACATCTGTGTAAAAACTTTCAGTTAATTAATTACTTTAAGTCTTGCATTTCTAAGTTACTATCTGCTTTATCTAGTGGAAACCATAATTTCTAGTGAAGTCCAAGTACAAACTTGGACTTTTTAAATTCTAGTGAAATAAATGGTAAAAGTTCATTTGCAGGAGATAGGGAAAACTTCAAATCTAACCTTATATCAGTTAGAGTTGAAAATATTTTACAGGTATCTCAATCATAGAATCATAAAGTGTACTGATCCATCAGGGTCATTGAGTCCAGTTTCTGGCCCTGCACAGGACAGCCCAAGTCACACCATGTGCTTGAGAGCATTGCCCAATTGGTCAGGCTGGTGCTGTGACCGCTGCCTTGGGGAGTCTGTTCCAGCACCCAAACAACCTCTGGGGCAAGAACCTTTACCTGATACCCAGCCTAAACCCGCCCTGACACAACTTCAGGCCATTCCCTTGGGTCCTGTCTCTGTGCGCCCCAGAGAAGAGATCAGGGTCTGCCCCTCCTCTTCCCCTTCCAATGAGGAAGTTTCAGACCCCAGCGAGGCCTCCCCTCAGTCTCCTCCAGGATGAACAAACCAAGGGCCCTCAGCCATTACTCATAAGGTTTCTCAAGGCCCTTCAGCAGCTCTGTGTCCTTTCTTTGGACGCTACCTTACAGCTTTATGTCATTTTCATTTTGTGGCACCCAAAACTGCCCCCATCAGTCGAAGTGAGCCCCCCCAGCCCACAAAGGAGCAGGACAATCCCCTTCCTTACCCAGCTGGTGACACCATGATTGATGCCCCCAGGTCATGGTTAGCCCTCCTGGCTTCCAAGGCACATTGTTGACTCAAACTTTATTGCTATCTAAAATCTTTTTTCTCACTATCTGTATGAACATATGAATGATTGGACTTCTGGCTTTATGTGATTATTTAGTATAGTGACTAGCATAGTTGTGTGTATTTTGCTGTAAAGAAGGATATAGGCAGAGAGAATTGGGATTGTTCAGCCTGCAGCTTTGAAATCTTTCTTCTGACCTAATGGTGGCTTTCTAGTACCAGAAGAGATTCTACAAAAAGGATGGAGAGAGACTATTTACAAGGGCATGTAGTGACAGGACAAAGGGGAATGGCTTCGCTCTGAAAGAGAGCAGGTTTACATTACATTACATAGGAAAAAATTCTTCCCACTGAGGGTGGTGATGGAGGTGATCCCTGGAGGTGTTCAAGGCCAGGCTGGATGGACCTTTGAGCAACCTGGGATATAGGAAGGTGTCTCTGCCCAATGGCCATTGGAACTGGATAATCTTTAAAGTCCCTTCTAACCCAAAGCATTCCATGATACCATGATACCAAACCCTTTTCCATCTGTATTAAACTGGAACTTGTGAAGCTTGAGCATCTACTTCTCCTCCACTTCTGTTTAAAATCTCAATTCTTCTCTTGCTAGTCTAATTATTAGCAAATGGCTAATAATAATTCTGGAATAAGTAGAAAAAGAGGCTAAGGTACTTGAAGTCTGAAAGCTTGCTGGTCAAACATACACTAATCCACAAAGAATGCTGGAGAAGCCAAACTAAATGCTTGTTTAATATAATAAGTTAACTTGGGACAGCCCTGTGTGTGTTAGGAAAAGGCACTGTGGTACCTTGTTACAGACCTCAGACCTCAGGTCTTCCCTCAGCAACAAAAATTACCAGAACTATTGTCTGAGTTGGGATTGGGACAGAGAAACTAAACCATTTTTCCCACTTGAGCCAAAACATTAAACCAGCAGGAGAGTGCTTTTCAAACAGCAAAAGAAGGTAGAACTCTGAATTATTTTTCTACAGTTTTCAAGTACTCTCTCTAGATATGCTTTTGTCTTGGCCTTATTTATTTTAAATATTTACTATGAAAAAGAAATTGCCATAACTATTCAGCAGTGACATTTTGTATTTACTTCAGCTGCAATACATGTTGCTAAACATAACTGACAGTCAATTCATAGAGACCAAAAAACCCACATGCATTACAGCAGTGTGCAGCAAAAGTCACAGATGTGTTCGTAGACATCAGTTTGCATCAGGGGTCCCTAACCTCTGCAAGCACAGAATTTTAACTGGAAGCTTTGGCCCATTTCAAGCCAAAGTTTCAAGTAATTTTGCAATAGTGGGTGAACATCAAGGACTGCAAAATATTTTTTGATTGCTTTTTCTGGGCCTGTTTAAAGCCTGACTTTATAGCAGACAGGCTATAAAAGCCTGAAAGTTTTCAAAAGTGTTTGCAAAGACAACCTGAATAAAAAATACTTATAAATGTGTGTCTCTATGACAGCATCGTTACCATGTTGTTCTCATTAATCCCACCTGTAAACCTGGCTTCATTTTTTCCCTCCTCTATAAACCCTGTTTTCAGTATGTCTTCCAACAAGAAGTATTGTATACTAAATGTTTTTGTATTTCCTTAGGTTATCTATAAATTATAAAAGAAAACCTGATAAAGGAAATCCAGATTTGTACCTCGCCAATGTGATTTTATTTCCCTCTTCTGCTGAAGGATGTCTTTGGTGAACAAAGACTTGTATTTTGCAATCTACCTGAAGAACAGGTTCTTAACTTAATTGAAACATCAAAAATTTCTATTTCTGAAATTAGGTTCTGATTTTGATACAACTTATCAAAACAATGATGTCATTTTCATAAGCATTGTCATTAGCTGGCAATTTATTCATTGAAAAGAATCTTCTTGAATTTTTCATTTAGAATAATACTTCTTTACTGTTGCACCATTCTTAGAGATAAAATTCTTCACATATCAGTCACAGCTACTGTGAATGTAACAGCTCCTGGCCAATAAACATCATCAGTTAACAGTTTTCAGATGTAGTCGCTGTACTCTTTAGCATACAGAAAATAAATATTCATTGATCACTTTGCATTACAAGTCATCTGATTCACTCTGGTTTTCCTAGGCAGACTGAAAACAAGACCACAACAGAGATCTGGTTTATGTACTCAGATGAATACCTACTGTGCAAGGATCCAGGCACTTCCATGTTTGCCTAGACTTTCACAAATAAAGCATAACATCAATCAACAAATCAAATAACTTTACTCCAAGACCTATTATTGCTCAGAGAAATCCTGACAGATTTATTTCTAATCCATGTGACGGAAGGTGTATAAAGTAAGGACATCTCCATGAATTTGAGAACAGAAAAATGAATGGCTCCTAATGCCAAATTTCTAACAGGAAGGCATGGTTACCTCAGCTCCTAAGCTCATATGTGCATGCAGGCTGTGCTTTGAACATGTTTTACAATTCCCCTTCCCATGCTTCAATTCTGTGCAAATGCAATTAGGTTGGAAGCTAAAATGGAGCTTCAGTGGGGCTTGTCAAGCTCACCACCCTGGTTGCAGGCTCAAGACCATTCCGTACCACCTCCTAGGCAGCTTGGACTGAGGGTCTTCACTTTATTAGATCACCTATTTCGTGCACACAGGCAGAGGATATTGTGTGGAGGTGCCCTCGTCTCACATGACCACTTGGATGACTTCTGTTTTGTCATCAGCATGACTAGCAAAAGGAAATTTGCTTTTTCACCTCCAGTGTAATTTTGGAAGTTACCACAACTGAATGCAAAATCATAGCTGCCTGTTTAGATTTCAGCCAAGAAGATATCCCTAACTGCAAGAATCCTGCTCCAGGGTCTTTTCCATGCTAGCTTTACCTCTATCAAACAATGTATGATCAAGGATTTTCCAGTAGGATATGATCTGCGGGACACTGTACTGAGACTGTAAGGAAAAACTACAAAGCTGAATGAACGTGGGCAAGGATCACTATGTTCAGACACTTTGTAAAATTACATTACTGCATTTAAAACAAATAATACAGACCAGAAAAAATCTCTGTGGAACAGGAGGGAAAGCTGCTTCTGAGGCACATGAGATTTTGCTGCAAAGGAAACTAACTGTTTTGAAGGCATTAAAAAAAAAAACATTTCCAGGCTGCTTGTTTGCACTGGCATGTTTAGAATGGAAATAAACAGGAGAAACCAATGCTGAGGTGCTGATCCCTTCTCCTGGGCATCCAGTGATAGGACATGAAGGAACAGGACAAAGCTGAACTAAGGAAGGTTCAGATTGAGATTGGGAAGAATTTCTTTACCCATGAGAGGGTAAAGCCCTGGAACAGGATTCCTAGAAAGGTGGTAAATGTCCAGTGTCTGTCAACGACTGAGGCGTTTGGACAATGTCTTTGATAACATCCCTAAATTTTGATGAGTCCTAAAACCTTCAGATGGTAATAGAAAAATTTTATAGATCACTTTAAATTGAAATGTTCTAGTCTATTATAATCTAGTCTATTTCTTTCCATTCTGTTCTATCTATATGCAAGGGAAGGAGCTTTTTCATTGAGAATATGATTTTTGCTCAGTTACAGATATCCCATATAATAAAGAATTGTTGCTATTTTTCATTTTTTAGATAATTTACTAATAGTAAAGTACAAGTACTGCAACTCTAACTAGCATATTTATCACGCATCCTTTGCTTGCAGACTTCAGAGTGTCTCCACATTATAAACCTCTTGCTTTACTTTTTTTCTTGCTAAGAGCCACTGTGTGTGGACAATATTTTATGTTTTGGATGGCAATCTACTATGCCCATGGATCATGTGCGTTGCTTTTGTCATAATCCTACAATCAACACATTTGCACAGGTGTTTTATTAAATCCTCTCAAGGTTGTTGTTATATGAGTAGTGTACAAATATAAATACACTGATGATAAGTAGTTAATTTTGGATAAGCCTAAATTAACACATCCACAAGAAAAACTTGGTTTGTTTAATTTGGACTCTTCAGATATCTAAGTGCTTGAGAACTACATTAAGTGAGAGATTGTTCTCTATTCAGAATTACAGGAAAAAATAATTTAAATGTTCTTCACCAGAATCAAATCCAATTTCATTCAGAAGATGAATTCAGAGAAGGTGAAATTTATTAGAAATGAAGCTGTTTAGAAGGGTACGCCCTGGCAGCAACTACTAGATTTGCCTGTGGGTAGTTACAACCCTGGCTCACTGGATGCAGAGACAATTGACACGGGTAAGCTGATCAGGGGTTGTAGCCCTCTTTTTGGACTCTCTAATATCTGTAGATCTTTCTGACACTGAGGCACCCAAAACTGCCTTCAGGACTCAAGTGAGGTTGCTCCAGTGCAAAACAGAGCAGCACAATCCCCTCTCTTGCCTGGCTGGTGATGCTGGACCTGATGCCCCCAGGACAGGGATGTCTCTCCTGGTTGCCAGGGCAGTGCTGGCTCATGTTCAGCTTGCCATGGACCAGGATCTCCAGGTCCCTTTCCACAGTTCTGCTCTCCAACATCTCATTCCCTGGTCTGTCCATACATCCAGGGTTTCCCCATCCCAGGTGCATAATCCAGCTCTTGCCCTTGTTGAACTCCATACAGCTGGTGATTGCCCAGCTCTCCAGTTTGCTGAGGTCTCCCTGCCTTAGAGGAAGCCATCATCTCCTCCCCATTTAGTATCATTGTCAAGCTTAGTGTACCTTTGAGGTAGAGAGAGGATAGGAGGATGGAGGAGGTTAGTCCACGGGCCCTCCTCCCTGTGCATGACTCACCAGTGAGCCAAGACCCATTACTGCTCAATATCAAAGGAGATTAACTGCCCAAGAGTTTTCCTTATTCTGTCATTCCCCTTCCTTCCCAATTGAACCTGGAGGAAGTTCACATCCCCTGCTCTTTCAGGATCTTCAGTATGACTTTTAATGGCATTTGCTGCAATGGCCTTTATGTGGGTTAAGAATTATCATAGCGCAGCATATGCTAAAAACCCTCTCTTCTGCTCTTGGTCTCACTTCAGAGTGGAGAAAACCCTTCAGAGTAGAGAGAACCATTTAGTCACACTTAAATTACCACCAAATATGCTGGAAGCAGAGCAGTGCTCCATCTATGCCTTTTGATTGGGCTTCCCAAATGTTTAAAATCTGGTATCTCTCCTAAGAACTAAGATCTAAAATAAGTTTGGATTTAGAACTTTTACGAAGTAAGGAAAAGCCTTTCACCATAATTTTTGTTTTACTTTACTCTCATTTAGTTCCAAACCCATTAATCTTACCTGTACAGAGACTGACAATCTGAAATTTGTCAGTCTCTATGCAGGGAAATATGCTTATTGAGGATGTGGAATTCTGGATATTTATACAATATCGTCTCAGATATCTCAAAAGGTCACAGACCTACAAACTTTAAATGTTCACATCTTGCATGAAAAAGCTGCAATTTGTGAATTTTTGGTGGGGAGATGCAAGCTAAATTCAGGATCTGCCCATATATATGCTTTTCCTTTGACAAAGATATCTTATTTTGTCATTCCAAAAATATATCTGTATTACAAATACTTGTCAGAAGCAACTTTGAGCATCTAATAAATGTCAAACCATTTAATCACTTATGTTATTTATGTCTGTACATTCTTTATGGCACCTTTAGGACAAGTTATATTTTGCCATCTTTTGAACAGCTGCTTGAATGAAACATGTCATCTTCTTTGATACACAGTAGGTGAAATGTGTGCAAAACTTGGAGCCAGAGATTGTTAAGCCTGCTACTTCTCTGAACTTTTTCCTACTCTTATTGCTGAGCTTGTAGCCGTAGTGCACTTTTAATACTGCAAGTTGCACAAACTGAAGTGTGAGGTTTCCAGTAAAAATAAATGAATTGGGTTTCTCACAGAGACAGCAGCTTTTCAAATCTTGCTTTATCATCCATTCTGCTGGTATTTTTATCTGACCAGTGGTGACATACCTGTGCAGGATTTTCTTTTTATCGCCTCTTATATTTCAAGATTTTTTTTTCCTGTCTCAGACGTGTCACTGACAATCCTTTTGTGTTTTCCTTGGTACCTGAGAGGTTTAATAGCTGAGTGCAGTAGCCAAACCTTTAGAAATTTTTGCTGTAACTCTGCAGAGACCGGTTCAGTGAGGGCCACAGAATTGTCAACATGAAAAGTGAGGGACCCCTGTGGTTGAACTGTCTCTAGTGTATTTGTTTCTGAAAATGACAGCAGAATGGGTAAATGGATTTCTTTCAACCGCTCAGTGGCCTTACAGATGCACGTGATCTTCTTGGGGTCATGTAATGGGGTGAAGATGTGCTAGGAAGTTGGCCTAGCAACTGTTTGATTTTTGATAGTTAGCAGTTTGAAAGAAGTCAATTGTTGGCAAGCCTATTAATGTTAAATACTTAAACATCATAGAAGCATGTAATTTAAACACAATTAAACATTTATTAAATGTCAAATATCAATAAATGATTGACAGAGCATTCACTGGTTGAGTTGAAACCCTGGGGCTATGGTGATGACCACAGTATTTGAATTGGAAATTGACTACAAATAAAATGTTCAAGGATTTGAGGCATTTTAAAGGCAATATACCTTCCTGTGAGTTAAGTAGTCTTATTTTGAAATTAATACAGGACCTGCTCCCACAAATATTCCCATTAACAGTCTGTTAAAGGTAATGGGACTATTCAAAAAGACACGTGCTCCTTGCAGTAGTAAATCTTTGCAAATTAAGGAAATTCATCATCTTGAAAAGTAATGATGACTTTATTTTATATGACTACTTCTTTCCTTCAGTCATGCGATCCTAGTAAATTTACAAGCTGTGAGAAAGATTGTTTGCATTTTTTTCTTCTAACATGGTATTAAATTGCTATATTTATTTTGTTATTTTGGACACGTCAGTCTTGTCTAAGCCTAGTTGTTGATGATTTCACATCATTAGTTGTTCACTTATAATAATTTCCTTTTTTTGTTGTGGAGGGAATTTTTCATAATGTTGTATCTTTCAGTCTTACTAGATATCCAGCCTGCATAACAGGTATGAAGGAATTTTTTGGTAATCGTATAAAAATCTCCTTTTTTGTGTGTTTTCCCTTGTCACCCTGTTAATACATAAAAGTTTTCTGAGAAACGTAACAGTAGACATACATCTTACATTATGTAAGATGAGGACAGTCTGCAATCTTGAAAGAGGTGGTATTTTAATGTTCTTTGGATGAAGATTGAATTAATTCTAATTATCTAGCCTAATCTTTAATTTTCTCCAACAGGAAGATGAAGATTCTCTAAGGAGATGGTGGTATATAAAAAGCATGCAAGTGGAAAAAAAATTTTTACAACTACAAACTGGGATGTGTGAATTTTTCTGTTTCAGTAATGACTGGAGATTTCTACCACGTAGCAGCCCTACTAGAGCTTTGAGATGAGCTATATAATTTTCCTGGTGCTTTTTACCTGATGTGTGCTGAAAATTGCCCACAGAAATGAGCCCCATCTATGACAAGTTCTGCACACGGAGGGTTTGCAACACTGGGGCCTCACTGCTAATAAAGATTACTTTGACATCTTTGGCTGCAGTTCTGAATGCGAAGAAGAGCTGCTTCACGCATCAGTTATGTATTGTGCTTGGCAGCCCCTTGTGCTGCTTTAAACAGTCAGTAGATAGTAAATGAGTGAATGGCACAACAGTGAGCAACTAAAGCTTTTGCAATGTCCTACCAAAACAGGAAGCTAATCGCTCATTTCTGGTAGTGGGCAATATCAGCTTCTGGGTAAAACCTGATGTAATGGGTCTCTGCTTAGAAATAACCTCCTGTCCTTTCTTTCTCTCTCTCTCTCAGCGAATTTAACAGTATCTAAACTCTTTACCTTGATATTTGTTCTCTACACTGATCAAGCAAGCTAGAGGGATTCGGAGGTTGAGGCTGTTTGTGGTAGGAGTGAGGGCATCTGAATTCTGCTCTCAGAGGCAGTGTTGGCCCTACACAGGTACTGATGGAAAACCATGAAAAATAAATGATGAAAGAGTTTCTTCATCATGCCTGCAAGCTGGGGACACAACTGATAAGAGAAAAGCGTTATCACTTTCAGCAGATTCACAGACAGAGTCATGCAGGTTGGTATCAGTGCTCTTGAAAACCTGCACAGTAACATGCATCAGTAAAGACAAGTCAGGATCTGTGACTCATCTGAACACTGAGCACAGACCATCATTCTGCCTGTAAGGACTGCAAATAACTATAATCTTCACAGAAACAGTGAGCACTGAGGCATTTGATAGACAGGTAGCTGTATACATTCAGAGGCACACAGGGCTGTCAGAAGAGGAAAGACAAGATTTTGACAGTTTTGGTGGGCGTCCTGTATTGATTGCAGCTGATGTGTCTGGCCTGTAAGAATCGTTTCATATTTTGTCTGAGCAGCTTGACATACCTACAATGTTGGAGATGGGGTTTTTTGGCTCTTTTATTGTAATTTGAAAATCGCTGTCATACCTTTGTCATTCAAACCATGTGTTGTAAAGCAGCTGAAGTGTGAAGTCATGTAAAGGAAGTTGGTGCATCAGATCTTCTATTTTTCTGCCCACTCCAAAATGTTATTGAGGGTTTTTGAAAGTGCACACTGTTGGCAATACAGTTGAGAGGAGGCTGGATGGTTCCAGTGGCTAGTCTGGCTTCTTGATGATGAACTGGCCAGAGAAGCAGCCATAGGACTAACAAGCTGGTAAGGTTTCACTCAAGCAGTTGCTTAGGAAGTTTCAGGCTGGAAATTAATGAAATACTTAGTCCCTGCTTATATCTCTGATATGACAAATAAAGGTAAAAGGTACTTTGGGTCAAAATTTTGAAAGGCAACTCCTTGGTGTTTAGAAACCTTCCTGCATTTGTTTTTCTTGAGCAGTGACACTGGCAGGCCAATGCAGTTTGACTTTGCCCACACAAAACCTATCACAGGCAAATGACACTGCCAGGAAAGTGCAGTGTGCAATCTTATGTCTGTTGAGAAAGTGGGACCTTTCAAATATAATCCAGAGTGACACTTTAATCAAAATAAGTTCATGTGTCTTGAGGTATTGAGGTTTCTTTTTTTTTTTTTTTTCGTGGTTTTATGTATTTTTTTTGTTACTAACATAGTTATAGTTGGACTTGGACTCATGGGAAGTTTATCATGAAGCTGTACTCAGTCAATGAAGTACTCACAATAGTATCTGTCTCCTTCACAAAAACAAAAAAAAAGAAAAAATGGTTTGAGGGGACAAATGCAAAGAAACCCACTAAAAGCAGTAAAAAATCTTGAACCTTTTGTTCCTTTTTAATACATTGGGACTAGATAATAGACTAGATACTCTGTATAGATAAATGCAGATAAAATGCAAAAGAAAGTCCCAGCCAGAGCAAAAATGTTAAATTAATATTTTACACTTGTGTTTGATCTTGAAAGACCTTGGTTTCTGCACCACAACATTTTCTTTTGCAGATGTACGGCAGTATCAGATGTTTTCAAATTTAACTGCTATGAGAACCAACATAGAATAAGTCACTAAAATGATTAGTAAAAATCATGTCAATTTGTTGAGAGTTTAAGGGATCTCAAAACCCAAGTAGCTAAGCTAGTAAGCTGTAATATGTAGTTTCATGACTAAAGCTGCATTAGTGTCACAAAATTAGAAGACGATTAATGCAATGTTAGTTTTTGAGGGAATTTCCAGGAGACATCATGTTAATGAGAGACTACTTGTACAAAAAATATAGCTAGCCATTCTTCTGTAAAAAAAGTATTACTCATATGAATAAATACTAGACACTAAGCAAGAGTTAAGCAGATTTTGCTCTGGAAAATCAATTGTAGTTCTTTAAGGAAGATTGTAAGCATGTACACAGGGGACCTGCAGCTGATATGCTCTGCTTAGATTTCTAGAAGTTATTTGACAAGATCCCTTCTCAAAGGCTCTTAGAGTAATTCAGCTGTCATGGTGCAAGGAGGAAGGCCATTATATTTTTAAATAACTATCTTAGAAGAGGAAAAGCAGAGAGTTGAAGTAACTCTTCAGTATCCTCAAAGAGCGAAGGTAGGCAGTATATATAGGGCCTTGCAGTATATGCATTGGGCCAACTTTGTCTGTTAATACCCAAGGGAAAGGGATGAATGGGAAGTAGAAATTTTACTGATGACAGTAAATGAATCTGTAAAGTAAATACAAAGGCTGATTTTGAAGACATATACAGGCAGTGGGTAATCAAATGGTAAATTATATTTCCAAATTATGAACAGAGAAGGGAAAACTATGTAGGGCATTATTAGAAAAAAGTAGGTAGATCATTGTCACATGAGGGCATAAAGCTGTGCATTATGCGTTGAAAACGCTCTATAGTATTTGTTCCCTCTTCTAAGGAGTGATAAATACTAAATTAGAAGAACTACAAGAAGATTTTGTGGAAGACCCAAAGGTATGGAATTGTTTCTCTATGAGAAGTGATAATAGAGGGATGATTTTCCTTTGGAAGAGGAATGAGAAGAGTACCTAAGCATATTTTAAAACAAAGCCATTGCATCATAAGTGGAATGCTGGCAAACAGAGGTACATTATGATTTGAGGACTTTCTTTTTGTAAAAGAACCTGCCAAAACCAGGTGACTTTATCATGCACAAGATTTAAAATAGGAAGAGGTGAATGTCCACAGAGTGCATGGTTAATCTATGCATATGTGGGCTCCAGGGAAAACTGGAAAAAGTTTGTCAAAGATAAATTAATAATTCATTATTAATAAAGGGACACTCTTATTCACAAATGACCTAACCAATTTCTTGGAGTGTTAGGAGAACTCATTCAAGTTTGCTTTCTTTTGGAAATATTTTATGGCAGGATATTTAACACATTCAGGAAAGTCATACTGGGGGAATTCCTCCCTTTTCTCTTAACCTATAATTTAAAAATAGAGGAGTCAGTTGATGAAGTTTACTGTGGTAGTTAATCAGTCTTTTGCTTAAGTTAGTGTCTCAGGAAAGCATTCAATCTTACAAGGAAACTTCCTTTGAAGTCTGGGAAGGAAAATAAGCACAAGACGTGAGTGAAGTTTTTAAATACCTTGATAGACTGTGTCATGTAAACAGAAAAAAGAAAACATTAGTGGAAGCTTAGAGAACAAGATTCCCAGCTGCCAGAAAGCCAGAAAAGGGCAGCAGTAGCAGTGCAGTTTGCTTCCATGCTGTCCCTTCAATTTTCTTAAGGTATGGTGGTGTGTAATCTGCAATTTATCTACCTAAAAATTATACATGGAAGACATTAGACATATACTGGGACTGCTGAGAAAGGAGTCTGGCCCAGTCATCACAGTTATTCGTGCAAACAGTAGCTGTCATACACGATTAGATTACCTGTCAGAAGGGTCTGATGAATTACCCTGTTTGCATCTTACTCAGAGCACTGCTTACCTGTGCATAAACACTGGGAGCATTCTATTAGCTGCAAATGAAATAGCTGTGAATGGAATCAGCATCATATAATTACTTGCTAAAAATATTCTTAATATTGTTTTAAGATTGAAATAACTTCCATGTTCACATGCAAAATTAGCATCTTAATGAGCACTGAGATTTGGATTACTGAGGTACCACATGGAAATTTATGGCTAGGTCTTATTGGCAAACAGTCTGTAATTCCTCTTCACTTTTCTGAAAGAAAAATTTTCTGATATTTACACATTATTGATATAGATATTAACATATTTTCCTCAAAATATGAGAAAAGAACTGTTGCTATTATTTTAATTAAAATGATAGAGATATTAAAATGAGAGTGGGCTGGGTGGCATTTTTCTGTCTAAAAATTTTCAGTGCTGTGTTTTTGAACATCACTTCTTACTGCTTATTTCCTGTGAACAAGCATTGATTCAGTCAGTGCCAAATCTTCTGTAACAAGAATTCATAGTGCAGAAAAATGTGAACCAGATAGGAAGGACAGTTTTTCTAAAATTAGCCCACCTATCTATCAAAAATCTATCAAATATCTATCAAATGCCTATAAAATATCTATCTAATCTATCTATCTGACTATCTATCTATCTATCTATCTATCTATGTTTGTATGTGTGTGCATAAGCCTCTGATTTCAAGAAAATTAAAGGAAATTTTGTTTTCCTACTTCTGAACATTGGGAGCAAATTTTGTAGTTTATGGGTACCAAAGGACGATTTTACTTGGATATGGTGGATCCTGCAACATAAGTAAGCTCTCCACTATTGTTTTATAGAAATGGCATTTATATTAACAAATTGAAGAATTATGTGTTATCTGATCTCTTTGTATATCCAGGTTCCTAATCTGAATATACAGATATTTGGCCAGAGACCAGAAATATATCTTCTGCCAGATTCATGGATTTAATTACATTTACATGAAGTTTTGCTGTACAGGAGAAAGACATTTGCCTTAAGATTATTTATGTTACTCATATATGTTTCTAGAATGGTTAAGGTTGACTCTGTGGTGTGTCTGCCTAGGGAGAATACAAAAAGAAAAAGATTTCCTGGAGAGATATGTTCATCCCTTTTTAATGGGATGGGGACTGTTGTGACTTAGAATACTTTTTCTGCAGCTCAGATGAGGAGGCCTGTCTGTGCTTGTCATGGTGTAACATCTTATTCCCTGAATGTCAGGCTGTCTCTGGAGAATGGCATTTCAAAGCTTTGAATTTCCCTCTCAAGGGAAGTTTAATGCCATAAGAAACCTTGAGTATTGACTCAGGAAAAAAAAAAAGACACTTTGAATTTTCCACAGAAGAAACTATTCTGGTTTGATTTTTAAGAAAATGACACTGAACAACACACACACAAAAAAAGCAATCCCAGTAGCTGGCAGACCTTTGACTGAATGTGTCTTCCAGGGACTCTACAAGTATAAAATTGCCACCAGAGTGTGTGGTGGAGTGGTGGAAAGCCCTGAGAGAACATCTCAAATGTCAGTTTTCAGGACTGCAGACTCCTTTCCTCCTACTGCCAAAGCAGTCATCAGAAATAAACACTTCAGACAGAGATGGAGACTCTTGGGGCTCTTGACTTTGGGAATCTGGACTCCCTGGAGAGCCCAGCTGGGAGATCATTTGCATGGTCAGGCTTCTTTGCAGCCCAGCAACTGAGATGGCTCAAAGCCAGAAGTCATCTTGTAGAAGTTTGCTGAAAATAAAGTGCCTCTGTGAAACATTATGGGTTCAGTGTTCCTATATTTTTCAGTGAAAAGCTGTTTTCTTGGAAATTTCTTGACCAGATTTGTCTGGGTGCTGTAATTTGAGTGAATTGACATGCACTGTGAAAAATGACAACAGATCACATGTTTGGAATGAGGAAAGGAAAACTGCTGAAGGGAGAAGAACTGTAACAAGGAATTCAAATAATATTTTCCATGTTTTCATTTGGTTTGGGGTTTTTTTAATGGTGCAGTTTGCATTCTTTTTTGTGTATTTTCACACAGGCATTTCTAAATCACAGTTTGTTGTTGCAAAGCAGAGAAGCCATGTGAGCTATATTTTAGATCATGGCTTATTTTGGAAGTTTTTTCAGTTGGGCAAGATTTTGGGTTGGATAGTACATATTTACAGAACATTATTAGCTGTTTATCTTTTTAAAGATGCGTTAAAGGAAAATATTTTCCAAAATAATAACAAATTACAATCAGGTGTTTATATATAAAAGTAGAAGCATGATTGTGGAAAACATCAAGGAAAACCTTGTTAGGAGGCTGCATAGAGAACCAGCTGTATGACTTCTTTGGAGGTTTGTGACAATTTCCTTTGAAAACATTGACCTGCATGTTTTGATATCAGCTAGCCTCAATACTTTCTCAGCAATGTGGTAGGAGTCACAGATACTCAAAAAAAAGAGAAATTTGGGCACCTACACATATATTAAAATTTAGCAATTTATATTGACGTATTTGAAAATTAGCAGTTAGGTGAGTTGTCTACTTAAAAGCTCAAGTTTTGGATCTGTGCACACTAATTACAAAAATTTTGAAGGAGAAACAAGTTTAACCTGTCTTGCTTGGACAAAAATTAGAGAAACTGATAGAGTAATTACCTTAAAATGGTTAATCTATTGCAGGTGTGCATATACTTGCACATATTCAGTTTACTCAGCAGAGTTCATCCAGTTTATAAGCACTGATGGCTCACAGCTTGCAGGCTCCAGATCTAACATGGGTTAACAGCATGGATTTTATTACAAGCTTTCTTGGCAGCAAGGAGGTAAAAGCAAAACTTCAAAATCATTTTCCTTTGTTGGGAGAACCCCCTGAAGGGATTCAGAGGAAATGGTGCTGTCCGTCTGACACAGTTACAGTCAGCCAGCAGTCTAGCATCCCAGCTAGTAGCACTGCAGTCACTCAGTAATTTGTGCTTCATGGCTCGAGGGCTATGAAATAATCCTTATGATGTACAGCAATGGCTGAGTGGTTAAACAAAAGTACGCGCTTAATGCATGCAGGCGTTCATATGGATTGTGTGTCATCTACAAAACAGGAAATGTAGAGAAGATGCTTCTGTAAGAGAAGCTGGGAATTTTTTCCATAAAATCTTATACGTTATCTATGTTTATAAAACATACTGCAATACAGAGTCAGATTACGTTCCAACTAATAGTATATAAGTGAAGTGTTACCTGACTTTAAAGAAACCCAAACAACTGCGTGACTACATCGTCCAGCCTACATATTTTAAGATGTTTCAGGGCTGAAAAAAAATGAACTGACTATTAAAAGCATTATGTCTGTCAGAATGACCAGCCCCAGTTTTACTGCTAGCCCAGGAAATAGTGGCATGGCTGTCATGACAGAAATTTATAGCAATGATGATTATGCTGTGGGACTGGATGTACTTGGCATTCACCTTGGTAATAAAATATTAACCTGGCTGACCAGAGCTGCCTTCAGCAGCCTCTGGTGGCAGTGCTTCTCTGAGAGCTCAATTTACTTAGAAGTTGTTCTTTTCTCAGCAGAGTCTTCATGAGAAGAAGACAGCAGCAATGCTGTTTCTTCAGTAGACAATCGTTTAGGGGGATGGTCTTAAGCAACAAGAAAAACAAAAAACCGAAACACATTGCTTTTCACATGTCAGGATTGTCCCCAGATGCTGGAAGGGTTTACTCTGATGCATTGTACTGCTTTCTGCACCATTATAAAGGGCTTATTTGTAGTTGTCAGTGTCTTCCGCACAGTGATGAGTTCCTCTGAAAATTCATAACTGTTTCTCTGGGCTGATTTTTACAAAACACAACTTTGAAAAATATAGGCTCAAAGGTATAAAAGAGAAGAAAAGAAAGTGTTTAGTTGCCTAATAATGCCACACAAATATTACATAAGAACAAGTACAATAAGTGTGGACTGTATCAAACTTTTTTAGAATATTCATGTCAGAAGCAAAAACTGTTACAGAGAAATACAAATCTTTTTACAATTCTCAGAGTGTCTGTGTGTTCCTTATATCTTATTTTTATTCCTTGCTATAGTGCTCAATCTTCTCTCATGGTTTCTACTGAATTTCTGAAAAGCCATTGAAGTTATTTTCTCTTGTTCATGCAAGACTAACCCAAAGACACAAGAATTCATGTCTAACTGGCAGTTCATTGTCATTTGCTTCACCCCACCCCTAAGGTTCAGTCTAGAGACCAGAGACTGAAGGTCTTTACTCACTGTAGGATTTCACAGAGGACTATATTCATACAGCTACATTTGACTGCTTGTAGAATGGAACAAAATGATGTCAGAAGATGAATAGTTCCATTAGAGGAAAGTTCTCCTGCATTTAATTAACTTTACTGAAGCCCAAGTAAAGTGTTGCACTAGTGTGACCTCAAGATCTCTGTATGCAGAGAGACTCATTCTGAGCTAACCTGGTTATCTTCACACTGTACCAGGTATTCAGCTGGACAAATTAATGTAGCATTGACTGAAGTACAGCTGGGATACAGATTCCTAACATTTTTTAGCTGATGACTTGCATGTAAAATGAGAGGCATCTTTTGATTCTCTTTACCTGAGACCTCTCTGCCTTCCCTGACTGTGATTGAAGGACTTGCTCATATTTCTCTGGGTAATATTTAATTGAGAATACTTTAGAAGTGAGTTTTTCAAATTTAAACATCAAAAATGCCTGATATTTTAGAAGAGGGAAACAAAATACCCTGTTCCTTATAATTTTCTTCTTTGTGAAGAAAGAATACTTAGAAATTTTGAAAATCTATCCTCTTAGTTGCCTAATTATAAACAGTTGAAGTTTTTTATTCTTCTTTGAAAAGATATTGGTCTGTCTTCACTCATTAGTTGATGCTAAACATACACTTGTCTTGAAAGGGCTCTCATACTTATTAGAACAGGGAAGATTTACATGTTAAATGCGAAATTGTATTGATAATTTAATTTGCTGGCAGTAAAACCTCAGAGAAGTAATTAGAGCCCCTGGGACAAAATCTGATAGGAACATTCTAAGATTTCTAGATTTCTACCATTAAAGCAGACATTGTTCTTGAAAAAATCAATTAAATCTGCTGAGATGGAAAACCATGAAATAAAAAAAATTAAAATCAACTATATTTGTGGAGAATTGATAACATCTGTGTCTGGTTCAAAAATTACCAAAACAAATTACACAGGATACTTGAAAAGTTCTTTCAGTTTGAAAATTCCAAGGTAAAACTTTAAGGTGTTTCAAAAAGGGAAATATTTTTAATCCTTTTTTTTCTTCATAGAGCTTGTCTTCAAATACAGAAAATATTAATCTTTTTGCATAATTTCCTATAATAGCTTGAGTTACCCTCTAAGAATGCCAGTTACACAGAACACTTTCATAAGAGTTACCTGTCCACTGTTCTTGCAAGTGTTACCTATCTAATGCATTTCTGGGTGTTCAGAGACGCACAGATTTTAAAGACAAAGTGTATGAAAATGTCACTGGAGATCACATTTTTACAGGGAAAGTAAGTATGGAATGAATATGTGATGAAAAAAAAATTAAAAAAAGAAGAAATAAAAGGAAAGTTGAGCTACTGCTCAACTGCAGGTTGGAATATGAGAAGCAGGAAGAAACTGTCAGATGCAGGAACTGAGGCTTGTTTTGAAACAGGGAGAGTAAGAAAAAAGTGATGTCCGCCAAAATATGTTTATATGAATGAATCTGCCTAATCTGGCAAGCAGATTAAAGCAGATTTGCAGAGCTCAAGGATCTGCATTGACCACATGAACCCTCTTCTAACAACCACATTTGAAGGAGCAAAATTTTGAAAAAGAATCCATACATAAAGTTAATTATATACAGTTCTTAGTGTTACTGGTTTGGATCTTTTTCTGCTCATTTGTGAAAATTGATATCATGATAGTTTCAATCATCAAAGAAGGTCTTGATCTCCCTATTCCATGAAGCTGTGAGGACATTGATCTCATCACTATAGTACTGTTTATGATAGTGAAATTTAAAATGTTCAAAAATGTCCCAGGGTCTAATAGGAGCAATGGTAATGCTTAGCATCTTCAGGTGCCAAGCCTAAAATTCTCTTCTACAGAAGTGTTCCACATATTTCATGATGTTGGGATAGCATAATCCTTAGGAGGCACAGAAATTACCTCTGGACTTACATAATTTCTGTTACAAGTGGAAGTTAATAGTAACAGGGATGCAAGTACCTGACTTTGAAAGATTTTGTACTTGTTTGTTTGGGCTTTTTAAAATATCTTCAAGGCCAACTGTTTTCAATAAACTGTCTGAAGAAATTGGAGTGTTCTGGTTTCATACATCCTTGTCTAACTTCAAATTTTTCTTACTTAATGAGTTGTGCCTTCTTTCCTAAGCAAGGAAGAATGTGCCCATCCAAATGGATGATGTCAGAGCATGTGATAAGTATACCTCTGCACTCTACAGAGCATGCACCTGGCTTGGAGGAGAATGTGGGAAATAGTGAATAGCAGTCAATTTTGTTACTGGTTATTTCTCTTACAAATGAAATCAGTCATAATGAAGGCAACTTTCAAAATCTGAATGTGAGGTATTTCATCCTGTGTCCCCAGGATGAAGGAGGAATTGAGAAATCTGACTCCATGTTCTTAGAAGGCTAATTTATTATTTTATGATATTATATTAAAGAATGCTATACTGAAACTACACTAAAGAATACTAAAGAACAGAGAAAGGATACATCAGAAGGCTTAACAAGATACTAATGAAAAACTCATGACTGACTCCTCAGAGTCCTGACACAGCTTGACCGTGATTGGTCATTAAGTAAAAACAATTCACATGAAACCAATCAAACAACCACCTATTGGATAAACAATCTCCAACGACATTCCAAAGCAGCAAAACACAGAAGAAGCAATCAGATAATTATTGTTTTCATTCTTCTCTGAGGCTTCTAAACTTCCCAGGAGAAGAAATCCTGGTGAATAGATTCTTTCAGAAAATATGACAGTGACATGAGTGTGTCACCATTAAGGCCACTGCCAGTTTCATCAGTGTTTTGTGACCTGCTAAAAAGCATTTACTTTTTTCTGAGGAGGAAGAAAGATACCAGCTCCATGAGTGAGATGATCATATTGTGACATTGATTATGATCTTCCTCTATTTTTTTCTTTCCATAAATCCATGGGGCTAGTATTCAGTCTGAATTAATACAGCATTGTGGGGACTCACAATGCTGTGAAATTCAGCTTCAAATCAGAGCTAACGAATAATGCTGTGGCACAGCCTAACTGCTGTCTCCTCCTAAATGTCTTGTGTGAGATCTTGAGGCAAGAGATCAATGGAACCAGGAACTATGTCCAGCCTGCAAGGACTGTGGAAGCAGTTAGACCATTTTTCTGCACTCAGACCAAATATAAACAGATGGATTTTAAGAATTGCCAGACCAGTGCAATAATTTTCAGCCTGCAGTCAGCAATCCCCTTAATAAAGGCAGAGCAAGTAAAAGTGTGCTGGGCAGGAGGTGCAGGACTTTTGCTGAACTCTGTAAGAACCCACAATTAGCTTCTGAAAATGTCTGCCAAAATTTGTCTTCACATGGTTTATTTTTCCATGTGTGCAGGGGTAATAATGGACCTTGCTCCCTTTGAAGAATACTTTGACAATTAAGGCTTCTTCATGAATGATCCTTTACATAGGAGCAAGAACTCCCTACTCTAATTTATAGTGAAATAGATTCTTCTATATTGAATCAGTGCTTGCTTAAAACTAATGCCAAAGCTTATTGATTTTGTCTTCTAGCATTCCCAGGCACATTGCTCTTGCTGGGGTAAAGCAAATTCTGAAGTATTTTCTTATTTCTGTGGTCTCTGTAACAGGCATTGTGTCATTCCCTTTTCTGCTTAGCCTCCAGCTTTCTTAATTTCAATCTGCCTGAAGCGTACGAGTGCAAGAAGTCCTTTTTGACCTTGGAGATATTTTCACTTTATGTGGAATGCAATTTGCTGCTTTCAATCTCAGGGGGAAATATGTTTTTATGAGTACCTTTTGTAGGCCCTGATTCTCTGTTTGGCATATCATCTAGAAAATGTCATACAAAATATTTTGAGCTAAATGAGGAGCATCTGCAGCTCTGAAACAAGGGATGGATATGTGGGTTATAAAATTAAAACTGGTTACCAATGGTATGCAAATTGAAAATTGTTCATAGCTTGCTTTGAATTTTACTAAAACACTTGAGTACTTTTCTGAAGTCTCTTCAAATATATTCAAATACTTCTGCCCTTTAAGGGCAAGGTTTTGATGGGTTTATATGGACTTTGGAGAGAATGCTACTCCACAGATTATGTGGAGTCAAATTATGTAACAAATCAAGGTAAACACAATATGGATCTTAAATTTATAGACACACATCCGGAGATCTCCAGGATATTTCTGAGAGCATACAGCATTTTTTTTACATATATAGTAAGGGCAGTATCCTATAGAAAACCTATGAAAAGTGTAACTCCTTTATGTGGTCAACCAGCTATTAATCTGACATATAGTAGAAATATTAATACAGCATCATGTTGAAGGATTAGCCTTGCTTGTACACCTTCTTAAAATGGATCTGAGATAATGCTGACACTTAGGAAGCAATTCTCTAGCCATTATTACTCCATGCCACCTCATCTTCCTGGAAGAATCTATTACTATATAAATGTAACACTCTTAACATGTATATTATGCATTTCATCTGCTCAAATGTTTGCATATTTTTTGGTTTCTGTTGTAACTCACAGGTTTTTTCCTCTTTTCTTGTCACTAATATTTTACTTTGAGAAAGCTGTCCCTCTGGTGAATGTTCTGCTTTGAAATATTTCAACAGATGTTCAGATCTCCAGCAATGCACAGACCCCCAAATTCTTATTAATTAATTAATTAATAGAAATATTAAATGAATGGACAAAGAGCAGAAATAGAATTTGAAACAGAGTTCAGATTAAAAAAGAAACAAGTTTAGAGGGGACTTCTTGGTAGACAGAATGAGTGAATGTGTCTACAAATATGTAGTACTATTCCTGCCTTTTTCCCCTTTAAGAAACCTGTAATTGTGGGAAATTACCCCTTTGTTCAGTTTCCCCATCTACATTGAAGACAGGGGAAGACATTCTCAAACTATTCAACAAAATGCATGACAACTCTAGCTGCATTACCCAGTGCATGCCTGCTTTGAGTTCATCACTGTTGAAGGGAAAAATATTGCTATATCCAATTGTAGTTTTATATGAAAACTCATTGGTTTTGCCTGTAAGGAAAAGGAGATTTAAGGTGTTTTTTTCCCTTATTGGGGAAAAAAAAATGTAGAGTTAATTATAAATCTGATCTTGTCAGTCAGCAGAAGATAAAACTAAGTCTGTCATCTTGTATGACTTCTGTCACACATGAAAGCAGGCAAGAGAGAAAGAGCTGTTTGCTCAGCAGTAACCCATTTGGGGAGAAAAAAGAACCCAGCTTCATTGAAGATATGTCAAACAGCAACACCAGGAGGCATTTTCAAGCATCCCAAATGAGAGAAAAGGGAGACTCCAAACTGATGTAGACAACATTGCCATAAGCGCAATTAGTACAGGTGAATCAACACCAGGGAAGTGTACCTTCAGGCCTTGGTTGCTCAAAATGTTTGAACCATAAGAAAGGTTTCCACTGTGAAGAAAAACATGGCTTATCAAAATTTCAGCTGGACAATGTAAATGCTACAGCCAGGGTTTTCCATTCATTGTATTTTCCATTTTTGCTACACTCACAAGAAGATTTCTTTTAATATTGACTTCAACTGAGAAATCCAGCTGCAGATCAAAATATAGCTACGTCCCAACCTCCCACTGCCCACTTTTACTCAGATCTGTCAATGAATGGGAATGTCTTTATTTTGTATTTAATTCATGGTCTACTCACCATGACAACACCTGCAGCAAAAATTAATTCTTTTTTTATACTAAATATGCTCATTATTTCAGGATTTTAGTGGGGAAAAAAAAACCTCTGTGGTTTGAATAGATAAAATTTAAAATAATTTAAAATTTTGTTTCTTCTTCCATAAAAAGGTAAATATTTTGGGGAATTAATTTATTCATTTAAACACTTTCTTTTCTAAGCATGAACACAGTATGTCATACTATACAACAGACTAATCTTTGGTCATCGAGGATACATTAGTGCTTTGCTTTTTTGATTTATATTGCTTGAGAGATTGTGCAAAGCAATATTCATTGCTTAAAGGTTGCAGGATAATGGAAAGATAATCTTGGGGGAAATTGGCCTGTGGAAAGAGTCTGAAAAACCTGTCTCAGTCTGAGCAATTCTGGAGACAAAGGCAAAACAGTGTGCCACAAAACACTTTTGAATCTGCAAATAAAGTTGCCTTTGATAAAGTTACTTAGAACCCTTGCAGAGGTATAAGAATCAGAGAAATTTTGAAAGCTGACAGTTGGAAATAACTTGTGCATAATGTGCATTTGGGAAATGTGTACTGATGGAAGCACTGAATATATGTTTATGCTGTAAAATTATTTCTTTGTGTGGAAAACCAATGCTTTCCTTAGAGAGACAAATCTATTTTACTCAAGATAATAGAAATTAAACATGAAAAAGACTTTATTAGATCATTATCTTTGTGGCCTTCCAATTAAATTATTTTATAAAGCTGTAGACTAGGTTTTTTGAAAGACAGCAATTTTTTTCCCGTGTTAACACTATTTTTCCCTAAAAATTTAATGTTACATTTTCCATGGCACTTTAAGTAGTAGTGCCTTTCTGCAAAATAGTAACTTCCTTTACTCTTTCTAGATGATGGCAATAGCTAACCTCTCGCACATAATTTTTTGGCCATGCTGCATATACGTGTGTAAGATGTGGAAGATCAGTCTAAATGTACAATCCAGTGTCCTTTCTGGTTCTGATTTCTGTGACCCTGATTTTCTGCTGAAATAAACCCAAACATTTATGTACAAGCAGAAAGAAGCAGTATTTAAAAAAGTATTTAGTAAAAGTTACTGTACAACTATAAAGTGTATGGGAAAACTCTGTTCCTGACATTGTTCTCACAGTAAGAGGAGTGGTTAGTTAAGGTATGGATAGTAATTGTGGCTAATTTTGTGTGTGTGTGTGTGTGTGTGTTTTTCTCTATTTGCTTGTTCAAAATTGTGTTTCTGTTATTCAACATGTCAGCATATCATAAAAAAATTAAATAAAAACCCAATAACAAACTAACCAACCAAAAAATAAAAACTAAAAAATCAAACCAAAACAATACAGAACACTACTACATAAGTGAGGAAGTAAATTCAAAGTTGTGTAAAACTATCTTGTTATGTCTGGAGGGTTTCCTATGTCCACTTGTGACTTCCTCAGTACAGTGTGTTATTGTTATTTCTGCCTTGGGAGCCTGAGTAGATTTTTCTTAAAGACATTCAGTAAAAGCAGGGTAGGTGCTATAATTTGTGTTTGTTTTGTGATACAATACCTAACCTAAGTATTTAACAAGGTTCACACATTTTTAGGACATATTTTCTCCATTTTATACTTGTTTTACTGTAGGGGTTAAAGATTTCTTCTAAAAGGGATTATGTGTTTTATGCTGTTTCTCCCCCAGAACTGTAGTTTAATGTGTTATTTGTGAAGCATGTAACTATTCAACCTTTACAGTACCATTAAATCAGGTGTGCATGTAGGCTGGGAGCAGTAACAAGCAACAAAAGAAGAAAAGGTCTTTTGTGTGCCATTAAAACATCTTGGTGAATTTAAGTGCCCACACCCTCTTTCAGTGTTGATATTGAAAATTGTTTCTATGAGAAAAAATAGAAGATTTTAATAACATTTCCATCCCTCTCCCCCAACTTCTCCCCCAGACACAGTTACACATCAGTTTTGGTTGCATGGAGAGCTGTGCTGTGTGTGCTGCTTGGACACCAGAAGGATTGCAGCCCTATTAACACTGCTTTGTGCCCTGGATACCAAATACTATTGAAATATTTTATGCACCTCTTCTATTTTAATTAGCACATCTGAAATTACCTAAGAGATCTCCAATAGCTTCAGCACATCATTTATGCATCTTGTATTACATTTCAGCTAACAGATGTCAGGTTCTTTAGGAAAGAAATCAGTGCCTGTGAGATAGCCTAAGATAAAGCTGAGATTTAACTCTGGTGTCCTCAGACCTTGTCTCATCACTCACATCTGAGGAAAGTGCATGCTGCCATTCCAACCTACTGATGTACAAAATTTCACCAAGTACGCACATCTGCAGATGACACCAAGCTGAGTGGTGCAGCTGACACTCCTGAGGGACAGATGCCATCCAGGGGGACCTGGACAAGCTCGAGCAGTGGCCCATGGGAATCCCATGAGGTTCAACAAGGCCAAGCTCAGGTGCTGCCCCTGGGTCAGGGCAATCCCTGGTGCCAGCCCAGGCTGGGCATGAACAGATCGAGAGCAGCCCTGCCCAGAAGGGCCTGGGGGTGCTGTGGGTGAGAGCTGGACATGAGCCAGCCATGGGCAGTGCCAGCGCAGAGAGCCAAGTGTGTCCTGGGCTGCACCCAGAGCCCCTGGGCAGCAGGGCAGGGAGGGGATTCTGCCCCTCTGCCCCGCTCTGCTGAGACCCCACCTGCAGAGCTGCCTCCAGCCCCGGGGTCCCGGCACAGGAAGGACATGGAGCTGCTGCAGAGAGGCCAGAGGAGGCACCAAGGTGATCAGGGGCATGGAGCACCTCTGCTGTGAGGGAAGGCTGAGAGAATGGGGATTGTTCAGCCTGGAGAAGAGAAAGCTTTGGGCTGACCTAATTGTGGCCTTCCAAAAGCAGGCTTTTTTACAAGAGGATGTAGTGACAGGACAGGGGGAAAGGTTGACAGAGAATAGATTTGGATCAGATATTAGGAAGAAATTATTTTCAGTGAAGGTGGTGAGTCCCTGGCACAGGTTTCCCGGGGAAGCTGTGTCTGACCCATTTAACAATGTGGAAGTGTTCAATGCCAGGTTGGATAGATCTCTGAGCAACCTGGTCTAGGAAAGGTCCCTACCCACAGCAGGGGTGCTGGAACTGAATCTTTGACATCCCTTGCAATCCAGGCCATTCTATGGTTCTGTGGCTGACACAAAGACTTTCAGCATAGGGGAAGCCAGTCCCAAGGCCTTCTCCTAGCACTAACCAATTTGTGTTGTCTCTCTTGACATTAGCAACATTATTCTACCTTTATGGTGTTGAAAAAGTAGTATCTCAAACTTCATAGAAAGACAAAAGTCCTTGTCAAAATGGATTTTGACATAGCGCATAATTACTAGGGACTAAGGCCTGATTAATCTCAATAATTTAATTACTCTCCCTGTACCTTGTGATCTAGCACAATTATATAATCCATATCAGGATTTAACTCTTGGTTTCATAGAGAAGATTTTGCAATTGGAATTACACTGGGGCCAAATATTTTCCTTCTAGAGCTAAAATGAAGGTGATAAACAAAGGCTGACTGCTTTCTCTTATCCAAAATAAAACTCATAGAATCCTCATAGAGTGAACAGAATCTAATTTGAAGCTTATTTCTTTGCTTCATGTTGAAACATGGTATATTTGCTATACAGCTTGAGTAATTTCATTTTGTGTTATTAGAGTGATGCTATTGTAGTCAGCTAGTAGTCATTCAACTGTAGAGAGGTTTCTCCATGCCATTATGTTGGGTTTAGCTCTTCTGACCTTTATAGGCTATATAACAGAGAGAGAAAGCTTGAGAGACATATCTTATTGTGTCAGGATATGATGGCAATTTCTTTAATTTTGAAGTAGGAAGAAAACAAAATTGGAGACATGGTTAAATTAATTTGAACTGCTACTGCAAGTTTTAATATCAGTAAGCTCTGAGGGTATATTTTTTCCCTGCCAAGATAAAATGTGTCGTTCTGATCAGGTTCTGAGGTCCTTCTATAAGCCACAAATAAAATTTTCCAGGATAAAAGATAATTTGCAAGGCTTTGTCACAAGCCTTGGGAAATTTGTTCTCTTTGTATGCTGGAAGAGTTGCTTATATTTCTCAGGTGGAAAGAAGGAAGGGAAAGTGCAAAAATGTTAAATATAGGGAACTGCTGTGTCTTTTCTGTCAAGCAAAAATATTATTTATTTTATATTTATTTCCTCTCCTACTTTGGTGAGTTTCCTGCTTTTAGTGACATCAGGTGCATTTTACATTATTTAGTAGATGGAGGCATGGTTGCCAGTGCCAAAACCCTGTGTTTTTCAATGCTCCCAGGCAATGAATAACTTCAGTGTTTAGGGTTACTTCAGTTACTGCAGGTTTCATGGGCTCTATTGAAAAAACACTCACAACCACAACAGAGAAATTTTCACAGTATGAAGAAAAACAGCAGCAGTAGAAAGCACACTGCTTCAGACCATGGCTTCTGATTGCTCAGAGGCCCATTCACAACACTGTGCAATTCCTTGAATAGAAAGTCATGTCTCAGTTCTTAAGAAGAAAAGCTTTTCCTAAACAAAAGCTTAGCATGGTGTTTCAGGGACATTCTGGGAGTTCCCAGAGTGTTTCAGGTAATAGACACTTGAAGAAAAGCATCAAATAGTGTATTTGTAATCCCTAAGTCATCTGAAAGGACATTAGAACTGGGCTGGAGTGTACAGAACAGACAGAAGTGAAATAGCAAGCAATATCTGAGATAGTCTTGCTCTGATCTTCCTCTTTCATGTAAGAAGTGTAACCTCAAAATCATATTTTTTCTGTTACCAAAGGAGTTTCCTTTTTACTAAAAACTATGGAGACAATTCACTGAACATTTCAGTAGGGGAAGTCTTTAGAAAATTACTTTAATCTGAAGATCTGAAATAGAAACATTTGAAATTTCTCTCCTTTAGGTTAGTGACAGGTAGTGTTAGTAATGTTAGTAATGGATTTCACTAGTACTCTACATACATTCTTCACTGTTAGTAGAATTGATGATGGTTTTGTTTTGTACAGTTTTGGAGATATTTTATTTCAATAGTTGTCAATTCCATTCCATGTTTTTAATACTTGTAATCATATTTATTTAGATAACAATTGAATTTGTTTTATCTGGATAATATTTAATTTTAATTGCTTATGTTGAAAGGAGTTGTTGAACACTCCGTCTGCTTCTTAATTCTCTGGCCTTTGTGAAAATTTTATTAATATGGCCTTGTTACAGCATTTAATGCTGTTGTCATTGTAATTATCTTTAGATGTACTGGCAGGCGATTAAAGTCCAATTTCACTCTGATATTTCAAACGTTCATAGGGTAACTTGTTTTATCCATACTTAAATGAAAGTAGAGAACTCTGTATGGGCAATAGCTTTAGGTTGCCCATGTTTTAACTGACAAATGGTTACTGAGGCAATGTTTTCAAAATTAGGGTGCTTATACGTTTTCATAAACAGAAAGTACAAGGTATTTAATTACTAAACCATAATTATTGTTGTTGTTTTGTTGTTCCTGTTGTTGTATAAGATTTTTGCACAATGACTGAAATTACTGTTCTGCCACTACTTACCTGGCCTTGAATTTTTACTCTGAGAGAAGTTCCAGTGATATGAGTGATATGATGTCCAGGCCTCATGGAACTATTTTCTGACTTCCTAATACTTTTTTCCACTGATTCAAAAATTTAGGACCAGGTGCTGCATCACACAAACTCACCTTTCTTCTTCTTCAAAGGATTTGGAAGTAATAACATGTTGAATTGTGCTAAGAAAACCTGCTGCCTGCAATCATCACAGAATCATTGAATCATTAGCTGGAAAAGAGCCTTAAGACCATTGAGTGCAGCCCAGTACTTCCAAATCCATCACCAAACCATGACCCTCAGCACCTCATCTATGGGTCTTTTAATTACCCCCAAGGACAGTGACTCAACCATGTCCCTGGACAGTCTGTTCCAGTGCTTGACAACCATTTTAGCGAATAAATTTTTCCTAATATGCAATCTAAACCTTCCCTGTCACGCAGGCAGGTTTAATAAACAACCTTCCTGCTGCTGCCACTGGCACAGATATTCAGAGGGGGTATCCCTGCCATGTTTCTGTCCTGAGGAAGAGCAGGGAGTCTGCCTAAATGATGTACTAGCTCTTTGAGCTGCCTGTGTGTTTTATACCTCACAGCACTAGGACATGAAGTTTCTTTCTTGCATTTGAAGTTCATTACTGGTTTTGGACATGCTTTTGTGTTATCTGAGCAGGTATTTTATCTGAGCAGGTATTTGAGCAGAACTTTTCATTTTCCAGGTCACATGGGTTGGTAGGCATTTACAGAGTGGTGGAAACAGGAGAGAGGGTTGTTTTGAAGCATCGTGGTGGAGGGAAGAATTGTATTTGTCTGGCAAATGTCATCTTTAAGCAGGTGTGTGTCAGCGTGAGTGTACTGGGCTGTGTGAGCACAATGCCACAGTGTCGTCCTGTCTTTTATCACATGGCAACTTCTATGATAATATATTTATGTCAGTAGATAAAATTAGAGCTGCCATTATTAACAGCTTGGGATTGCCTAGATTTGCATTTCTTAAATATTTTTCTTTCTCTATCATGCAGTTTGTTATTCCTCCTACATATGACAGTAAAAGTAATGGATAAAATTTTGTTATCAATAATGCCATACTATGTTGCTTTACATTATAACACTTATGGTGTTGCAGTACTGAAAAGGATTATTTTAAAAAGTAAAATTCTATTGTTACATTTTAAAATCAGAATAAGTGTAGCTGTACAAAAACCTGGCACTTCTTAGTGAGAAAGCTCCATATGAATTAATGTGAGTTCTTGTGTACTCCTGTTATAAAATCTCCTTGTCCTGGTTTAGAGCAAATCTGAGAGAAAACTTCTAAAGGGGTTCCTCTAGAAAGCAAAATCAAGCAGCCTCCTCCCACAGCTGGTACGGGAAAAGATTTCCTTGGAGAAAAGTGGAAAAAACCTATTTATTTAACAGGCAAAGAATTTACCATCACAAAAAAAAAAAAAAAAAAAAAAAAAGAAAAAGAGCAATATTAATAAAACCTCTTGCCTCTCTGAAGAGATGACAAAGTCAGAAAGCCCCCTTGGTGAACTGTGGCTCGGTTCACTCAGTCTCTTATCAGCCCCTCCAGTGCTGGAAATGCTGGCTAGGCCCTGGTGGGTCACAGGTGCAGCTGCAGGTGCTCTTTTAGTGCTCCTCAGTCCAGTGCAGGTTTAAACAGGTCCAAAAAAAAAAAGAAAAACCACAGTCCAGGGAACTTCTCTGCCTCAGCTAGCTAAAACTAGTTAAAAGCAAAGGAGAGCTCTGTCCTGCTGTCTGTCCATGTTGCAGACAACACAGTCCAGGAGCAGCAATGTGGAGGAGTGAGTGCAGTGTCTGAAAAAAACCTCCAAGCTTCTTCTCTTTCTCCCTTTACTATCAGAACCAATTTTAAAGGTGCAAAACTTATTTCTGAGCTAAGCAGATGAATGTGGATACAAGTGTCGTAAAGTCACCCCAGGACAGTCCTTCAATTTGTTTTAATGATTGGGAACTGTAGAAACTCCAGACGTTATTACATTTCATTAAAATCTCTATATATAAGTAGAGAGTACCGATAAATGAACGAAGCCTTTTAAGTACCATTTTTTAAGCTGAGAGAGATGCTTAGGTAGGAAAAGACCAAGTCCATAACTTGGTCAATATCTTAAAGTTTGTCTCACGTGCTGTAATGTCCCACAATTCTGTTATGACAACAAATTTCTGTTGAGTCTAGTGCTATGGTAGGCACACATCTGAGTCATTGAAGATATGACCTCAGATTCTTTGCACATGTGAGGTTAGATGCAGACCCTCAAGAGCTTCTTTGAGAATCCCCCCCAGTGGAAAATATAGACAGGTGCTGGTAGGACAGGCAGCATAGCCCAACACATCTCCTCTCTCCTGTCATGAGTCCTTTGACTTACTTCTTGTACTTGGTTGTGTCCATGCATATTGAGTTTTGACGCAGCTGAATCTATGGTAAGGAAAGTAATATAAATCTTTACAACACAATCCTCATCCAGTTCCTTAGCCAGAAGTCTTTTTTTGCTGTTGCTCACTGCTTGTAGGTTTGATGCAGGCAGATATTTCAAAAGTGTGCAGGGATATCTGACTGTGATACCTGAGTCTGCAGCTAGTGGCCATGTAGGTTATGATGGAAATTTTCCATTGAATATGTGGTCCAATGAATGCTATTGCATTCATTGTGTTTATGCTTCTTTTGTGAAAGAAAAGAAAGATGTCTATTTTTATCATTTTTATCTGATGATACGTATTTCATTTTTGTTGGTTTTAGAGGCTTCGACAAAAAATAAATTTAAAAAAAATTAAATTCACAGCCCTGTGGATAGTTCATATTACCCTGGAGGTCTGAGCTTGTGGGGTAAAGCCTGATCCTCAAGACAAAAGATCTAGATTTCTCCTGATCTTTTCTTTAAATCTAACTTGAGTCAATTGGCAGATTGTATTACAGTGAGGATAACTCTTGGCAAAGTCTCAGAACTCCTATAGTAACTATATTACTATATGAGACAAGAGACAAGACCAGCAAGCCTTCAGTTTATGACACAGCATGCTCTTTTCTGCAATATTTAATTGTATTCACATATTTCTGATCTACAGTTTTTCAGGCCACATTTTCGATGTGCGAAATACACATCAGAGTACTAAAGACTTTGCTTTGTTGATTGATTTTTCAGACTGCTCCTAATTCTGCTCTAAGACACTGACAACTGGGCTCTACACCTGGTTAAGCCTCACTTCTGTGCATGATGAATAAGTAAAACATGTGACAACATTGATTGTAATTGCAAAGCCAAACTTTTTCAGATTTTTAATTTAGACTTAACAAACAGCTAACTCAGAATCACTGCCACCACAAGTTCAACACTTGGAAGAAATAAATTGGGTGGCCTCATGATGTACTAACCCTGAGATCCTAAGATCCAAAGCTGGCCTAAATAGAATTCATTTAGGACTGATGCCCTGTTTTTCATGGTGCACTACAAAGACCTCTCTGTGCTAAGCTCCATTGTATTCTAAGAATCTGCCTTTAGTGCTTGCACTCATGCAAGTGCACTGTTAATACTCTAAGCTCAGGAAGAAACTTGGAGAGAGTGATAACACCCCGACCACACACGGTGAAGAGGATTAACTCTGCCCCAGCAAAACCAGCATAGAGACAGTAATTTGTGGAAGTCTGAAGAAAAACATGGAAAAATCTGGCAATGTTACCAGCCCTCTTCTTAGGAGCATCCAGAACATTAAGTACATAGGGATGAAGTATTTCGTCAGAACATCAGATTTCATGCAGTTGAAATGATTGAATCCGTTGTTGGCTACCTACAACATATTACAGCGTGGATTTTCTGTTTTCCCTTTCGTTTAATTTAATAGTCATTCCATTATTCAGCAAAATTTGCAAAAGTCCGTCTTTCATACATTTTTTTCATTTCTGTGGACGGTGAATCAAAACGCTTCTCAGAAGTCAGTCTGATTAAAAAAGAGGTTTTGATGCTATAAGCATAGTTTAAATGCAATATAACTGATTTCGTTATATTAAAGGAGCATTGCATAACTATGCTAGCAAATATTTTTAAGTAACTGAGAATATTTACACCATACTAAGTATATGTGGACAGTCATTGGGATTTTGGATATGGAGGTTTGAAATAAATTACTTCTATATAAAAAATATAGTCCTGTTCTAACAAAAAATGCCAGTTTGATTGAAGCTTACATTATTAATGAAACTGAGACAGTTTAAAGAAAAATCCATTCAAACTCAACATTAGATATAAAAATCACTGCATTATTTGAAAGTCTAATGTTATCCTCCATAGGTTTTGTGTTTGTATGAATGTTAATGTTAACTTACATTCAATAAGATAGCACTGAGTGTCTCATAAATATCAAGTCATTTGATTGTTGTTTTAAACCACCACTGTCCAAAACCTCTAGTATATTTTTAAATTTTATTCCTATGATCAAAGACATAAAAAAAGACAAGCACAAAAAAAAACCAGCTACAAGTACTTTAAATCAGTGTTACCTCTGGTGTAAATTTCTCTCATGTTGAGAAGAAGATATTATGAGTTTTCAGTAGTATGAACTCATCAGAGATTAACCATGGCTTTTGTCATATTCCTTGACTGTTCAAAGTTGTTAGAAAAATGGATGTAGGAAATGTTTGCTTGTTATAAAATTCACACAGACCAAGGTCAGGCAAAGATTTGAAACATATTTTCAGTATACTTCACACTTCCTTCTCTTCTTTTGTTATCCATAGTGATATGTACTGTGTTTGAAAATATATGGTTAGAATTTCTGATATTGCATCAAGCTTCCCAAAATTCTCTAGTGCATTAAAAATAAGAAAGTATTTTGAAGTGTTTTGTTGCTGGGTGTAATTGAAACATCTGGGCTGATCTGTTATAAGCAGAGATATGTGTAAGAGAAGGAACTGCTGCTGAGGTTTTGAAGGATGTGAACCTTTACAAAACTCTGATGACAATGATGAAGAACACACTAAAAGTTCTGCAGCAGCCCTTACAGCTGCACTATCAGCAGAACTCCATATTCTCAAAACCAACAGAGAATTTCCTTGCTAATACCTAATAAATGCTCTCTTTCATCAGCTATTTGTCACTGGTCACACAGATCTTGCATTCTGGTCATCTGCATTTCTGCCTTTTTTGTTCAGGCTCTGTGGCCTGTCTAACTACTCAAGTGGTGGAGTTTTTCCTCAAAGCCTTGCAAGTAAGCTCTGTAAAGATAAATTTTAACTGTAGAGCCAAATATCCACATCTTTGTAGATGCATTCCACACAAATATTTCTTGATGTTTGAAGTAGCAAAGGTTGACATATGGAAAGCTGTGTTGCTGTCTGCAATTGCTGGTACCACTTCAAGATGGGATTGACGGTTTTTCCGAAACAGAGATTCAAAACTAAGACTAAAAGTCTCTGCAGTAAAAGTCAAACAGCTGTCTGCAGGGTTGGTTATGACTCTGAATTGTAGCCATGAGTGAATGACAAAGCTGTTTTGCTTGTGCAAGCCATTTATTTTACCCTAGGACAAATAGAAATATAACTTTGAATATGGAAGTAGTTTGTTGTATCAATTGATGTAGAACACGGATATGAAATGGAATGGAATATTCCAATGGAATATGGATATGGATATGGAATAGAAAAGTAACTTTGGATATGGAAATAATTTTTGTATCAATTGAGAAATCCTGTGCAATTTTTACACTGAGGGCAATAGTGCCAAAATTAGGTGTGCTTTGGTAAAAATGAAGTTAATCACTATGTTTAGGGAAGACTACTACATTCAATGAAACATATGAAAAGTTAAACCTTTTATTATTTTTATAAACTATGTTTATAATTATTATGTTTTCCACAGGATGGCAATCCTCCTGACAGTCATAGTTTGCTTTTAAATGTCATGTGTTGTTTTCTGCCATATTTTTCAGAAAGGATGGACAGTAATGTTTCTCTTCTTGGCCTTTAGCTACCAGGACCTGGAATTCTTCAGAGGTGTTTTCTCTATTGCTGGAAGATCTAGCCTGGAAAAAATGAATTATGCTTGCTGTTTAGGAAGCAAGGAAGCATTCTGTGAGGGGAAGAAATCAGGAGTGTATAATCTAGGAGAGGTACCTTGGCAACTGGCTATAGCTAATGTGTCATTTAAATAAGAAAACTAAACAGAAGTCTGAATTACAGACAGAATGATAATCCCAGCAGCTCACTCTGCTCTCTCTGTTTTCTTTCTTTAAGCAGTCTGGTGAACTGATATGTGTAAGGAAAGAGAAATTCAGCCTAGATATATTTTTCTGTATTTCCCCAGGGAAGAACTGAAATTATATTCCTTTATACAGAGACAAAAACTCCAATGCTGTATTCAAATTCATCCCATGTTGGTGTGAAAGTATGTGAGTTTCAGTTTAGTGCCTCAGATAATCCATTCCCATCTGGAGGAACTGATCATAAAAAAATGGATTGCCAGCTGTGCTTGCCTGGGCAGCACTCACCAAAGGCAGACCTGTAATTCTCTGAAAACTGTATTGAATGAATATATCAGTTTGTTTCACTGTTAAGGAGAGATCATTGCCTGGAATCTGTTTGTGCTTTTAAATTTCCACATCCTCTCTTTAAGCACATCATAATTTCTGGCCAGCAAGTATGGTTTTAAGTCATTGAAATGAGTATGAAACTCTACTGAGCATTGGTATTCATTAAGATTGCATTGGGTGGGCTATTTAGTTAGATATTTGAAAAAAGGCTAATATTAATGTGAGGTAGATATCATTCTTCCTGTTTTGCTCTCATATTCATAATAATGTTCTGTAAACAGAGACTCATGATGAAACAGCTACCTTTTTGGTCAGATTATTGCCTCATGAAAAAGCAGGCTACAGAAAACTAACTGTATAGGGAATATTCAACAGAGAGCAAGACAGTGCTGGCATAGGGAGAGAGTTTCTGTGATTTCACTTGGGAAGGCTGTGCTACTGCCAAAGAAATAAACTTTCACAATACTAGCATGTGGAAGTTTGAGCAAAATAAGCTTTTCAAACTTCTCAACTCATAGGTGGAAAAAGATCAGAAAGTCTCTGGTATTTAGCACACCCTTTCGAGGGGCTGCATGCATCCAGGGTAAAAATTCATAACAGGGGGATGATTGACTTCTGTCCTCTATCAGTGTTGTATCAAAACATAATATAATATCCTGAGAGTTCCTATGAACTGAACTCCCAAGTCCTTGGATTGCAGTTCATGGCCACTGCAACCAGGTTTGTTTTCTTCCGCAGGATTTGACATTCTCATAAAGCCTCCACTTCTCCCCTGCTGTACACATTACCTGTGGCCACTGCAGCACTCAAATTATGTTTTTAAAGGCAGCCCTTCTATTCTGATCAAATTTTCTAGCACTTCGCTTTGTCAGTCATATTCTCCTCTCAGTGGGGGAATGAAAACTCGGTCATTGACTTCAAGTGCCTTGCTCTCTCTTATAGTAGAAAATGCGTAAAACAAAAGGCCCTTTTAAAAAACATATCTTTTGATTTTTTTTTTCAGATTGCCTCATTCTTATCTCTTGGTTGTTTAGTTTTTTTAATAAAGTATTCACTCTCTGTCTAAAAGTAAATTAAAGATTTTTTTTTTTTAAACAACTCCATGCTTTTATTTAAACCTTCCCTTGTGGTTTCTTGAAAATCATCTCTGTTTAGGCAGGCAGCAAGGTGTGCATAGTCTGAGTAATTAAGGTGATGATACTTAATTTTTCTTTTTCTTCAATATGTTTAAAAGCTTTAGCTGCATAAATCCAGGTTGCTAAATTGAAAAGAAACATTATGAATGCCATGACTTTGGTCTGGTTTCTTTAGAAAAAGTATGTTCCCTTTATATGTGTGTTTTCATTTTCCAAATTTCAGAATTATATTATAATTCCTGACTCAGGTTTCCTCTCCCTTCCTCTTTGTTTTTTTCAGTATAAGATAGATGTTTCTTGCTTCTCACCCCCAGCATTTCTGCCTTTAAGTTCAGCTATTTCAGTTTTAGTTTATTTTCAGGCTGTAGGTGAAATAAACTAGAGGAGATGAGGAAAACAGATGTAATATATTTCACATGGCTTAGGTTTTCAGATTTTTTAATCAGAAACATGTTTTTCCTGATTTGCTGTAACAATGACTCTCTAGCTATAGTGATGGACATTTCTATAGACCAAAATCTGCCCTCACACTCCTCAGTATTCATCTGAAGTACTACGGTACTACTGGTAGGATGAGAACATTACTTAGAATTTTAATGCTTAAACAACTGAATGTAGTCATTATTTATTCTCTAGCTGTGAGTTGTTATTTAGTGGCAATTGTTGTGATAATTCAGGAGAAATACAATTTGCTCATTCTTAGATTCATTTATTTTCTTAGATTTATGGTAATTGTAGCTTTATCTTTTCTACTTCCTGGAATATTGAATCTGCTCTCACTATACCCATGTACATCATCCTCTGACCCTGACAGCCTTCTTTCTTGGGGTGAGAAAGCAAGATATGATTGGAGACACACATTTGATGACAAAAAATGAATTCCTGTCTCTTGATTTCTTTATAAGATGCAGTCAGCAAGTGAAAGGACCAGTACAATAACAAGGGCATTGAATTTTGTTGTAGCAGAAGTTACACATTTTTGTGTTATATATAGGGAAATTTCTTGGAAAAATGCTTAAATCCATCTTCATCTTTAGTCACTATCCTCCTGAATGGAATGTTCAGGCTTATTTCAAAAGGTAACTATTAAGATCATCTCTCTCTGTCACAATATTTCTGTCATGCATCCTTCGGCAAGATAACGAAGCTTTAGGTATTAGAGCAGGTTCTTTGTTGTTCATACATACATTCTAACATCTCACATTCCTATATTATTAGAGTCTTTCAATCTGCAAAATATAGCATTTTTATTGGTAGCCTTCCTAAATATGTGAAAAATAGAACAGTAGCAATACATCATGCACAAGCTGAAATAAGCTGCTCTGTTGTGGCTAGATTTTGATATACGAGATTTTGATATATGTACACAGAAACCATGACTGAAGTGTCGCATTCTTACTCATACAGTGTGAGTTAAAAATGTAATGTGTTTCTTATACATAAAATTTCTAGATGCTTTTCTATAAGTTTATACATACATACCTATTAGTAGGTAAATGTAAAAATGCAATGTCAAGAGGAAAAAATAATGCTTTTATTCCTCGGGAGTGTATTTCAGACTCATACATCTAGTCCACCAAGACACGGTGTGTTGTAAGAGTCAGGGCCTTGAGTACTCAAATTTCTTTCCAACTTCATGTATCCCAGTACTATAAAGTGGCCTTAAATACTTATTTTCTCTTTTATAATATCTGTAGCTTGTAACTGATTTTTTTCTTAGGGTAAAATCCAATAGCTAATATTTCTGGGGGTGAAATTCTCCATTGTCTTCTCTATACAGCCGGCCTTCAACCTTGGAAAGTTTACTTCCTTTATTCCAGCAAAATCTTTGCAGCTGGAAAAGCTCTTCATTAGCTTTGATTCCTCCAGACCTCAGCTCCACTGATCCCAGTGCTCCAGCTTGCCTTCTGGCTCACCTCAGGGTGGTCTTTGATGTCTGCACTTCGGCTTCTGTCTTGCCACCTGCAGTACTAGGGACTGAAGCAAGCGTGCACAGTCTCTTTTGCTTACTGTTTTGTGAAAGCCTGCCACAGATAAGCTTTAACACCGTTTAGATAACTGTGAGACAATTTTAAAGCCTCTTTGGTAGAGGTAATTCAGGAAATTGTATGGTTGACTCTGGGTATCAGGCAAAATTTTCCCACCTCATCATTGACTTTGGAGTCCTGCTTTCCTGATGCATGATATCATCACTAGACTTTAATATCTCTACTGTAGATGAGAATTATGCAAATACAAATAGTTACTACTGAACTAAAGTTTTTTTCCTACATGTGGGAGATAGGGTCTATCAATATTTTATTTACATACATAGAATCTCAATTTTAAAACCACCTCAAATTTAGAATAACTTTTTAGTATTAATTTTCTTTAGCTGGAAAAGGTTATTAAATGTGCATATTTTCCTGGCTTAGGAATGTACCTCTCTGTATGTGTAAATACCAAAACTTATATTAATGTGGGTTCATGTCATTGGCTGCTTTGCCCCTGATTTTCTTTAACTCTGATTCTGGAATTCTGTACATATCTTCTGCACATGCTCACATACACAAACATAGAAAAATGCCTTAAAATCCAAATTCTTCATCTCTTTCTACAGTTCAGTTGGCTTTCAAGCTGACCGACATGAACTCTCCAATAGTGTGGATCACTCCATTAGCAATTATATTGAAATTTCAAAAAAGAAATTTCCATTCTTCTCTAGAGATCTAATATTTAGAACCCAGCACTTCATGCAAGTGAGGGCTGAAGGTTACACAGCTGGCCTTGTGCCTGAAAGATATTCCCAGAGGTTTGCCAAGATGTTTATTATCTTATAATAACAATTTTACATGCAGAGTATATTCCTGTCTGTTTTGATAAATCAAGCATGAGATTTCTGTGTGCGATTTGTACCTCATCCAAAAAAAATATAAGATTCCATCAAGTTTCATGGCTGGATGAAGTTCTTAGGCTCTGATGAAGTTAGAGCTTTGATTTTTGCACCCGATCATTTCACTTCTGGGGTGTAAAATGTCAATAAAATTAAGATGTATACCAACTGCTGCCACAGGCATTGTTACTACAGAATAGAGAACACATCCACTAATGTTGTAACTGTGCTTCCATATCTGCATGTTGTGGAAAAGTGGAAAAGTGTAAGATTGTTTCATAATCCCTGCTAGAAATAAGAATGCTGATGAGAATGAAAGAGTATGCCCACAAAAGAGACTTTCTTGAAGTTGAGCAAAAGGGAAACAAATGCAGTGCAGCAGTCAAGGAAAATCTTGATGTATCTTTCAAAAGAGAATGGCTCTCCAGAAGGTAATGTCATTCTAGCTTATTCATTTTAGTGTTAAATAATGATACAATTGTGTCTTTTCTCCAAATAGCTTCTTAAACATGCATTTATGACCTATGCCTGGCCTATGTCTCTAGCTGTATATGCCAAATAGTGAATATTGTGACTATTTTACAAATACACTGTATTTGTAAAATGTTCAAAATGACATTCAAAACCCTCACATTTCTGTGTTGATGATCTTATTTAAGGAAACTGTATCAATCAGCGTTAGAATCATACACACAAAGAAAATTCCTCAGTGCAGAGCTGAAAACATTGTTATTGTGATGTTATCTGTTTTCATGATTCCCCTTTGTCCTATCTGCAAATTACATCAGCCCCCTTGAGACCCTGAAGTCATATCAGAGAAGGCAATACATTTGATGGTGTATCTGCCATTGAGGCATGGGTTTGGTTAAACAGCTCTGAGCAGAAGTTTCATACAGATCAGGGCTCTGTTGGCCAAAGTCCTGCTTGTTGTTTGAGGTTAAATAGCTGAAAAAGATCAAAGAATAAATTTTACATTGTACTGTGGTGTGGAAGTGCTGCTTCTTTCGCACTGGGAGAGACAATTCTATTGTTCAGATTATTTTGTTTTATTCTGAATGCACAGCAGATTAATGCTTATTATCTGGCAGTCCTATGGAAGGTTTCATGTAGCTGAAGCAGTGCTTCAGAGTAGGAAGTCTCCGTTATGAAAAACACAACAATTCCAATTCTAATTTTTCAGGTTTCCTTATAAATTTGTCTCCATGAGAGCCACGAGACTGTGTCCAGTAAACATTTGGAGGGGTGAGGGGGAAGGGAAGGGTGTTTCCTGCATTTTAGTGGTCCTAAAATGCTGACTCTTTTACTTAGTGTTTAAAAGCAGCACTTTATTCATACACATATTAGATTCTTCCATTATGATTGAACTGATCTGACACAACTTGAATTGGCTTGCACCATGAGACAGCATAACTCTAAAGATAAGCAGGTATCCACTTAGGATCCTTCAAAAACCTAATTAACATTCCATATGAATCTGTTTATCAAGTAATCCTGTTTCCTGGGGATTGACTGTTGAACACACTTGCACAGAAATATGATTCTTGTGAGAATGTTTCTACTGTTTCAAATCTAACTACAAAGACAAGCACAGAAAATCCTAAAATAAATTTTCTGGTTATGACATATGGCTTTCAACCAAAGTGGGGTTTTTTCCTTTGCCTGAAATAAATAATTAATTTATTTGATCAAAGTCCTTTGGCACCCTTGTCTGGAAGAATATCAAATATATTCAGAGATTTTTTCTACCAATTACTTTAAGAAAAAGGAGATTTTTGAGGGAAGAAGACGAACTAATAAATAATATGGCTGCCACAGAAGATTATATGACAGATTGTCCCCAGCCAAAGGCATGGGAAGCATGGGAAAGGTCTCAAAGGAGCAGCTGGATTTCATGTCCTGTAGTCATTTCCTTTCACAGAACAGGCTAAAGACTGTGCTCCTGCTCCCTCATATGACTGTTTGTGTGACCAAGGCAGCAGGGGTGGGTTTGCCTTATTCGGGATACATGCTGGAGGCACAACATCGTTCTGCTGCTGTGTGGTCTGCTGAGGCTGCTCTGGCATGTTGTCTGTACAGCACCATTGCGTCTGGTAACTTCAGGGAGGCACCTAACTGTAGGCCACTCAATATGATGTAACTTGTAATCTTTAGGATCTTCAATCTTTAGGATCTCTTATACCTCAGTGGAGGTATAATGCTTCATGGATTTTTTGATTGAGAGGGAAGTTGTTTTTCTGACCATATGTCAATTAACAGGAGTCAAAAACTTCACTACTATTTTTTTCCTCATGTTGATGAGCACATTCTATCTTGTCCCCCTATTCTTTCAGTATTTATGGTTTGTATGAAGAAGTCATGTCCTGCAGTTGGAGATCCCTTTGGGCTGGAAACAGAAGAAAGCTGGCCAGCTGCAGCCTGCTTTTCAGACTGAAAAGGGAAAAGTTTTGTGAGTAGATGTCAGCCACCCAGTACAGCCACCTGCTGTTGCCATAATGAGGCCAATAGTCTCAGCTTCAGAGAATGAGAAAGGCAGTTTTGAGCACAGTGAATGAGTGGAGCTGGTTGTTAACTGTTTTGTTTTCATATTGCTGGGGCTGACTGGATTGCATTCAAAACCCTTATCTTGGAAAAATTACTTCTTTGGCTGGATGGATTTCCATTTATTTATTTTAGTAGTATCTTGTTCATAATTTCTAAACATAACTAAAAGTGGACTCAGCAGCTGTCTTAGGTCTTTTGTGCTTCCCATCCTTATCAATGAAGGCATTCATTAAGGTTCTGATCCCCTTTATTGCAAATATAAATAAAATCTGACAAAATTGTAAGTTCTTTAGTGCTGGATGCTGACAGAATAGGGGAAAATCAATTTAATGCATGAAAAGTCTCATTAAGGAGATCCACAGAATTAAAGTAATTGGCATCAGAGCCCATGGTTAATGCTGTTCATTGTTTTGTCATCACGGCCACTCAGCCCAGTTTGTTAATGCTGCCTGTGTGACCCATGTTCTCCTTTGCAGGATCTGTGTTAGCCTACCTAGACAGCATAAAGGTCAGAGGGTTCTCAGGGAAAAATGCCCTTATTTTCTCATATGTGATCAGAAAGTTAACACAGATCAGCTGAAGCAGCATAGTGTTCTGAACCATTTTCCCCCTGATATGTAGCAGTGACCCATGGAAGCTGCACAAGTCAGACAAAACCCAGAAAGGTCATTCAGGACTCATAAAATCCATTAACTAAAGTGCACAAAGCACGGCTTCTAATTAAATTGTATTTCACGAAATAAGCAAACACACAATCCTTCAAGATGCAATTGGGAGGCGTTGGCTCCTCCTCTCAGAACACCCTACTTTAGAATTTTAACAGCAGGAAATGTCCTCCAGGTATGAAGAGGAAATAATCAAATGAAGTGGGAGATTTGAAAAGGCCAGAAGAAGCACTTGTTAATTCCTCTGCATTAAATGTGGAGAAGCCTTTATAGCTTTGTAGAAATACAAATATTGGTACTTTTTCTTTCGAGCCGGAGACTGGTAATTTTGATTAATAGCTGCCTGGCACTAAGAATTTCTAGCAAGTGCATCTTCTGTGTTTGACTGATAATTTTAACATCAACAAACCCTTCGGAATTACCTTTTTTAACCAAGTAAATTATACCTTATTGTGAAGAGGGATCTAATCTCCTGCTTATTCTATATTATGAAGTTCTATCAATTTTGCTTTTTATGTGATATGCCAACTCCAATTAATATTTTATCAAGGAATAGTTGTGTCCCCTGTAGTAATTTATTTAAGTATGTATCTGACTAGTTCAGTAATAAGAATCTTCAATTTTTAAAGAAGTTAGTAGCACTAGGAGCACTAGTAAATAGATGTAAATTGTCATCATAAGAATTTAATAATTTTTTATTATATATATACATCATATTCACATATGCACAATGAATAGTGCCACATTACAGTTTCAGAAAGGTAGAAAACCACTTCGCTCACGGCTCTGACTGTAAAGCAAGAACAATATAGCTTGGCAGAACTCTGAAAATATTTCCTCCACCTGTTCTCTCCACCTGCAGGGTCAGACATCTGAGACACTGGTGCAGATGTTCTGAAGCACTGTCGTTAACGGGATAGTGTTTTAACATGAAGTGGTGCTTCATCCTAAAGAGATGCGGTGCAAACTCTCTCCAGATCCTTGGCTGAGTTATTAGTGGCTCAGCAGTCACAGTGTGGGGGCTGAGACAGGTGACTGGCAGTAACCTGAGCACCCATTTGAAAGTGTCATCTCGGAGATACGCGGAGTCACTATATTTGATGGCTGAAATCCAAAAAAATGGGTAACACTTTTTCCCCCCTTTTTTCCAGCAGCTCAGAAATCCTCCGTTATCTCTAGGTATGAGAAAATAATTAGAACAGTGATAAACTGAAGTCCTTTCATAATATCTCTGACTATCGCTTTTAATCTCTCTTTATCCAGATTGGGATACCCTTTGGATTTCGTTATCTCTTTCTTCTTAATGATAATCCCTTTTTAAATCAGGCAGCTCCCCTGTTGCTTGGGCCATGTGTTAATCCTGCTGCTGGTTTGGCTTTTGCTTTGTCTAAGGCTAGGAGAGATGATCTCCTGGCTATTAACAACTCATTTGGGTCTGTCGCGGGGGTGGGGGAGGGAAACATTTAACTAGCTATTACCCATAGAACTCATTAGAGAATTAGCTATTTATGTATTAGTGAAGAGATTCTGTTGCATAGTAAAATCGAAAAATTTACTAATATGGGGCACAGTCTGTGCTTGAAAATAATTTCTGACAGTATGGCCAAAAGACAAATATGAAAATCCTACTCATGCAGTTTTAGGAGTTCACATTGTTCGTTATTTGCTATTTTGGCACGTCAGTAAGGTAATTCCTCCACTCCATTCAAATAAGCACACCAGATGAGTAAAGCGTGCCAATAATCTAACATCCTTAATTAAGGAGTATTAAGCTGAATTTGTTGTATTTTATCACATGATTTGTGCTAGAAAATGCTCATTTATCAGTGAGTTCAAAGTGATTGGCCAGCTGCAAGCCTGATTTAAAATTTGCCTACAAAAGAGTTTCAAAATGAATTCTCATTCTCTGTATATGGCTATTTTCGCTAGAAAATGACTAATATAACATACCCTGTAATTAAGGGAAAGAGCGTTAGGCATTGACTATGCATTCTGCAAAATGCGTTACTAAAAAATTCTAAGGGCTCCATGGCTTTTTCCAGATGTGTTTCATAGGAATTTTTCTGCATGTTCAAGCTGCAAAATCAGAGAAAGGTCCAGTCAGCAGACATTATGAATCTATTAGGTCTATTATTTTTCCCCACTTTGCATATGTTCAATTTTAATGGTTTGACAGAAAAGGAGAAAGTGTACGAACCTGACAAAATACTTTCTTTTTATTATTGTTATTTACAATCTAAAGCCATAACAATCATTTAGCCAGAGCCTGTTCAGGATAAAACTCTCATTAAAAGCTTCAGGTATGAAAACTCTCCTGTGTGAGACTGAGTCCTGCTGAGAAAAACCTAGTGTAACTCCTAATGGTTCTGCTGTGCTGTCAGACACTTCTCTTCTACTCATTGTGCTCCGTGGCCTCTTGCAGCCCCTGGGGACACCAATTTGTGTTCCATCTCTGAAGCTGTGATTGTCACACTTGCAGCAAGTGCAGCCACAGAATGTGGGACTACAGTAATTGCTTAAGTCAGCCCAGAGTGTATATTCCCTTGTCAGCAGACACTACCAGCTTAGCATTTAAGTAGCAGCACAAAGATATATATTAATCTTTCATTTGCTTAGTCATCATGATTTTATTAATTAACATGTGCAGCAGACTCCACCAGCTGTCACTGGACTTTGCCATCACAGTTATTTCCCCACTGGAAAAACATGACTGCTTGGCTTCATCCTGTTGCAAATGCAGTTCTTAAGTATTTCTGGTAGTACACTTTGCATCCAAATACCTTTACATTCTAGGAGGTGGAAATAGTAAGAATTTCAAGATACTATCTCCGTGACAAGTTGGGGGAGTGGAAGCTGAAATGAACGTTCTTTCCAGATATTTGCTCTTTCACTGTAGTGCATTGTGTGGGCGATGTCTATTTAATTCAGCCTACAGCCACTGGTCATGCCTTCTTCAAAACTGGGAACTCACAACATAGAAAGGTAAAAGAGACATATATCACATTTGAGCAAGGGTAATAGAGGAGAAATATTAATTCAGTTAGTAGGATCTTCATCTGACCACAGGAGGGCAGGATTTAGAAGAAAACTTTGTGGTGTCTTAAGATCAGAGAAGAAAAAATGAGAAAATATTCTGATAATACACCACAATTCAAATATCATTTTGACTGAAATATTTCAATACAAATATATTCATATATCCACAGCATGTCTGCCTGGTCCCATCCATCCAAATTAAACTCTGACGTTCAACACCCCAGCATTAGAGAGCACTCAGCAGAGTAATGTTGCCTTTGAAAACATGTTACACAGGTTACCATAGTTATCAGGGCTGCATGTATGTTCCAAGACTGATCTTCTCCTTCCTGTCATATCAAAGTAAAGGAAATGATGCAATAATACTTGTTTTGTAAATGTGAATCTTCAAGTGGGTTAATTAGAGGTGGTGTGAGCATTTGTCCTCCTTTTCAGATGAACTAGATAATACTTGTACCTTCAATGTGAGAAGCAAGATGAGCCACCTCCTACCTAAGGGTAGTGACCTGATTGCATAAGTGCTCCTCTTTTATTATCCTTTATAGCAGTGCTGCAAAAAACATTTTAGCCACAGACTTAAGGTCATCTATGTATTCTATCATTGATATCGGCTGAAGCTGACAAACACAGCTTCTCACCTGCCCCATCCTAGGTGGGATGTGAAAAATGCATGTATTTTATCATTGGCTTTTCGCAAATATTAAAATGAATTTTATTTGCGTTGTGCTAGAAAGTAATATTTTATTAATTCTCTTAAGTAATGTGTTAAATATAGTTTTAGGTTATAACAAAATGTTAAATTAGAAACTATGCTATGTAAGATACTTTTTTTCTAAAGAAAGGACTCACAGTGAGATAGCAGACACAGGACTCTTAAGTCTTTCAGAGAAAGAGAATTTATTGCTCTATTATCAGGAGAAACTAACTTTTTCCCGCCTCACTCAGCCAGGACGACGCTGTTAGAATTCAGAGGAAGAAGCTGACGATGACCAGACAGAATCCTGTGTTTGAATGGAATTTATGCATCATATATGAAGTGTATGAATATGCAACAGGCTATTGTTTTTAAGGGTTAATCCTTTGTTATCGGGTGTCCTTTTTCGGGCTTGTGCTGACATCCATAACTCTTTGTTTCTATTGTCTCATATTGTCCTAATTAAAATGATCCAAATTATTATTACTCTAATTATATTACTATTTTTATAACCATTTTATTGCTATTAAACTTTTAAAATTTAAAAAACATGTGATTGGCGTTTTTCACGTGGGAGCAGTGGTTCTGTGTCTGTCACGTACTGAAAGAGAGAAGCTAGCACAGAAGCTGGCACACCCCAGACCCGATGGGATGTGAGTGCTCCTTCCTTTCAGTCTCTGAAGAAATGAGCAGCTCAGCTTAAAGTCGCAGTGCTTTGGTCTGAGATAGAGGGCAGAGCTCTAACAGCCACAAAGCTGTTGGGCTCCAGTATAGCACAAAACACTGCTCATTTGAAATTGACGAGTCTGAATTTGTGATGAAAGGGAAGGAAGCAGAAGGAGCAGCACTCACAGGTGCAGTCAGCTGAGAGGCACTTTAAGAAGCTGTTTCTCCTCAGCTGTAGCTGGTTGTATCCTGGCTTCTGACACCGTGCCTGGCTGGAGCAGCATGAAAGGATTTTAACAGATGTTCACACCTCGAGTTTGAGGGTGAATTTGGTGTGTTTACAGGTAAACTGTAGTTAATCTGGAGATTGTGACTTCATCTGCCTTCCTGTGCTCGTGTAGCTCCTGATTCTCTGTATCACAGCCTTCTAGAACATGCAGTGTTGCTTATGACTCAGCTTCCTCCTAGCTCAAGCATGTGCTTGATGGATGTTGCTGCTTCAACTCTGTTCCTGCTTTCTTCTGTAGGAGCACTGCAAAAGGGGAATGAAAAATATAAAGTGACAAAAATGCAAGGGTCTGGATAAGGACCCATCATCTGACAGACTATCTGCGAACAACTGTCTTAGGAGAAAGGGAGAAGATCTCATTAATGACCAAAAATTATTCTGTACAGCAGAAAGACCAAAGAGTAACACTGTAGTTGTTTTAGCTCATTCTTTTTTATGCTTTAGCCCTGAACAAGGAGTCAGACAAGTTATCTTCTGTCAGCTTCTGAAATCTAAACAAAAACCCCAATTCAAACCTAAGTAATAGTCTATGAACTCTGCCAGTTTCCTGCCTCTAAATATATATACTAAATATATATATATGCATATGACTTTAAGACACAAATTAGAATCTAAACATTTCTAGTTTTCTCATGGCGAACTAAGGAAATAGCAAAAGGTCCGAACAAAAAAAGACAGCTTTGAAGTGAGAGTGTGACATCATTACTGCAGATGGATAATGCCTACTACAGACTCTGGCAGTATTTTGACACTTGAAAGTTTGAAAACCATACTCTAATGAAGAGTCTGGTGAAATAATCAACTGGTATACATTGCCAAAATTGTCAGACAGATTGACCTGAAGTTTTTCAAGCATTGCAGCAAACTAATATATGGTATGTAAATGACTTGGAAACTGAATACAGAATCTCACTGTGAACACTCAGCTCCACAGTAGCTCTGCCAAAACCTAAAGAAATTTTAGAACTAGTGGTTAGTGCAGAGCTGAAGAAGTAACTCTTGTGAATTCTGATCAAATTGATCAGAAAAAATATGAAAGTGAAAAGGAAAACAATGTAAAAAGTCTGGCAAAGCAACTGTACAAATACAGTTTGGACATTATGATGAAAGATAAAAACAGAATCATAGAGTCACAGACTCATTTAGGTTGGAAAAAACCCTTAAGATCGAATCCAAATGTGAACAAAACTGATCCAGATGCAGGATCTTGCACATGGAGCTGCTGAACTTCAAGAGGTCGCACAGGCCCCTCTCAGGCTTGTCACAGTCCCTCTGGGTGACATCCCCGCCCTCCAGCATGCCCACCACACCGCACAGCATGTATAACAATCTTGTTGGAATTGTGCTTACCCTTCCCACTCAGATACACAAATGCCCCAGAACTCAGCTGTCACTGCATCACAATTGAGAGCACCAGCCTTACAGTAAAGCTGTTCTGACTGCTAAAGTCGTCAATGCTACTGAAGAAAGTTCCAAAAGCAAAATAAAATGTATGATCAGTCATGTCTGAATTAAGAGTCAATTTCACAGAATGCCTTGTCATAATGCTTGATGTGAAGATAAGGCCTCTAGTCCCAAAAATATCACAGTCAGCAAAGAGAAGAGAAATAACCAGGAAAAATGAATCAGTCAAGAGTTAAAGCTTGTAACAACTAAGAAGCTAACTCTCTGAAAACTAGAAACTTGGTAGTTTAGAAGCATAAATTGTCTACAATGTATAAATAAGACCCCAGGCGCTGTAAGGAAGAAGAGCAATCCTTTTAAAGGAAAGAAGCATATTAATTTATTTCCAAGGTAATTAAGATGTATCTAATTGTATTAAAACAAAAACATAAAAGTAATGATAGAATCTGAAGTACATTGTAAGTACTGTGTAAGTTATGATCATAATATTGAATTTTGTTATCTTCTTTGAATTTAGTTATCTTGTGAAATATGATGGAAAGTAAGTGAAGAGTAATAGCTTTTCAGCTGAGGTAAATATCAAGTCAGGAATGAAAAGCAGGTTTACAGACCACCAGCTAGAATGGTATCCCAGGATTGGGGAATCTAGGTTCAATGTTGCACTGCTAGGACTTGCATTGCCCTTTAATGCTTATATGTCAAACAAGGAAGTGAATCCTTTTTGCAGGAGGTCAGATTTGTACCTCAACCAATTAGAAATTTCCACTTTCTATAGAAAAGCTAAAAAGGGAGTGAGGTGTAATTTACTATATAGAAAATGACCACTCCAGAGTCAGCAATTGCACCATAGGGGAACACAGGGAGAAAATATTACTGCTAAGTGCAGAAAGCTTTCTCAAAACAATACAGGTTTTTTCACAATATAGTCTTTTATTCAGCATTTTCCAAGTGTCAGGTAAGTTATGTCAAAGTTTTCTTTCTTGAGGTTTTTGATCTTTCTTGCAGGAGCTAACATCACATAAGCTCCCTTCCCTTCCTTGACATAGCTTATTTAATGAATGTGTTAGGTTCAAAATAAGCAATGTGTCTCAGCATACTTATTAACTTCTAGTTGTACAATGGCTCAAGACAAACAGCTGGCAGGATGCCCAAGCAAGTAGCAGGTGCTTGCTAATAACATTTTTCTGTATATCTTGAAAAACTGCTAAGAAAAACACAAGCTTGCAGGCCCTACAAGGAGAGCCTTTTTATTATTGCTTTTTAAAATAAAATATTGTATGACTTTATATTGACAAGTTCCCCTATCTTACTCCAATTCACTCCAAAGCACAACAAAAATTTTGCATTTTCACCAAATGAATCCTGACAATATGAAGCTTATGTGCTGGTTCCTCATATTGAGAGGGAATCTTTTACTCATATAGGATGACTATTAAGAATGTAATGTATTTAACTGCTGAAAATCATTTAATACTGTAATCTGGTTTTGGTTTCTCACAGGGAGAATTCTTATAGTCCCAGATGATGCTCCAAATGCCCTCTCTTAATTTCTTCTAAATGCACTTCTTTGATATATTTGGAATTGAAATAGGGAGTAGGTCTGGATAACTGTGTATTTCAAAGTTTTTCTCATTACAAAGCAGTATTTCATACTTAGAAGCTTGGATACAGAGATATTCTTCCAATGATTTTCTGCTGTGTGAGTATTAGGCAGACAGAAAATTTAGTGATAAGCACAACCTACTTTGTCTGTGATAGGAATAATATAATTCAGATAAACTAATTTTACAAAGAATTGATTATAAACTTAAAATTTCACAAAGGCTGAGTCACCACTGCATTTAATGGCAGAGACCCTACAAAGATAACTTCAGTCCATGTTCCCTGCCACTTTCGCTTTCTTATCTATCTTTCTGAAAACAATCCTGGCAGCTGGTATCTCCTAGGGATTAGCATCAACAACACAACAGGAAGTTCTAGGACTTAAGATATCAATACTTTTTTTATTTAAAATCATAATATGCATCATGCTGGAAAATATTCAGACTTTTATTACCACACAAAATCTAATTATCTTCAAAGAAACATGTATAATTCTGTTAAAGTGATGAATGCGTCACACTGAAGTATCCACATTCGTATGCCCACTAGTTTAATTCAGCTAATTATTACCTATCTTCAGTGATCAGTAGGAGTGGAGCAAAAATAGTCTCACTTCCTTCAGTGTGTCTGTCTTTAGTGAACACAATTCTGAATAGCAAGGCAAAGCACAAGAATAGCCAACTTCAATGACTGCTGTTGTGAAATTTACAGGAAGATAATTCCCCAAAGATGCTGTTTTCTCTAAAACAGGAAGCCTTCCTTTAACTCCATAGAATCCTTCCACAGAAAGACAAAAATGGAAATAGTTTCCTGAGGAGTTGGTTCAGTTGTAGAGAAGAAGTCACAGGGAGTGGGGGTCATTGTTCTCAAAGGTAAACTCTCTCAGATCATAAAGTTACTCCCTCTGCATTTAATCAATAAAAAATACCCATTCTTCTTCTTCTACAAATGGCGAAGAAGCTTAGCCTGCTTTCATGGAAACGATTAGATTTTTATCAGAGTTCGAGATTAATCACAGCCTGAAAGCTGGGGCAATCCCACAGTGGTTTAATTTGCTGACAGGAGCCAGGTTCACCACATCTGAACTGATCAAACAACGCTTGCCCGGTGGCTACAGAAATTAAACATCTGTTTAGCGTAAATTTTGTGGATAGTGATTTTGCCCCATTGGTGACTTCTATGTGCTGCTTTGGTCTGGTGAGCCATGAAAGCATCCAAATATCCCAGTGCACAGTAATCTGATAGAGAGAAGGAACATCTGAGTGCTGCACATCCAGAAAATTCAATACAGGTATGGTGAATGTCTAGACTTTAAAGAATAAATTCCAAGTGTAGGCCAGAAATGATCCTTCTGCTTCCTTGTTAGATAGTATATAGATAAACACCTTGCAGCAACAACTGTTGACCATTCAATGAATTTTTATTTGCCACAAGGTATGACTCCTAAATTTTGGCACATTTAATTTTTATTTCTATTTTATGTTAATTTTTTCTCATTCTGGTGTTCATACATTTTGTAGTTACAGCTTGTTGAGGCTACACAAAAATGAAGAATAATAATGAGAACAAATTTGGCTGTTTGGTCCTGAAAAATTTGGGCTTTATCTGCATTTCTCCCATCCTTTATGGGGTTTGAATAATCATCTCATGAGTCTTTAATTAAATTATATTGCAGTTATAAAATATGTATCATGAAGGATAACTCATACATGTTTTATCAAAGTTTCGGGTTGCTTAAAATGAAAGCTAAGCCTTTCAGTATTGTGCCAGGCAAATAACAGGTGACTTGAACATCAGTTTTTATGTCTGTTTTTTATTATGATTTTTTAACACACTACAGACAGATAACTGTTGATGAGTAGCACCTTCCAAATCACCACATCAATTCAATCATTTGATGAAATTCTCAGTTGAAATGTCTTGGTTTTGTGCAATCTCCTTCTCCTGCCCCAAGATTCTTACTTTAGGATGGGCTGGGGCTCAAGCTCAGAAATGTTCTGCTGATGAGGTGGGACCCCATCTCTCTGGGGAAAAGGAACAAGGATACACCAAAGCCTCTGACAGTACCTTATCTGCCAACTGCATTCAAGACAATCAGATACACACAGGGTTGTGGGCATCAAATACAGCAGTCCTCATCACGCTCACAGCTGGAAGATGAGGTAGGGTTCTTCTGATTTTACTGCAATAATCTAGCTCAGGCCCTCAGGTTGGAAGCCTGTCTCTCTGTCATCTTCATGCAGGGGGATAAGGAAGGAATTTACCTCCAAATCTCTGACTCTCTCTAAAATTTGGAACAGGGCTGGATTATCTCCCATTAAGCCAAGGCACTCAACAGAAAGGAGCACAGTACTCAGTGGAAAAAGAGCAAAGATTCCTGCCCTTCTCTGCTCTTGAGTCCCCTGGCATTGGACTGCTGGGATTTGACACACAATGTCCCTACTATTTACTCAAGATTTTGTTATAAATCTGTGAGATTTTCCCCAGAACAAGAGAATGGTGTCCCTGCTTCTTTTGCACCAGGTTACACTGTCAGATGTTTTCCTACCTCACCCCATGCTTATTGCACTACCACCTTCTCCCCACCAAGTCTAAAGATACACATTGCATTAATATATTTAGGGAGCCTTAACTTGCCCTGCATCATTTCAATATCAAAGTATCATCATCTTTCTATAATTTGACCTAATGTTAAGTCAGTTCTTAACATTTTGTTTGAATTATGTTTAGTTTAGTCTGAATGAATCATTTATTCATATATAAGGAGAGAGAGAAAGGAAGAGAGGAAAGACATGAATAAAAAGGATTATAAATTCCTACCATTCCTAACTGAGTGGTGTGGAAAGAAAGCTTTTAAAATTGATATAACCTTGAATTAATGGAATCTTACCTTGAAATCTCACCTATTTTATCTGGAAATAGGCTGTGTTTGCTTATGGGCTCAATGACTAGAGGCTCGCCAAACTAGACGCTGTTTTAGCATAAGCACATCTTCAAAGAAATTATCTGAAAGATATCCAATTTGCTGTCTCAAGAAAGAACTCATCCCTGCATGGATGCTTACTGGCAATTTCGTTATGAGGTTCACACTAACTATGTTGGTGTGCTGTCACTCACAAAGTTCACATTTTGCCATGTAGAAAATGTAGACATATTTTAAAATATGATCATGTTTTCCTGATAGCAATGCATAAAGTAAAGCAATAGTATGTTGTCTTCCCAAATACCCAAACTTAGAGACAGATTGAGTAATCTTTAATAGTAAAGGACAACACGATGCCTCACTGCACCAAGCCATTTCAGAGAAATATTGTATCTCATTAGGTATCTGTGGAGTGGTTTGGCTTGAAGAGACTTTTAAAGGTCATCAGCCTCAGTAGATCAGATTGCTTAATGTCCCTATCCTACCTGACCTTGAATGTTTCCAGGGATGGAGCATCTGCTAGCTCTCTGGGCATCCTGTATTTCGCATTGTAAAAAATGTCTTCCTTATAGCTAGTCTGAATCTACCCACAATTTAAAACTATTACTTCTTGTTATGGCAGGTCCTAGTAAAGAGTTTGTCCCCATCTTTCTTGTAAACACCCTTTTGTACTAAAAGAAAGTCCACTATGCAATGTGCAGAGCATTACTGGGCAGTCTTCTTCACTCTCCACTCTCCAGGCAGCTCCTCTAGTCCCTGGCGAGAAGGGATGGCCCCCTTGTAATCCTGTCCTGCTTCTCCACTGATTGCTCAGTGAACGCTAGAACGCTAGAGGAGTTTTGATAGAAGCAGTAACAGTTCTTTTTACAAGAAGATTATGAATCTTCTGCTTCCCTCTGAAACCACATTGACTGGTGATAAAACCAGGTATAATCCAGCCATCAATTTTTACATTCACTCTCTCCCTCTCTCTGGATAGGACTACACATTTCTATTGGTATATGCCTTTGACGCTATAATTTAATTTTTCATCACCCTTAGTAGCTTTGACTAATTCAGTTAAGGACCATTGTCCCAGAAAAAAGAAGTACTGTTGCATAAAATGTTATGTTGTCTCCCCGAACAAAGCTAATAAATCCACATTGGTGTTCAGTGAAAGTCTAGGTCTTTAAACAGGTTAATTCCAAATTCACCCAAAGCTCTATTTTCAGATTAAGAGTTCAGGTCTGAAAATATATTAGAGCCACATTGAAATTACAGGAATAAGATATTCAGCTGAAGTCAACTAATCCTATTCACTTCTCAGTCCTCTCCTCTCCGATAGTGTTACCTCTTTTTACTGTCCCTGAGAATTGTAGATATCACTTCATTTCTATGCACATGGCACAGGAATTCACAATATCATGTTTTCAAAGACTTTGTCTCAGGAAATCATTTGAGAGCTATTGAGATATTTCCACAAGGCAACCTTTTATAAAATAGACTCCCATGTTACTGATCTTGACTTTCATCTCAGAGAAGTACACTGTAAATATAAAATATGGATGTGTTTTGTGGAGAAGTGATGGGTCCCATCTGGAGATATTAAATTATTTCTGTACAGATTTTGTCCTTAAACCAAATGAGTTAGCTAGTAGCTTCTTTCTCAGCCTTTTGACAATTCTTCTCACAGATTACCCTCTAGTTTCCACAAATCATGATTGAATTTTTACATATTTTAATTATCCTAACAAATGAGTATGTGATTCAAATTATTTCTTCCTTTTGAATCTCAGTAGCCAAAATATTCATACTTCTAGATGCTCCTAATATGTGAAATTGCTCAGTGTTTCACCTTGCAACTTTAGAGCAAATAAGGGGGAAAATCATCCTGTCATTTTTAGAAGTTCTGTAGGAAGCCTACAGAAAAAAAAAATTATAAGTCAGCAGCCATTCTCTATATATGAAGGGGAAAATAAAGCTCAGAAAAGCAAAATATCCTTAATGTCCAAATTTTAACCAAGGGACAAAACGTAATAAAATGTCATTGGAAGACAGTTTACTTTAGATGTAAACCATAAATTCATCTTGAATATGCAAATCAAAATTTAATTCCAACACTCAAAATCATTACCATATGAACAGGGCTTGATTTCAGCTGGGTGGTCATAGCACCTGATATCAAAATCACCAAAAGGATAGTGTGGCTGTGGTGTAAAGTTGTTGCAATGTAGACTTTCTTGGATCTGTGTTTTTTCAGGGTACAAACTCCAGAAGAGGGTAGCATTGGTTGAGAAGGATACATGGCCTGACTGACTGAGCCCAAAGCTTTTTATGGGCAGGTTCTAACTTTGAAGAAAAAGCTGTTCTTGTCTGTAAGAAATCTCTTAAATCAAATACTGCTCTTACTGGGTAAACGCCAGGGAAGTAAATGAAACCTATAAATACAGCTATGGTAGAGCACATCCAGGCTCCCAAACATCAAAGATGGCATAAAATTCATACACAATATGTCTACCGTAATGACTTCTAATTAGGTACTCCATCTTTTTTCAGTGTTAGGTTTCATGAATCTCTGCATGGTATCAAGGCTAGGAAAATTCCAATATTCTCTGCCAAATTTCTTCTGGATGAACCTAATGCATTAAATTATCAAGCTTTCATAAGAACACAGTCAAATTCCTTTTTCGCTAATACATTTTTAAAGTCTTGCTGCATCAGTAGCTTTCATATGTAATGTTAATAAGAGAAGATTAATAATTGTTAAAACAACTGACAACAAATTGAAGTCACCTTGTCATTATGTTTTGTAAAATTAGTATTAATATTTTGGTCTGAAATACTGGTTGTGTAACATAAAGGATTTCCTACCAAGAATGATCAATACTATTAGTCTTTTCCAGAGTTACCCCTTAGAGATAATGAGAAAAATGTTTCCATTCCCCTCTGCTCCCTCTTCCGAAAGTCCAAATTCTGACAAGATTCACAGTGTGTGCAGTACTATCCAATTTTGTTCAGGAGTGGACTAGATTTGCAGCTGTGGCAGATCTTGGATACCAGTTTACAGAAGATAATATCCTGCTTTCTACATTTCTTGATTCTAAATCAAGTTTGTTTCTCACTCAGTGTTTTTCCTGGGTATCTGAATGGACATGTTGTTACCTGTGGCATCATTACTACTGCTCTGCTGTCTATAGAAGAGATTAAATAGAATTTAGAGTCTCACAACCCAAAGACTTCTGGAGTTCAGGAAGAACGTACAACCAGCTTTAACATAAGGAAATAATGGCTCAGTCTTAGGACTCTGATGCACTTGGGGTCAATATGTGCAGATATAATGTTACATTTTTGTATTTATTTTTCAGATAAAATAAGAGCTATATTTTATATGATAAATAGTATTCAAATGATTACATCCTGATTGTTTCGCTTAAAGCTAAAACCCATAAATATTTTCAAAACTTTTTTTGATCTTTTTCAACAGAAGAGATCTCATGGTAGTGGTTATTAAAAAAAAACTTCATGATCCAATGTTTATGATGAGACTTTGTATAGCAAATAAAAATGATTGCTTTTTCTTTTTTCTGTTAATGAATTGATTAGATATTAACTGCAGGCATTTTGTGTCTGTGTTTATTTTTCATGTGAATTTTTCAGTGAAAACAAACCCCAAGATTTTCACAGAATGACAGTTTTTCCTCCACACTCACTGTTGGGAATAAGTGTTTAACACCTTTCTAGCTTTCCATGAGAGAAAAGAATTCTCTCCACTACCTCATGAAATTAAAGAATACCCATTATCTGAGAAAGTGGTTCAAGATCAGACATAAGTATATTCCTCCATCTTTCTTCTTCATGAGCTATTAGGAAGACAGATATTCCCCTTCTTCCTCTGTTTCCAGATTTGGGACTTGAAAATTATTTGATTTTCATCTCTTCTATTGCCAGTTTGCCTTTCACAACCTGCTTAAGTGAAGCTATTGGGGAAATCAGTCTATCAGACAACACAGCACAAGTGCTGATAATGGGAACTCATAATCTTCTGCTGGGGCAGTCATGTGAACTCACTATTCAGCGGAGCAAAATGTATTTGTCTCCATGCCCATATCTGTATAAGAAATTGAAAAATCAATCAGTAGAAAGGCTCAAATAATGTTTTAGCATATTGTTTTATAATTTGTGATTCTGTGGAGAGTGCAGTTGCCTTATTTTTTATTTATCTTTTTATTACAGGTCGATAATCTACTGCATTGCATTAAAATTATTGTATTTCAAGTATTTAAAAATCAGATATTTTCAAAACTAAGTCCTATTTTGTGGCAGTTGGTACTCTTACTTGGTATCCTCTTGTGATCTTTTGCATGTCTGCTGAGTTACTTGCCTGAGAATTTTTTTGGGGGGGCCAGGTGTTCCTCAGTAAGAACTAAGTGCCAAGGAGTAAAAAAAAATGGCAGTCTTTTCCAGTGTCTATCAACCACTCATGATTCAGTGACACAAGCTTCAGTGGAATGTAACAGCCAATTTCCTGCTAAACTCTTGAAGTAGTTTTCCAGGAAAACTGACTGCCAGCATCGCATAATGAACAGACAGTCCTTAAACTCCCCTCTGCTGTAGAAGTTCATGTGCCCTTGCACTTAAAGTGTCAAAATTAAACACTGTGATCCTTTTTCTGGTATTGCTGATTCTTTTCATACAAATATTGTAGATTTTAAGCACAAATAAAATGAACTGTTGAACTCTCTGAACTCCTGTGAGGCTTCCCAGCTCCCTGAGTGAGAGGTCAGGGTGGTTTTCAGGTGTGATATACTTTTGGTTAAGATGTGCCAAATATAGTAAGTAGATGAATGTTAATTCAGGCTATCATATTTAATTAGGGAATCAAGGCTGGAATGAAGCTTTCACTCCGAAAATGAGCTCTCATGATCAAAGTACAGCTACCTTATGTAAATAATTTAAACTAAGATCAATTTTAATCAAAGTTGATATTGAGTATTGCATATGAAAATTAATACTTTTTTTCTTTCAGTTTTGATGTTACCATGTTAATGAGCAATTCCCTTGTTTAGAGTTATGTGGCATCTGGCTGGTAATATTTCTTTAGTGTGGAAAATTTGAATATCTGCTTAAGGGTGACTGCATAGCTAACACCCTCCATGTAGAAGTCAGAAATCTGTCTTTCTGTTTTCCCCGGTATATACATTCTTTTCAGTTTAAAATACTATCTGATTCCAAATGCATTAATTTTTCTGTTACTGAATCGAACAATTATATATTTAGAGAAATTAGAGGATAATAATGTGGTCAAATTATTTGCTTCAGAGAGGATGGACATTAATTAGGGTAAATTATTTAGGTGTAGTAATTTTTTTTTGGTAGCTTCTGTGAGGAGAAAATATTTTAATCACAGCTCTGCTAATGTGCAAAACTGGAAGAGCTCATGGATATATTTACATGGAGATACGCATTCATATGCAGACATTTACATGCCCAGAAGCACAGCTGACATCACAAAATGAATGCAAAACTTTTTGGTTTAATAAAAAAAGGAGATGCATGCAGAAACACACACACTTTTTTACTGGAGTCACTGATGACACCGATCACAGCTATGGAATTCCTTCAAATGTGAACACAAATAAGCAACACTGTCTCAAGACCAGGCATTTTTCAAGATGCAACAAAAAATGCCTTTTTAAGGAGAAGACAGAGGAAAAAAGTGATGTGGGGGAAATGATGACAAGGTTAAAGCTAACCAGAATATGCCTTTTCTTGTTTCATCTGAACAGTGTGGATTTCTTCAGGCCTGAGCAGAAGCCCCCATCTAATCTTCCTGTAGAGACTGAAGTCAACAATTTGCTTCCTAGCCTCTTACATTTTAAGAGTGATTGAGACATTTTTTGCTGCTTGCGACAGTCATGAGTCCTCACACAATTTCTCAGTGTATTTAGATGCACAGTAGGAAGGTTCACACATCTGACTAGGTACAAAGAATCAATTTACAGCAAAAGGAAATATCAGATATTGGTACTTAAGCACCACAGCGGTAGATAACTTGGAAATACCTCAAGTAAATTGGAAAGACCTAATGCTTAAAACAGTAGATGAAAAAGAATATAACTTCAGAGGTAATGTGCTTTTGGTTTTGACTGGTACTTGAGTAAATTTTAATCATATATTAGACTCAGACTAAAAAAAAAATTTACATGGCTCCTTTCATGTAGCATTTTTGTGTTTAAAAACAGCTGGTCAAAAATTACCAGCCAGAAAGTTATCCTAATGACACAAAAGATTTTTTTAGAACAATGCTAACATGGAAGAATTCTGTTAAATAATTTTGGAAATCCTAGAATTTTGGACATAAAATAAAAAGTAATAAATTAAATGCATCCTGACAATTAAAAAAAGGGTATAATACTCTGTAAAGTTGCTTTTAATTTTTACTCTGATGTTAAAGCTGAATTTCCCTTAAAACTTGCTACAAAACTGATTGTTTATAAAAGAACAAGTGTAGATTCTGTAAAGCATGCAAAGAAGTTTTTCCTTTTCTATGAGCACTTCAGGAATATAATATATATAGCTGCACTGAGAAGCACGCAAAAAAGGTTTATACAGCAGACCTATCCTTTTATGTGAACCCACTAAAAGCATGGAGTATGGCTCACCAAATATCCTTGAAATTGCCTGGGTATGAGTAAAATATCATTTCACTACAGGATAAAGTGTTCCATTTAAAGTGCAAGTCTGGGCTCTGGGGTAATATTGACAAAGTGGAGTTATTATGAACTAAAATCTCTTTCTAGAAAACTGAGGAGATATACCAGTAATACTAAAAGCAGTACCTGCTTCCCTTATGGCATAAATAGTGCATATCAGAGAATTCATTATTTGTATATAACAAGGTCTCTAAATGCATTTTATAAAAGCAAATCATAAAATACTGAGAATAACAGTGCAGGACTGAGAAAAAAACTGATTTCCCAGATGTATTTTCTTGTACCATGGAGAGTATATAATTAACATAATTCTTCATTGGGAATGTTCTTCTCTTTCCAGCAGTACTCTTCAGCTCAAGAGGGCTGGAGTAACCTGTGCCAGCATTCAACCTCCAGCCTCCAGATTAGGCAGGCTAATAAAGAGAGGAGGAAGAGCTGAGGCTGCAGAGCTCTCAGCTGCAGTCACTTGATTCTTCACAGAGCAGGTAGTAAAAAAGTGTCTTTTTTTTTTTTTTTTTTTTTTGAGGTAAAAAATCCCAAAGGAAAAAGGGGGCATAATGCCAGAATGAATGTTGGAGTTTTCTTTATTAGAAAGGGAGAATCAGCTGTAGTATTTTGGAAAACAATGCATTTGAAAGATGGAGTCTAATGGTAAACCATTACAGGGGTCATCTCACTTGTTAATTTACCTTGAGGGAAAAGTTTCCTCATGCAGGCACTCATCATTCTCTGCCTGAGGGGGCACTGGTGGATTTAAGTGGGATGAGACCAATGTGTGTATGCCAGTTGAATCCATCTTGGGACTACATCAAAAGATAAAAAAGAGAAAAAAAAAAGAGGGAAAAAGAAAAGACCTTTTAAAGAAAAGAATCAACTGACAAAATAAAATTAAGGCCTTACTTGTGCTGGGTGAAAACAGAGATATCTGATGACAGGTGAGCCAACAATGATAAACTGCTTAAAAATACATTACAAATACATCTGTTCAATCAAAGATGCACATTTTACCATTCCTCAGAGCTCACAATTGCCAAGCATGGCTCCGATTGCTTTGCTTTGCATTTCTGATCATACAAATTTCTGATTCCTGTCTCCTATAAAGGGAAGTGGACTTGTAAGCCTAGGGGGAGGGTTTTAGAGGAACTAGAGAGGCTTTTATTTCTCAGTGGTTGCCTCTAAGCTCCTATGGTCATCTGCCACTTTTTGGAATAGCTGTTTTCACCTTTCAAAGCCTTGTCAAAATAGGTGCTGAATGGGCTCCGTGGAGGAGTTAGAGGCTGTACACATGGCTCTGTACCTTTCTTCAACACCACCCTGGACCCATCTGCTCGTGTTGGACATCTAACAGCTGCTAGACTTTGATTTTCCTTCCTCAATGCATTATGAATATTAAAACCTAATAATTTAAAGCTCAGTGCAGCAAGCATTCAGAACAAAACATCCGGACAGACATTATCATTGGCATGAGCCTGGCAGTAAGCTCATTAGGGTAGGCATTGTTTCCTCTGAGTGTTGTAATCCACCTTCTTCCTCTTACATGGTGAATGCATGTCCAGGTGATATTCATGAAATAAGTGATACGCTCTAAATTCAAACACCAGCTTGCCTCAAGATAACCATACCATATGATCCTGGACACGATGTCTGAATTCAGTTTTACAGAATGTATTTTATCCCTTGGTTTGCTTTGAAATTTATTGATATGAAGCAATTTATTCTCTATATATTTCTAATGTAAATAAATTACACATTCTGTAATAAAGAGTTTAGCAGTGTTGTTTGTTATAATAACAGAATGAAGAATGGACAAACTGAAGGATTATTCTTAAGTAAAGTTACCAATTTTGCCACCTCCTTGGCTGAACAAGTTAACAGGTTTCTCAGACCCACCTTACCTAGAATGAACTTTTTTTTGTTCTTTAGGCTATTCTCCTGCAGAACTGACTGGTATTGTTCAGCATTGCTGTTTTACTGGTATTCCTGTCTTAAGTAGTGGATTTTGAAGGATTAATCCTGGCAGTAGGCTAAATTAAATTATCTATTTTTCCCTGTCATTTCACCTCTATAACATTCCTACTATTAATTTTTTCCAGATTGCCATGTATAATGAAGAGGCAGGGGAGATTGTCCTGTGGAATAGAGATAGTCCAAAGGAAGACCCTAGTGGAAACTTCTGTAACAAAACAAAAGTACTTGAAAGGAGACTGTGGGAGAAGCAGAGGAGCAGAATGCATGGAGGGAACACAGTTGCCACTGAAAGGGCCTGTCTCTTTCCAGAGGTACTCCCTGTGTATATGCACTTCCACTTTACTCTTCTACCTCATGGTCAAAGTTTCATATAAATATCCCATTTCTTTGAATCTGTAAAAAACCCTTCTGGAATCTCCTCAGTTCCCTCCATTTACTGACATGTATGCACTTACAGATCTTTTACAACTCCATAAAATACAAATGGTATTCATTATATCTGGGCAAGCAACCATAAGTTAATTCTAGTAATTTAGTCAGTATTTTAGGATATTAATTTCAGAGACCTGGAATTGACAGATACGTTGATATTGTAGAATATTTGGAGGTATTCATAGTTACTTTTGCACTGCAGTTCCTGCACTGCCACACTGCAACAGAAGTGTGAGAAAGCAGTGGCACTATCAAGTGTACCTGAGGGCTTCTAGTCTTCTTTAAGTCAAGAGGCCAAGAGCCAAGTGGCAGTACCCTTCGGAATAAAATCCAGTTAATTTCAAAATAATGTACTGCTAAATATGTTTAATTTAGTTTGAATTTTCAATTACAGCTATGAGGAAAAGGTTAGAAAATGAATCGGAGGAGCCTATACAGAGCTGCCTACTAAAACATCAGCTGTCTAAAGTTTTTTTTCCTCATCTTTCTATAATATAAATCACAGAAACACAGAATGGTTGAGGTAGTAAGAGACCTTAAAAATCATCTAACAATAAGCATAGACACCTTCTACAAGATCAGGTAGAAAACAGTACCATAAAGTAAAACACTCTAACATAAATTTAAACACATATAAGCAAAGGAATGTATTAGGCATCCCTTGAATTTTATAATCATATATTGGGATTTTGTATCCCCTGAGAGTGAAATTTTACTCAGCTCTAAGACAATGTGTGGGCTTAATTGCTTTTCTGACACTATTTCTGTGTCAAAAGTTATTTTATTTTGAAATTCCATCAAACAAGGTGGTTGTCAGCTTGTTAAAAGTACCAAGCACTGCTGCTCTTGCATCCTTACTGCACTGGAACATTTCCTGTTGTTTTCACTGGGGAGGCAGTGCAGCTGGTCATGCCAAGAGGCCCTGAGTGTGCAGCTGCTGGAGCTTTCCCCACGGAGCCCTTAGCTGCGTGAGCAATGCCTTGGGGTGTCCTTTTGCTGCATGTCTTGGGCTGGCATCTGGAAGCAGGTAGCAGCAGAACTCCTTTGCTTTAGGCAGTACTGAGGTTAACACAGAGGTTGCACAGTGCTCGCATTTGCAGAGCTAGGCAGCTCAAAATAAACAGTGGCAGCATTAGAAATAGCCCTTTAAAAACTGTATACCAAGGGTGTGTGAGTTTTCAGTCACATTCTTCCTCTCAACAGGTCTTCCTCAGCCATTTCTTCTTTCCTCTTGCAATCACAAAATTATTTTGCTTTCATAGTCATTTACCTCAAAAAAAAATAGCAAGATATTAGATATTGTAATGGAGGAAAAATAAGGTAAGTGGTCCTTCTTTTGGCCAGACAACAGCAGCCATGGAACTTGTTCTAACAAACTCTTCAGAGAAAAAGGGGAGGAGCTCCCCTGGCCTCTCATTTGCATTATGCTTACGAATTAAGAATTGGACATTGTGAATGTGGAACAGTCTCACCCCTTCTAGACCAAGCTAAAGGTGCAGAACGATATCTTCTTCTCACAAAGCATCAGTCACAAATTCTTTCATTCCTGTCAGTGGAATTGCATTCAGTGAACTTGGCACAGGTTCAGGGCCTGTGAAGCAGGGCTATTAAATCTTCAACCACATAATTTACACATTTTAATAATTTTGAATAGCATTTTGGCCCTACCTTAGTTCTTATCTAACCAATGCAAATAGGAATGGAAGTTTTGAGAGGTTTATCTTTCAAGCACACTACACCCCACTCCTTCAGACTAGATTTCTTCTAGTGAAGGATTTTCACATGGAAATTTAGAGTGAAATAGGGACAAAAATACAACTGAAAATTCAGCCACACTGAGGATGTGGTGAAATTGCTGACATAAAGCCAAATTTCCTTTGTCTTATAATTCATATATAGTAAAAATAAGGACTATCAAGCTTTTTCATTTCTGATTATTTTATCTTGAATCTGCATTCTCTGAACTAGAGGCAGTAGTACTAGAAAGAAATGCTGTGTTACAATATGCCAGCAAAATGAGATGCAGGATGCCAAAAAGCAGAAGCAGGAGGATTTGAGTTGTCTGTGCAGGATTAGGAAACTGCCTGGCCTCTTCTGCCTGTCAACAATAATGGAATTGAGTTCCACACTGAAGATAATTGCCTGAAGTCATTCTCCAGCCACAGGGAAGGAAAGATTAATAAAGAGCATTTGTTATAATTCTGCAACCAATTTATGTAATGGAACACATAATAAATAACCATGTAGAGCACAAGCATTTATCATAGCCAATTTATGCATCCATTTGTTCAATGTGTGTTAAACCAACCATTTGTATGATAAGAGTGGTTCTCTTTGTGTCCCTTTTTCTCTGTTAAATTAAAAATTATTGTTATTGAGGGGTTTTGATGTTGTTGTTGTTATTCTTTCATCTTTTGGGGTTTGGTTTTGTTTTCAGATACCAAAATGACAGTGGCATACACAAACTTCCCAGCAATTCAAATACAGCATAAAGTTTTCCACAGAGTCTCTATTGCTGCCTGTTGCAATTGGAAGATTATTTAAACAAGATATCCACAAGGACTAAAGCCCTATTGCAATTACATTGCATGTGTCGCCAAACAACATAGTTAGGTTTGAAACTAAACAGCACTGCCACACTAGAGACAGAAATTACTGTGTCCTAAAAATCTGATCTGGAGTTATCCTCTTAAAAAGATGGTTTAATATGGAGGGACAGAAGTCTTCTAAGTGCTGCAGAAAATAATCAGCTGGATATGGTAAAATACTAAAACAAAGGATTCATTTTTGGATACTGAAAAAGTAAAAGAAGGTAAAATGTAGGTATATCTCTTGAATATAATTTAAAGATAATTACTATATAAAATTTATCTTGCTTTCCATGTGTATCTGATTCAGTGCAAAAATTAATTCTTTAACCTATGTTTTATCTGTTTCACTAGGCCCTTCTGTTGTGTTATGGTCTACAGGATTTGTTTTTCCACATCAGTAGCATTACTATGCGTACTTTGCAAGAGATCCATTCTCTTAGATTATATGCTGCTGCAAACAAAATCATTTAAATGTGCCAGCTACTGCCTATGTCTTTTTTATGCCATTCTGCCTCTCTTCTGCAAGGTGACAGTTTTCATTACAGTTTATTTTCCAGTGGTTGCTAGCATGTATAGCTTAAATCACAGATTACAGTCTAAAAATAGTGTAACCAAACTGCATCTATTGTTACTTACTTAGTAGGAACCTGAAATGTCAATCTGAGCTTTTCTCAGGCTTTTGCTTCCTCCTCATGGACTTCACACACGATCACTGAATTATACAACCAAATTTTGTATATTTGGAGCGGCTTTGTTCCTACCTCTATATACATGACATGCATGAAGTGATGAAAACTAGATATTGAGTTGTATAAATTAATAAATTCTCTGCTATTATATGTTGAAAAGAACTGAGACCAATCTTTTCCTCTTCTTTTCCACTGACTTCATCTTTATACATTGAATACTTACATGGTAGCCCAAAGCAGCTCTGATAAGTTTTGAACAAAGGACTGTGAAAAGGATTTGTCCCTTTTTATTATATTCCTTATACCAGAAAAGCTCCCATCAGAAGTCATTGTAACGTAGAGTAGGAAATAAAAAGAACCTTTTATTGCCCTATGAAGAACCATAATCATGTTGTTTTCATCCTGAAAAAAAAACCTCTTTCTGATTATTATGGTACAAGGAAAACTACTGTAATAAGTAGAAGTTGACTTCTGTTGAGATGCATATCATTATTTATAGATGGAATACATTAATGTGGGACAAGGGAAAGGCAAAGTCAATATTTATGATGAGGGAAAGTAAACTGATGTTCAGTGAAACAAGCTATTTGATCCTCAGTCAGGAAGACAATCCCCCTCTGATGCATGTAAGACAGATACATAAATCTCATAACTTCCTTGAAGTCAAAATGTAAGTATAAATATATAGGCTATACAAAATTTACATTTGCAGTTAATTTCTCCCAAAATGTCTCAGTAGTCCAATACTTTCCTATTTTTAGATATTAAGCTAAAATCCTCAGATTATAGAATCATAAAATCATTTATGTTCAAATGGACCGTAAGACTAGTGAATCCAACCATAAATCTGACACTGCAAATTCTTCTGCTGGTCTATGTCCCTGATCACCTCATCTGTACATCTCCTAAGTACCTCAAGGCACAGCAACCCTGCCATCTCCCTGGGCAGCCTGTTTCTGGCCTTGACCATTTTTCTGTAAAAAAAAAATTTGCCTAATATCCACTGTAAACTTTCCCTGGTAGAACTCAAGGACTTTTGCTTTTTTCTTGTCATTTGTTACTTGGAAGAATAGACTGATCCCTGCCTCACTCCAGCCTCCTCTCAGGGACTTTTAGAGGGCAACAAGGTCACCTGTGAGCATCCTTTTCTCCAGTCTGAGCACCCCCAGCTCCCTCAGCTGCTCCTCATCAGACTTGTGCTCCAGACCCTTACCCAGCCCTGCTGCCCTTCTCTGGACATGCTCAGCACCTCAGTGGCCTTTTAGAGTGAGACACTGAATTCAGATTTTAAGGCTTGAAATGTCTTTGTCCACCAACTGGTTATTTTATATGTCATTCAAGCAGCCTGGTTTATTTGAAAAGAGAAGGTTTAGGAGAACATACACTAGCCTGGGCTTTGTTTGCATGATTTCAAAGCACAAAAAATCACAAATGAGCACCAGCCTCTTCCTTCATTAATTCCAATTAATTTCCAGTTTTTGGAGAGATCAAAAAGAAATTTATGATTCCTTATTTTAAAGACAGAATTTTCTGTTTGAAAGAAAAAGGCTAGAATTAGTTTAGCTGTGAACATTTTATTTTGATATAGCATTTGTAGCACTGTTTTTAATGTTTCTTTTATGTTGTACAATAGATGAATGTGAAACAACTTGTGAATCTGGACACCAAATACTAAAAGCAATAGCAATTTGTTACAGGATACATCTCCAAAGGAGAAAGCCATCTACAGTGAACTGTGACTACCTTTGGGATCTGAAATCAAATTAGTTTTCTAACATTTCTTTCCCCAAAAATGTCTTCCAGGAATCACCTTTGCAAGAGGCCATGTAGTGCAGAAACTGGGTAATTCACACATATTGACACCAAGCTGCTGATGGACAACACCCTGGGCACTGATTATACCATCACTGTTGGTTTGTGATTTCTATTGATTTGTAGCCTGCTGCAAGTGGGTTTAATGCATGCACACACCATTGCTCTGCTCTTTGTTTACTGGGATAAAAAATGTGTCCAATGGTTTTCTTGCCATGTGGTGCAAATATAACCACTGTGTTCTCTCTCCAAAGTGTCTGTAATGTACCTCATTAACCTAAACACTGATGACTTTCCTATGCTTATCTGAGACCCCCTTGTACTAAAGCCATGGAGACAGATCTGTGACCGGTGTCATAGTAAAAGGGCTGCAGATCAAATACCAGCAACACAAGTATAGTATCTTAAATTGAAACAAGTAAAAATATCCCTTCACTTCAGCTGAATCCTTCTGCAACTGCTTTTGTGCAGAGCGATTGTGCGGCTGTTACTCTTTGCCTTGTCTTGTAAGCGTGTCTTGCTTCTTCCATCTGTCCCTGCTTCTTACTGCCCCGTTTACTGGGAAAAATTGTATTTTCTTATTCAGTCAGAGAGAAAACAGTAAATAATTTTAAGTTGGATAAATGGGATTCATGGCATAAAACTGATGCTATGGTGTAAATTTTTGGTGCATTTATCCTGTTAGTAATAGAAACAAAATGTTACAATAATGACAGATTAACTATGAGTTACTATCATGATCATCCTCATAGAAAAAAAAGCCTTCTTAAATGTTTGCTTTCCTCTAACAATTTCACATTCTATCTATACCTTCTCGCTCCTGTGTCCCTATTTGTTATCTAATCACATTGTCTTTTTCACTATTAGCATAATACATAAATATTGATTATGTACTACAATCCATAGTGCTGATTATCAGCAATTTCATCTCAAATCGTCTAGCCTAGACTCTGACAAACTACATCAGCTTTGCCATTTCTGCTTTGAATGCTTAATCTGTTTTCTGAAGCAACTCCTCTGGAAATTTTGCTGCTTAAAATTGAAGGATAAGCTCTCTCCTGGAATAAGTGAGGTAACTAGCTAACTGGAATAAGGAACACAACCCTGTGGATGCAGCTATTTTTCTCCAGTTTACTGTGTGTGAATAATATAGGGTCTGATGTGCTTTATAGATAATATTTTACACCTATAAAAACATTTCTTTTGACACTTATAATGCTGTTGTAGTTCTAGTAAGACAGTACAACAACTCCAATGCTTAATCTTTTATGAAGTGGGAGAGACTAAATAATTGAATACTGTCTTAAAAGCTCTTTAAAACTTACACATAAAACAGAAATCTTCTCAAGTTCAGAGACTCATTAAAACTTTTTGAATCTCAGCAAAATTACCTTGTGATGGTTTTCTACTCCAGGCAATATACCTTATGAATTTGTGTGTTGCAGATAAAATCAAGAAATTATTCCATTGTTTGTGACGTAACTCTAAAGAGAGATTTTTTTTCTTTCTCATCAGTGATGAAAGAGAGTAAAACAAGTATGAGCTGTTTCTTAAAAGGCTCAACACTGGAAAGAGATTTGGAAAATAATTCAGCAGTCTATTTCTCAGCAGAATAATCTGACTTCTCATGCTGCTGTGAAAACTCCCGAAGTACTCAGCACTTACAATGTATGAGAAAAGATATAGATCTCTGCTCTACTCTTTCAACAGTTTCTTTGCAACATTATCCAAGCTAGAATAAAGTTTAAAAAATGCAGAATAAGATTCTTTCCTCTTGCATCCTATATACAGTCAAGTGGGTTTTTTCCATTTTTTTCAATAGTCATTTATTATGTACTGCTATTCTTATACTTCAGCAGAATCCATATAATTTGACAAGGATCAGCCAGCTGTCACTATTACAGAATCCCCCCACTTACTTTTTAACCCAGACACTCTAGTTATTCTTCCCTGGAAGTGATTTCAAACCACAGGAACATATCATCAGGGACTGTAAATCTGTATAGCTCCATTGACTGCGCTGACATATTTACACCTGCAGATGATTTGTTTCAAGGTATGCTGTAAATAAAAGCAAAATACTTCTAATGGTATGTCATAATGATTGACACTTTTCATTTTAAAGACCTTAAAGCACTAAGCTTTTCAAGTGAATGTTTGTATTTATGTAGAAAGATAGATTAACAGCATTCCCAGAATGAAGGTGCCAACGCTTATTTAATTTGGGTTCTCACTGCACTGTAGTAAAGGCTTCACAAGCAGATAAAAAGTTACTTGTCTAGCATAAAAACACAACTGATGAAAACTTGCACTTAAAAAACATATTTATTTGATAATTAGAAAGCATATTAGAGACATGGAAATTGGTAAAACCCTGGAAATGGTGAATGATCTATTTTCAGCAGTCGCCCTCTATGTGAAATTCCCTTTTTATACTGTTCCATGAGCTACTAATCCACAACTATGCCTCCAGATACAGAAAATCTCTTTTATTGGGATTTAGCAGGCTAACTGCAAATGCCCCATATTTGTGTCTTGATCTGTGCAGATTCGTCTGTCTCTGAAATGTCAACATTTATAATGTCAGTGTTGCAGCTGGGCGAGAGGAGCAGTCACCCAATAGACTTTAAAATTGTGCCATCAGACAGTATTTAGAATCTGTGACTTTGTAACACAGTTGCAAAACTTATTAAGAAGGAGGAAGAATTTATGCTGTAGGAAAGAATTATAATAGGACCTCACAGGGATTTATACAGATATATTAAAAATTAAATTGAATTGAATTTGGTTTTATATTGAGCCTGTCAGACTGAAGACATTCCAAGTGCTTAAAAAAAACAATGGGTTACTTACCAGTGCCAAAATAAAAATGTGGACAGCCTTTATTTGGATTAAATCTTTTAACATGAAGCTAAATGATCCTTCAAATCTGATACACACATAGGTTTAATATATAATATAAAAAATGAATGTTTAAGTAGAAATAACTTGTAGATTTGTTCCTTTTTTAATATTCATATCATATATCTTATACATTATACATAACATGTATTTAAATATTTATATGAGCTTTATAGACATTAAATCTACTTTAAAAGATGTAAAATGGATAATTTTGTGGCTATACATGCAAATGGCTAGCTTGGAAGTGCAGGTGATGTTTATCTACTTCAAAATATACATATATATACATATACATCAACAATAAAAAGACTGGATGGTGTGCACCAAGTAAAAGCAAGTAACTTTCCCCAAAAACGTGTTCTTTTTTTTTTTCATTAAAAGCTTTTCATAAAACTGACTGATTTTTCTATAGAAAAAAAGAAAATCAAGATTTTGTAGAGTAATCTTGAAAATAAAGACCTGTTAGATATTTCATTAAACCTTCAAACTCTTCCTCAAAATAACAATAGGCTTTTTTGTGAAAAGCTGTACAAGTGCTGCAATCCATGAAGGGCTTTCAAAAAGCTTCATCATATAAGACAATTTTTATTATATAAAGGGAAAACTTTCAGGTAATGCATTCCTTACTCTGATTTAAGCAAAACCTTTATTTTCCTTAGTGCCAGCTGCAGAAAAATGGCTTTGCTGGAGAGAAAAGAAGACTTAAAGACTTAAAGCACTGACAGTAGAACAGAAGCTGGCTTAAAATGAAGTTGGAGGTTGATACCAGCCTGCTAAAATTTTGTATAAGTGACCACAGGTGCACCAGATAAAATACTGAATTATCTCTTTCCCAAAATGCAGTCTTTCAACAGAGATTTTGAAACCTGTAGGAAGTTTATTGGGAAAAAGTATGAGCATGATGAACTGTGGTAGAGCAAATTCGTGTTTGTGTTTGTGGTAGAGGCTAAGAGGTAACAGAGACAGAGTACTGAGTGGCACTAAAACTGGAGAAGCAAGGATAGTAAAAGCAAATGGATTTGAGTCACTGTGACTTACAGTGAGTGAAAGAGAAATGCCAGAGAGCACATAAAAGATATGGTGTTTCACAGGAGATAATCTCCAACCTGGCACCACCAGATGACACTGCGCCTTTCTGTGGAGCAGAAAGTCATGTAGGCAGAAATGCTGAACTTGTGTTTGGGCTCTTTATGTTGATATCGTTTGATAGTTTTTGATTTAGCTTTGTTTTATCACAGCAAGTTGTTAACATGCTCCATTTCCAAGAGCATGGCTTCGCTCCACTCATTTGGAACTCTGATTCTGCTGACACACTGCCTTCATCAAGAGCTCTCCTATGAATCTGAACCACAGCAAATGTGTAGTTCCTGATGATTGTTAAATTCATATAATTACTACAAATAACAGATTACTCTATAGCAGTCATCTCCAGTATGTCCAGAACAATTTAGCTAACAAGGGAGACAGGGAAGCAATTTTGAACTGTAACACAGTTACAGTAATCTGCTATGAACACAGTGACGATCTCAATGCCAGAGAGCCTTTCCTGAGTGGATTTTTCCCCACAGTCGAAGAGGTTGCTACATCCTCAGCTCTTCACAGACAGAGTTCATGAAAAACATTTGCTTGAAAACTTTCTTGGACCTGGGACATAATTTTTTAGTCAAAATTTCTGAACCATAAATATCCTGATGGTTAAAGTCAGGTTATAGTGCGGATTAAAGTGACAGGGGTTAAAGTTCAACAGTCCCTTCAGGAGACTTAATGACCTGTTTTCCCAGCAAGTGCTGCAACCAGAGGGCTGCATAGCTGAGTTTGGGTCAGTTCATTTTCATTTCAGTCTGAAACAGGAGCAGAGTAGCTGTTCCAACCATGTTAGAAGTGAGCAAACAGGAGGAAAATAGGCCTCTGAGAAATATTTGAAAGGTAAAAGGACTGTGCATTTTCACTCCACAGAAATAAAATTTCAGATTTTGTGGCTTCTTCACATTGCTGAAGCAGACACTGAAATGATGAGGTCTGCTGGGGCTACTTGCAACAACTGAAGAACAGTACATCCGTGGATATTCACCACAAAGGGAAAAGGTCCAGAGCTGTAGATCTATCTGGATATTTAGTCAAGAAAACAAACTGAACACACCGGCCTCTACAGAACATATTTATCCCTTTTTTAACTGAGACAGTTACAATATTTTTATCTGCTTTTTTTACCAAATAATGAGAAGAAATAAGAAAGCAGTGCAGCAGCAAGTAATATGGAAATTTGTCCTTAGCTAGGGGCTTTATAAGTGCTCGTAAATAATACTGAAGCTAAATGATCCTTCAAATCTGATACCTCACAAAGAAAATTGCAGCCTGCTCAGAAGTAAGAGAATCGCTGGTGGCATTTGTAAAACTCAATGAATATCTTGAATTTCCAGTAGGGAATTTGACATTTCAAAGTTAGCTTTGATGTTAATAAACAAGATTGCAAAAGTGCATACTCTGCCAGAACTTAAAACCACTAACATTATAATACTGAGTTTTCAAAAGTGCTTTAAACCTCAGGTGCTCAATCTGTGATTTATAGAGTGAATCAGAACTGAATCCATACGAAAAAATCCTTCTCAGCATTGAGATTCTAAACCTGGAAATATATTATTTCCCCTTCATCCCTGAGAGCAGAGATGATAACGTGTATCAGTGCAGCAGCAGCACCAAGGTGAAGCACTCAGAACCTTGCTAAGTGGCACTCCTGCTATGCATAAAAGAAGAACTGCTGATGGCAGGGAGACTTTTCCAAAGGGTTGATTGTTTTGATGTGGTACTGATTGATATTAACAAGGAGAACTCTTATAAGAGGATGTGAGTTTTCCTCTAAGACCAGATCAAATGCCACTGTCCCTGTCACTTTGGTGGCACTGTGGTGTAAAACTCTCCTTTCTCCCACTCCATAGACAATGTTTATCATTCTGGTGGCTGAGGCTGTGAGGAAGGAAAACTTCAGGATTGGAAAAGACAAGGTGAATGTGTTAACTGCGTTTCATAGGACTACAAACATACCCTGCTGGGATTTTCAGAGAGGGATTGGTGTTGTAATAATTGAATCAGTCAGCATGAAGTCCTTTGTGTTCATCCTGGTCACAGAAGATTTTCCCTCTGCGTCTCAAGACAAAGCTTGGGACAGCTGCTAGGGCTGGTGTGTGACACAGACTGACTTCTGCTAGCGTCATGCTGTGCTGCAGAAAACAGATGGTGGCAGGAACATGGGGAATGCTGCAAAGTTGCTGCACCTTGCCTGGTTTAGCAATTCCTAGGCTTTCCTCACAGCCTTTGAGAACATCTTACATTGCACAGACCTGTGAAAAAATTTGCCAACTGCAGGACATGAATCTCTGCAGGGTAGCATTATTTGAATCTGAAATATGTGTGCTTGGGAAAGTGTACACCACCTCATTTATCTCAGAGGCCCCATGCTGGAAGACCTAGATCATCGAGTAATGAAAGAGTGTGATCACATACAAAATTTGCAGCGGCATTCAGCTCCAGGAAATGAGGCCACTTGCTGTCAATGAGAAACTGAACAGATCTGACGAACCGTACATCTCTAGTTCAATATAACAAATACCTTAGAATATCAGCCTTTCAAGAACCGCTAATGCTCAAATTCATTTTTAGAGTACTTGACAGATATTGTAGTCAGCTTCATTCTTAGATTCCCTGTAATAAACACAGGGCTTAACTGACATTTCTGCTCCTTGTATGACTTACATCTTAAATGCTTTTTAGAAAAGACTTACAACATATTAATATTTCATTGTTTAGTGATGAATATCAACTACTTCTATTTATAAATTATGAAATTAAAAACACTTTACGGTCTCTGTGTCAAAAGTTAACTGAAAGAAACACTAATTATAATACAGGAAAACAGGGGGAAATGCACTCTAGCAGGATGCCTTGTTGAGGTGGCTACACTGACCTTTTTGAAAAAAGTAGAAAAAAAAGTGATGATTGCATCAGTATTTTTTTGTGATTGCATAATAACTGATGCTCTAAATGAACTCTTCCCAAGCTTAACTTAGAATCCAAATGAGGCCTAGGTACACAAACCTTAAAAAGCCAAAAATAAACATGGAAGATATATGAATTGTCTTCGTTCATGGTTCTGAGAGCAGATGAGGAAAATCTTACCAATTTCTATGTTATTGGACCAAAAGGCAGGTGATATATGGAGGCTTTTATTTTTCAGTTGAGGATGGTGGAATTGGAAGTTTTGATTTTCACAAGAACTAAAAATTGTCTTCCTGTACATGTCAAGACAAAGTGAACAAGAGCTTTATGGCTGAGATCTGGAGCACAACAGAGGTGTGATTTACCCTTCCCACAGGGCCATGACAATAGTTCCTCAGGACTCACAGAGGAGGATAATATAAATCTCTGCATTATTTCACAGCTGTCGGGGCTGCCCATAACTTTAAGAGTTGTTTGGAGTGGAGGCTTCTGGAGGGCACTACCAACACATGCCTTCATGCTGAAAGGATTTGTGATTTGGACTACGAGAGGAGGTGACTGGCACCTGTATTGTCAGTTCAGCAACACCCGCTGCTCCAGCCCTTGAACAAGAGGCCTCCTCATGGCCAGTGGTCACACACTACAGGTCTCTTGCCATAGGTTTACAAAGAAAGTACACCCAGGCACTGTTGAGGTTTGGTTTTTTTCACATTTTTGCATTTCTGAAAATATTGGAATCAAATTGAACATAGGCATTGGAATGATGCCTATATGGCAAAATATAATGGTTGGCTGCCCTTGGTTTGATGAGGTGAGATCCTCATCTTTACTTTTGAGAGGCACCTCATAGAGTTTGGTTTTCTTGCATAATTTTTTTTCTCAGCTTTTCATAAGTTTTCTCTGAATTTCTTCCTCTCTTCTTCTAGGAGTATGTCCAGTTCATGATGTCCTATCTAAAGCTCTTCCTGTACTGTTTAGAAAATAACTTGGTTTTAAATTCTCCATATAAAATAATACAGAAATTATACAGAAATATATTCATCAACTCAACACAAAAATCTTCTTTCCAGAGAATTTATTCTGGTGTTTGCAGTGTTTAGACATAACAATTTAGCATGTTGATAGAAAGCTGAATAATTGGCAGTCAGAGTTTTCTTTCATGCTGATGACATGGAAAAGAAACACATGAACTAGGAAAACAGCAAGTATAGCTATTGTAGAACACCTTTCAATTCCTGCTGAGGTCTAAATTAGACATACTGTTTGTGTGCTGACAAACCAACAAAACTTGTGTATGGAAGGTATTCACTTTCTCAGTCTTCACAGGGAATGCTAAAATTAAAGTTGTTGGGATGAAAAACTTTAAAACACAAAATGCTGCAATGAAGAAACAGAAGTTTGTCCTCTCCTGTTTCTTACAGTAGTATTATTTCTGTTCCATTGAAAGTACAGATTAAAGCACACTGAAAAATCCAGGCCTGAGTAATGCACGAATAGGTATACCATTTCATTTGGATATAATACAGGTGCTTTTCTTTTTCATTGTCAAAGTTTTCTTTATAAAGTCAACAATTCACCAAATAAGGTGAATCATATGGAACACATATGGAGAAGTATTTTAAACTTTATTACAGTAAGGTGAATATGAGAAGGGTTTTAGAGCTAGCAATTAAAAAGAAGCAAAAAGACCTTTCGGCTGGCACTGGAAAAAAATATTATTTATTCCCTTTTTTACTTTGAGAGAACGGGACATAGGATCTTGACCTAGAAATTCAAAGTACAGGTAAAAATCACACTGTGTAAAGCTTTATGTGACTGGATCAACAGTATCTTATGTTAGCAGAATTTATTGTCTTTAGGAATATAAATGAGGAACTTGAAAGTTTGAAGGAATTTTAAGATGTCATCCATTCCATTCCTCTGAAAGGTTCTTCCTGAATTTCTCTCTAAACTTCCCTAGGCAATCAATTACAGTCCTTCACCACCCTTGTTCCTAAAAATGTTACATAATGGCTGATGGGAATCTGTCTTTTTATGATTTAAACTGATTAGGTTTGTCTTATACAGAACTGACAGGAAGAAATGGGAAAAAAAATCTCCTTTCTTTTTGCAATGACCTCTTATGAATCTGAATATTCTTACCACTCTTTTCCTAGAAGTCTTCCCTTTTAGGCTAAACAACCAAAATTCACTCAATTGTCCTTTAGACCTGGTATCCTGCCTCTTGTTTCCCCTGGACTCTCTTCAGCTGGCCCACAGTCTTCCTGGAAGAGTGACACTCATGCCAAAGTACAGTATTTTAGCTAAGGCCTAGCATTTGCAACAGAGAAAAATGATTGGTTAATATGAATATCTCTGCTTTTGATCCTGCTTTGCAATGCCCATCTTTTGCATCAGGAAAACATTGCATCCTCATCATATTTGCATTGGAGCAATACTCCTTTAAAGGTATACGGATTTGTCAGAATAGCAACCCCTGATGTTTCAGCTGGTCCTCAGAGGGGCTGGGTGCAGCTGGGCTTAATCTCTGATTATGATTAGTTCAGCACTGTAAATCTGCTCATGTCCAATAAGATCTCAGATGTACCAATGGTGTCAGTCACACTACAAGCCTGGTCATGTCCACAGTCCCAAATTCACCAACAGTGTGATTTATCAATTTGACACTCTAAGTCTGTTGGATTTCAAGACCTTTCACAATCACAGATTCACAAATACTGAAGTTTAATGAAGTACTATATTATAGAGTCTTTCTATGTTGCCTTATGTTGTTAAATAGCAGTATGTATGAATGATCTTGGGTTTTCTCTGATGAAGCCAGAGGTGCAAATCCTACCACAGCAGTGTTCCTGCTTTAGGGAGGAGTGAGGAACAAGACCGTTGACTTGTCTGCAAGGTGGTTGTAGTCTTATCCTCTGCCTTGAAGGATTTCAAATACTAAATCACACTTTTGATGGAAGTGAAGTATATAGTATATATATAGTCAAATATACTATTAAAGATGTCATAAGTGTTGGGGGGACAGCCACAGCACATATAAGTGTTGGATATCGAGAGTAACACAAGGAGACATTACAAAGCTGTAGGTCTTCCGCAAGGGTGGAACAGAACCCAGTAATCCCTTCACCACATAACTCATGGCACATCTCTTGGACATTCCTTCACCGTGTGTCTCACAGGATATTTCATGGCTCATTCCCACAAGCAGCTGCCTAAGGTATTCAATATTCTGTATTTGTGTACTTAAAATCTTCTGATGGATTTCACTTTTCCCTGTGCTTAAAAGATCCATTTTTTCTCAGTCTCATTTTCAGATTGAAGAAATTAGGTAGCATCCTGAACCACCTGTCTGTCATCCAGAAAACACTTAATCCCTTCACTAAAAGCTGAAATAGGTATTATCTAGAAATTTATTGAGTAAATTTATATCTATACTGTTTAAAATTATTAATCTGTTTTGTTGTCCTAACTAGTAACAGCTGTTTTGGATGGCCTCAAAACCATGCATCTCCACTTAATTCTTTGTGTCATTTCAATTCAGACTTTTGCACAAGAACATCAAGTGCCATTTGGATGCCTGAGACTCTTTCCAAAGGCCTAGAAGGTAAAATGCATTGCCAATAGAAGGCCATACTTGAAAAGCAGAAAGACTACCTAAAAAATCTAAAAGAGAAATGCCTCACTTTAGAAGGAATTGGATATTGTTCTTGTTTCTCTTTGTTCAGCCTGTTAGACATTCTCACAAGCCTTACATATTCTATTGTATTCCTTCCCAAGCTGTCTTGAATGATTAAGAACACCAAACACCACCCGTAATTGAGCAGCAAACCCTTTGCTTCTGATTTATTTTATGTAAACAGTTTGCAAGGCCAAGCTCAGTGTTGTTAGAGCAGGTGGGTGTTCCTGGCAGGGAGATGATTCCTCATTCCCAATGATTACCTGAGTTTGCCCGAGGGGAAGAGAAGCTTCCAGAGGGCAAGGCAGTGCCAACAGGCAGAGAAAGATGGATGTTGCTTGGACAACCTGATGCTGCATGACTGATCTGGAGCAGTACACGGCCAAGGTAAATGCTAACAATTTTCACTGGATAACATGCAAATTGCTCAATAGATTTACAGGCACCTAGAGGAGTGGGCGTAAGGAGAAGTGAGTGATGATTGTAGCATGCAGTCTTGTGCTAAATTTCTTTCATACTCAGGGAAGGGAAGGAGGCTGAAGTGCTGGCAGTTTATGAAAGAGTTGTGGCAGAGATTGAAGGGAATACAGACTCTACAGTTAAGCTGTCGACGTCGTGATATCCATTTTGGATGAAGGATAGAAGTAATGTTCATGGCGTCAAATATTTAGGGAAAGAGCTGACATCGCTTTGTAAGAAGAAATTATGTCATGTGAATCTATGGAAAAGTTTTGGTTAGTTTGAACCTTTTTCTGATGGAGCTTAATTATGAAATGAAAGAAGGATTTCTCGTAATGAAGTCAACCTGGGTTTATGAAAGGTTATCCTAAGTTAGTTCAACAAAGACTCTTAAAGCCTGTAAGCAGCTCCGGACTTTTCTGCGCTATCTACTTCAGACACAAGTGACCTAGAAAAGCAAAAGAATGAAAAACTGATTTGTAATTGTATGTGGAAACAAACTTATGAGAAAAGTGGATTTTAGAAAGCAACAAAACAGATTAAATTTAGCATAGGTAATTGGGAACTGATACATGCAGGTAAAACCACCCTGAATTTCCTATGTAACATTATCTGAGCAAACCATTACTGCTCATGTGCGACCTTGATATTTTCAAGCAACCATTAAAAACTCAACTTAGTGCTTAATCAGCAGGAGAAAAAGCAAAAATAACATCAGGGATTACTTAAGAAAAGAAAGAAACTAGGAAGGAATGTAAATTACAGTGAAAATCTATGGTTCACTCCATCTTGTATATTGTGCCCTTAGAAACTCTGTAACAGAACTGGAAAAGATCAGCAAAGATCAGCAAGAAGAGGCAAAGGTTTGGAAAAATATCTTTATGATGAATAACAAATATGCTAGGACTATCAATTTTTAAAGGGGCAAGTGAGGAAGAATAGGACACAATCAAGTTTCCACTTTCTTTTCCAGTATTCTATTCTCATAGATTATACTAAGTAGAGCTTACATTTTGTGAGAAACAAAAAAAAAAAAAAGACACAAATCTTCCCAGTTATGGTTAACTTGAGGAATTCTTTTCTTGCAGGAAGCTGTAAATGCTGGCAGTTTACAATGGGGTTCAAGAGTTCAGATGCATAGCAAAAAAACACTTGAGAGTTGCTGAATATAGAGAAGTTATTTCTGGAAGTCTCAGTCCCAATGTGACTGTAGCTTGGGTTACATATGAGGTAAATACCACCACATGCTTTCCTTACTCTTGTACATTTTTTCTAAGCCTATTGGCTTTGGGCAAGTAGAAAAACACATGCTTTGGGCATGACCCACTATGAACATTCTGTAATGTTAAAAGAGAGATGCTTCCTAGACACCTAAAGAAATTGTAAGTTTGGCAGTAACCTGAGTTACAATTTACAGTCAGTGAGCAGGGATTGAGAAAAAAATGTTGAAAAATATAGGTGTCTTGCAATGAAATAGTGGTAGGAATAAGATACTTTTAAATCCTTTTTTATACTTATACTATTTTCTTAAGTCTAAAGAAATATTATTGTAATATCTGTTGAAACAAAATATGATGTATTAGTATAAAAACTCTTCTGGTTTTGGAATACTCAGTTCTGAAGTAAAGATCCACTCTGCCCCAAAGGTTGAACTGACTTAGTTCTCTCATACCACTATATCTTCTGGGTAAGCTTAACAGTTTCACACCAAAACCTTTCTTTGTCTGCTGTCCTGATTTGAAAATATATAGAAAAATGTGGGACTTCAACATTTTATATTGACAAAATTTTCAAAACAAAATCACAGCTATTTCTAAAATATAGTTGCCTTACCTATGGAAGACATATAAGCAATGCCAACTTACCAAAGCTTTCAAATTCATGATGATTTAATGGAGTCCTTAGACGTGGAGGATGCATATTTCAGATCACAGGCAGACTGTAAACCCCACCTAGTGACCCCAAAGAGGAATGATTTTAAGTTGGGTCTTGAACAACAAGAAGCTTTTGAACAAACTAAGGAGGAGGTTGTTCATGCCGTACCTCTTGGGGCAGACAGCACTGAACAAGATGTGAACAATGTGCTCACAAGATGTGAACAATGTGCAGCAGCCAGGCAAAATGGTCCTTCCTGGGCCCTGGAAAAAAGCAGCTTGAGGATGACTCCTGGGATTCTGGAGCTAGCCTTACAAAGGATCTGAAGTTAGTTATGTCCTGACTGAAAAAGAGATCCTGGCAGCCTGTGAAAGGGTTCAGGCTGCCTCAGAAGTGATTGGCCCTGAAGCAGAGCTCCTCCTGGCACCCCAACTAGTGCTGGGGTGATTGTTCAAAGAAAACGTGCCCTCGACACATCATACCATTGATGCAATGTGCAGTAAACGGAACACTCTGATCACACAGTAAACCTAGATAGGAAATCCCAGTCATCCAGGGGTCTTGGAACATACCACAAACTGGCTCAAAGGCAAAGATTTTGGACTATCATCATCTGAGAAGGAGGAAAAGGTGACATGTGCCAAGGAGCCCCACCAGGTACAAGAACATGAAACTGATACCCTCTCGTCATTGTCATTTTCTGCCAAATCGTAGGACTTCACAAAAAATGAAAAGCTGCCATATGGAGTCCTACACGACAAGTTACAGAAGATACCAAGGGAAAAGGTTGATAGAGACAGGCTGCAGAGGTGAAAGCTGGCTTTGGGTATAACTCAGCAAGAGTCTGAACTCTACCTCTACACTGACTCGTGCATGATGGCAAATGCTCTGTGGGTGTGGCTGGAATGATGGAAGCCAATTGTCAGGGCAGAGGGAAACCCACCTGGGCCGCTGGACTGTGGCAAGACAGCACTGCCCAGCTATAGAATCTGGCTGTAAAGGTACATCTTATAGATGATGCACATGTACCCTAGACCTGGGCTACTGAAGAACATTCCAGCGCTAGACAGGTGGATTGGGCTGTCAAGATCAAGAGTCTTAGGTGGATCTGGCCTGGCAGCATAGTGGTGAGCTATTTCTCACTGTGTCCATGAGGCCTCTGATTCTCAGGGAAGGGATACAACATTCAGCGAGCTTGTGATCAAGGGGTGAGCTTAACCACGGACATCATCTCCCATGTTGTCCATAACTGTGAAACCTGTGCTGCAATCAAGTAGGCCAAGTGGGTAAAGCCTCTGGATGGTATGGGGGATGATGCTTGAAATATAAATATGGGGAGTCGTGGCAGATTGATCACTTCACACTCTGCAGACCTGCTCAGGAAAGCATTGTGTTGGCAGGGAGGAAAACAACCACTGGATGGCTGGAGATATACCCTGTGCCTCACACCACACCTGGAACCCATGCTGTGCCTTGAAAAGCAAGTCCTCTGGAGATATGACTCCCCCAAGAGAACTGGTTCTGACAATGGGACTCTTTTCAAAAACAGCCTCATAGACACCTGGGCCAGAAAGTACAGGATTAAATATGATACACCAGCCTCTGGGAAAATTGAACAGACTGTTGAAAACCACCTTGAAAGCAATGGGATTTACATTTAGCAAAGGCCACCATCAGGTAACCTAAAGGCTAACATCAATTGAGTTGACCCATGCCAGTCAGAATTTCCAAATTATGTAGAAGAGTATAAAGTCCCTGTGGTGCATCTGAGAAATGTGTTGGGGAAGACAATTCAGATTAGTCCTACCTCAAGCAAAGATAAACCCAGGGAACTCTTACTCACTTTGAAAGCAGAACAGTGCTCCTTCTGATTGGGAAAAACCACAGTGTGCAAAACCATACGGTATTTGTTTATTGTCAGAGGCTTTCTGCGTGAACAGCTTCTACATCTTATACATTTGTTATTAATATTGTTTCTGTTACAGTATTAATCATCTTATCGCACTGCTGATTTCCAGTAAATTGCTCTTGTCTCAACCTTGTCTTTGACTATTGCACTTCCAGCTGCAGAGGGGGGAAGTGAGAAAGCAGTGTTGGTTTTAGAGGGCGTGCTAAATTTGGGAATATCTTTCCTAAACCCTGACACAAATGTGCAGTTGCACATTTAGGATTTGAAAGTATATAGTGCAATTATACATAGATAAGCAAATATGAGAGGCTGATCAAAGGAATGAAGAATGTAAAAAAGACAGAAGGAGAAGGAACACAGCAAATATGAATACTGACCCTACTATTTCCACTCTTTCAAAATTTCCTATGTCAATAAAAATCCTTTCTTCTCTTTCTCTCACAGCCTAAACACCTTTATCTTACTTTATGTCATTTTTTATTGTATCTGTCAAAGAGATTTGACATTTAATAGATATTTTTCTATAATTATGCCTACGTTGCTTTCTACTTTGGAAGCCTGCATTAAATAATAAATACCAAACCTAGAAAGACAGGTGGTGCTTAAATATCTCTATGGTGTATTGCTTGGCTCCTAGAGGGAGCAAAGGTGTAAGAATAATAAATCATAATGATGTAAACACAAAGAAGATAGTCATAAGGATTTCTGGCAAGCCTTCTGTATAAATTACCCTCAAGAGATTGCAAACTCTCACAGAAAGTGTATATCCAGGCAGTTAGTGCTGGTAGATCAGCTATTAACATACTCTTTGCTTTAAGACAGCTGAAAGAAAAATGTCTGAAATAAAAAAGGCTTTTTTCTTGGCTTTCAAAGTTGTCATAAAACTTCAATTCAGATTGTCAGAAATTTTCCAGACAATGAAAGAGTTGTTTTGTTTTGAATACTCATTTTTGACCTGATGTTTTCACAAAGTCATGTGAATTAAACGAGACAGTGAACTTTGTGACAGACTTGAAATTCTCAGTGGTGCTAAACATGAATTGTTCCAGCAGTAACTCTCTTCCATACAGTATTTTCTTTATTTTTAAATCCTATTTCCTCTCTGTTCCTCAATAGGTACTTTTCCATACAGAAACCTGATACAAAATTTATTTGATGGGTGAACAAGTTTTATACAGACATTACCACACCCAGTGCATAGAAAGACCATGAATGTCACAGCCTTGGGGTGCCTTTGTATTATCTTGCAATTTGCTTGAACTGTCCATCCAAGGAAAAAACCTTAACTATATGCCAGTTCTATCAGTCAATGTAAAAGCAGACATACAACAGAGGCATTGCATGTGCTTTACTTGTTCTTTTGGCTGGATGAACATAAATTATTTATAGATATTAAGATTAATTTTCCCATTAAATAGATAGCAGCAAATATCCAGTCTAGCAATAAGCTGTCCAAGGGAAAGAGCCAATGAAGGGTGAACACCATGATCCACATGATGAGATTGTGTGTTGTGCTATAGAAAAGTGGACATGGAAAACTTGTAGTAAGAATAAACTAAGATTGACCACCTTTGGTTTGGACTTTTCTGCACTCTGGGTGTCCATGAGAATAATGCTTAAAGGGTGTAAGAAACGTAAGCTATAGAGCTATATAGCCTTTTAAGAATTTTTAGTTAAAGACAAATCCTTTACCTTGTTTACTTGCTTCTTTGAGAAGAGGCTTCTTTCTGGAACTTCAAAGTATTAAAAATCTCTAAGAATTTATTGGCTCCCTCTGTCATGTCAATGATGACTAACCTACATTTTTGGGGACTTAATGTGTTATCTCCGAGATGTAAATTAAACACTATCACTATCTTTGTAAATTAAACACTATGTCTTACCTAAGAGGAATAAAAGCGTAATAATAAACCTTTTTTAACTTGCTGACAAAGACCCACATACTCCTTGTTACTCATTTAAACAGCGCCATATTAGTGTCTTTCATGCAGAAAGATACTTTTTCTCCCTTTTCCTGCTGTATTTGGCCTCCAAATAATTGTCAGCTTGAAAAGGTTGAGAATTTCCACTGCACCCTAGGAGAACTACCGATGTGACTGAAGAGTGGTACAGACTGATATTCTATTATCTAGATGAGAAAAGTTAAAACTTTAGATGGAAAAATACAATTGTCTTTTTTTAATGGAAGATCAATTCTATTTGTAGTATATTGGTCATGTTGCCATGAATCATTAAAGGGAAGCAAGAATTTTACAATGTGTTTTGGTGGGGGTCTTGGTGGGTTTTGAGGGGTTCTTTAGTTGGTTGGTTGGATGGGGGAGACAGGGCGTAGGTTGTTTTCATTGTTTCGGGTGAGGCATTTTTAATTTTTGGGGTTTTTTTTGCTCTCTGTTCTTCCTTAAAATGTTTTTCTGACTTTGTCAGTCAAGCCCTTTTACTCCAGTTAAAGGGCTGCAATTTTTGGATGGAGTATATAATTAAATCTAGCACACAATTGACTGAGACATATATTTAGGACTGCTGCAGGTCAGTAACACCTCTGACCAGATGATTGGTTACACTTCCCTCTCCTTAGTTCTGTATCACCTCCTCCTGTATTTCATTCTATGCAACACAGCACAACCTAATTTAAAGAAACAATCCAAATTCCCTGGATTCTCCAGGATTTTGTAGCACCTAAAATAGAAGTGGCACTTAGCCCAGTTGCTCACTAGGTACTCCAAAATCAGTGGAAGATGGCCATGGTCTCAGTAGGACAATTTGGGGCATAGTGACCATAATTAAAAAGGGTAATATAAATTCTGGCTTAGAAAAAATGAAAGAGAAAGCAGATGCTGATTTATTTATTCTTTCCTGTTTCCATGGGATGAATAACATAACCTGAATTCAATCATTCTGAGACATTTTCTTGGGGTGTCAAATGTTAAGAGGGAAAACCAATTCTGTCTTATACACCAAAGGATGGCTGTCCTGAAAACAATAGTTCCACCAGTTTATCTCCTTCTGATAGACACCAGCTCTCTAGCACTGAGAAGCTGCAGCAACCTTAGAGGTATCTGAGGAATATTGAAGAGTTGACATTTGCAAATTGGACTTGTGCTTTACTTGGTGGTTACACATTCTCACACTTTGAATAGGGGAAGTGAAATTACTGCCTCAAAAGGGTTTGGTACAGGACCTGAGCGCACTGGTATAGTGGCAATATTTTGGGTCGAGGGACATAGTGAATCCTCCAGCTGCCCAACAGGAGCCCGTGGTATGGACTTTTCCTGCAAGCAGCAGGTTCTGATTTAATGGTTTGGTTCTCTAATGTCAAACCACTTTAACTTGGCACAGGAGGCCAAAGCAACAACCTGAGGGAATTTAGTGCTCACTCAGTGAACGAGCTTAAACTGCCTCACTGAAATCATGCAGATTTATTAGCAAAATCAAGCTGTTCCCATCATAGTGGATAATATTTAATATTCAATTACAGGTAAATTACAGGCTTCAAAAAATTGAAGTGTCCTAACTGTCCTGATACTGTTAATGCATTCTGTGTGGTCATATTTGAAATAATAAAATCTTTAAAATTTCTATAAAAAGCAAGTGTTGTCAGCTGGTCTTGTTAATTTTGCTTATAAATCTTTGTGATACTGTTCTAATTTTGTAGGTTTCCAACTCAGCTAATGAATTTTCATAATTAATCTGTTGCTTCTAAATCAGACTCCTGTACTATAAGTAGGGTAATTCTTCTAAACACCTCCATACTAAAGGTTCATAGTAGTTTGAAAACAGAGCTTCACTACTGGTTTTAGAAACATCCTTTGAGTGGTCAGAGCAAAATTATGAAGGCATGCTGAATAGTATTGTGTAAGTATAGATATCTTCCATCTGAATATTGTCTTCCACCTCTGTTTCTGGCCCTGTAAACTATTTCTGATTCCAAACTATTCAGCAGCCCTCAAAAACACCCAGCTGGCTGAAGAAGAAAGATTTTTAGAGTGAGGCTTAGTGTGCAAAAAGATTTGAATTGAGCTTCATGCTTTGTCCAGGAGGAAGGCGTTGTGGCAATGCCCTTCCTGTAGCTCTAGGGAAGCCAAGGTGTTATAGCATTACTTTGCAATGTCCCTTTATGAATTATTATGTGCTCTTTCCACATATAGACAGGGATTTCATTTTTTTTGCTCCTATAATAAAACATTGTTACTAAGATATTTTTCCTTCTTTTTTTTCCTCTGATTTCTATTTGTAACTCCAGCCAAAGGCTTTCACCTGAAATACTCATATATGTTTAACTAAAAGGGTGTGGAAAAACTTTTGTGTTGTTGGGAAACTAGAAAAATATGTTCAGTTGATGCTGTTGAGTCAGGGATGGAAAGAAAGACTCCAGTCTTCAGGTGGTTTAGAAGGTTCAAGAAGAATATTTATTAGCAAAAAGCAGTGAGTTTTTGTAGTCTCACTTGCTAAGTGGGACCGTATTTGTCTCAAAGTAGAAAACATCTCACACTATTGTTAGATAGGAGTAGGTTGTGAAGAACTATGACTATAAACAATGATTACAGGAAGAGAGATAATAATTGTTTGAATTCTTTTGTCTGAGATTGCCAGGCTCAGCCTGGGAGAAATTGTCTCTGTTCTCTCTTCAGTTGAACTGAGAATATCCACAGCTCAGTCACCTGCAGCAGTAAGATAAGGTAATTTTTGGAGCTGATGGTCCATGGCTGTCTCTTGCACCAAGATATCACACATTCCTTCCTTCCTTCCTTCACAAGTTACAGCCTATAAATTGAGGTGACAAGAACCCTTTAGAATGCCTCAATACCATTGCAGATATGCCTTCTATTTCCAGGTATTTCTAGAAGTTGATTTTGTGACTACTTTCTGCCACTTGGATGCTGTAAATGAGGTGTATTGCAAGAGAGAATTTGGCCTGGTTTTTGAGTCTTTGGGAGCCAAAATACTCTGCTCATATATAATTAGTGTCTTGGTAGCTATCTCATAATTTTTGATCAAGTAATTGGGAAGAAATTTTGTACTGAAGTATATATAAAACAGCTCTTGAATTTCCAGCTGGCTGTTTCATTTTTTTTCCTTACACTTTAATAATTTTTCTTAGAGCATTTGTTTTGTATTTCTTCCAATATTATGTCTGTAAAAAAATTGTGTATACTTTCTGTGAATCTGTGTTTATGAATGGTTATTTTGGATGTTTCCTCCAGATTCCCTCATAAATATTGCTTCCTCAGTTTTCTTATCACTGAGTTATTATAGCTGGATCCCACTCATAAAAACTTTTAATTTTAAACTATGAATGAGTTGACCTGTTACTTTTTAATTTCAGAAATTACTTCTGCTGACTTCACTGTTTTGGTAACTGCCATAATTTTATTCAAGTTGAAAATGCCTATATGAACAACAGCTCCATCATCTTCCTGTGAAGCCTGATCTCACTCTCTGAGATCATACAATTTCTTTTTTCTCGGATTCCACAAGGAGCTCCGTGTTCAGCCAATCTGACCTTCTACCCTCTTTGCTTGTCTTATGACTTAAATTAAATCAATATGAGATCACAATTTTTCACAACAGACACTATTAAAAAAATTGTTCCCAAAATTGTGAAAATCAAACTGTCTTTTGTCACAAAAACAAATCAAGTGTTTTGTCATAGTAATAATCAAGTAGAAATTTATTCACTTTCTTTGCAAATTTTGCTATATTTTATCATAAAAATGCATCTTTATTTTGTCCTTTAGTCAGGTTATGTCTTCTTGAAAATTCAAGAGTTAAAACCCATAATTATATAGATATTTGAAAATATTATTTATCAGGGAAATTAGTTGAGATTTAACAATTTGTACTGGTTTTAGCTGTGGAAGATTTAATTTTATTTAGAGTGGTAGGTACAGGGCTGAGTTTTGGATTTGTTCTGAGCACAGAGTTCAAATTACAAAGATGTTTTTGTTGTTGTTGAAGAGGGATTGCACAGAGCCAAGGCCTTTCCTGCTTTTCACACCACATCACTGGTGGTGCCTGGGAGGCTGGGAGGGGACACAGCCAGGACAGGTGACCCCAAACTGACCAAAGGGATATTCCAGACCTTGTGACATCAGGCTCAGTGTATAAAATGGGGAAGGAGGAGGAAGAAGGGGATGTTTGGGCTGATGGTGTTTGTCCTCTCAAGTCACCCTTAGTGTGATAGGCTGTGCTCTGCTGGAAATGGCTGAACATCGGCTCAGCAATGGGAAGCAGAGGATTCATTCCTTGGTTTGCTTTGCTTGGATGCATGGCTTTTGCTTTCCCTAATAAACTGCCTGCATCTCAACCCATGAGCTTTGTAGCTTTTGGTCTTCTGATTTCTCCGTGATCCTGCTGGTGGGGGAATGAGCGGAAATGTGGGGCTTTGCTGCTGGGATTAAACCATGACACACTTTCATTTATCTTGAGAGGTTTACAATAATCTTTCTGAGTGTTGAGAAATCTCAAAATATCATATATTATGGCTAAGTAGGATGGGAATCTTGCTTGTGAATTATTGTCAATGTAGCCAGGTCTGCCTACAGCTTGAGAGGCAGAGGGCCAGACCCCACTGATTAGTAATCAGTAATTTACACTGCCTCAAACACTAGCCTCACTGCCACAATCTCAAATGTCTACAAGACACTTTATATCCCTCATTTCTCACATCTAAATGAAAGCACAAACATATACATGTTGTTTTGCTGCTAAAAAATTCCTCTTCTTCTGCCATAATGATTCAGTGACAAAAAATCCAGTTAGGCAATAAAAAAGTAATTAATTTACATCAGTTATCTAGCAACAAAGAATTCATCCTCTTATATCAAGCAATAAAAAAGGAGGCCTGTTCTTTGATGAAAAAGATGTGAAATGACATGTAAAGGAGCACTAATCCGAAAAGATTCCTTACACTGCTAATAGCACTGAAATAAGTTAAAGTCAGAGTCAATACCATATGACCATGAATAAATGGTTTCAGGTAAGCAGAATTTAAAAATCAAACCTTTGAAGGTAGAATTTGACTCTTAACAAAAGCTTTAATAAATTGTCATTGACTTAATTTCTAAATAGTGTTCACACTAATGGAGTATCATGCGCTATGCAAATGTGTTCCTCATTTCCAGCCTTATATGTCGGATTTAATATGTAACTGCTCAGGTTACAATGGATTTTAAAGTCAAGGTGTAGTGCTGTGATGCTTTTTGCTTTCCAGAAAGCTCAGCAGGAAAAATTTCATGTTTCTGCACATGATGCCCTTGTCCCTTCGGAAGGACTGACAGTCTGGCTCTACAGTGCCAATATCTGAACTGAGCTGCCTGCAGTGTGAATTTGAATCAGAGGAGGCAAAATGTTTTCACAGAGGACAGTTGCAAAGCTATTTGCAGAACCAATATTATCTCAGTCTCATGTTACTTATCCATTTCTCCTCAGTGAGAAGAAAGACCTAACAAGGTGGGTCCATAGGATGGATCCAACACATGAGATTAGTTTCTGCCCTGAAAAGACAAGCAATGTTTCTGCACTGGACTTTCAGGTCCAGCCTCCCACTCCTGTACTAGAGGTTCCAAACAAGGCAGTTACAGTGCAGCACTTTGCTTGTCAGTGCTTTCTTCCTAGCAGGTTAATAGTCACTTGTCCCAGTCAGGGGCTTGGTCATCCTTCTCTGTTGATGGAGAATGAAGATACTACCAGGAGTTGTGCTGGCCTCAAATGCTCTTAAATAAATGTCACAAAAAGAAGTTTATCTTTATGTAAGTGAATTAAATGTTTCACAAAATTTTCAGCCAGGTGGTTATTCTTCTCTGCTCTTCAAAGAACGAGAATGTCCCTGTCTCTCTGTTGACTTGTTGCAAATTTTTTTTATTCCACGAAGATTTCTTGGATTTTAGCTGACAATATCTTCTTCTTTTCTTGTTTTTCTTTAGTAGCTAGGATTTTCCTCAGTGCTGTATATCTGAAAATATAGAATCTGTCCCTACTCTTAGGAGCGCTATAGGAAGTGAGATGCAACAGATGGAAAGAGACAGACTGATGGAATGAGGAACACTCTGACAACGCCAGTCAGCCTGACAGTTGGTAGTCTCAGATCACCAGCATCCTAACAACTGTTGTCAAGCTTCTTGCAGGCACTGCAACAAAGGAAGATTTTAAAGCACATTCTGAAGGATGAAGATAAGTTTACTTTGCAGTTATTTATTTTAAAATATTATCTTACAGAGGACAGACACACAATTAAACAGTATAAGCAATCAAAGTCAGCACCACAAATATCCACTCGTATCTGACTGTCATACACAAGTTCATGCAGTCATGCAGCTCATTTTACCTTTGCCAAGTGGAATTCACAATCTGTATTTTAGAAAAGTCTGTATGAATGTAAGATCCCTTCTTTCAGTCCTCAAGGAAAACTCCCTTACTGGCACATTTTTAAAAGTCTTGGTAGCAAAAGAAAATGTTAAATTTTGCATTCCCTTTTCATCATAGTAAGAATGCCTTAGTTCAAGAGCAGACAAAAATTTACGTGTCTTTCCATTTTGCAGGTGATGATGTGAGAATAAAGAGGTCATGCACCATATTCAGCATGGGGGAAAACTAGCAACTTACAGTATGTGAGTTCAACACACCTCTGTGATGGTGGAATTTCAACACTGGAGTTGGTGGGAGACTTAGGAATTAAGGTATTTGGATAAGGAGGGAAAGTTTTTCCTCCTCAGTAAAACTGGACTTCAAAAACTCATGAATGCTGACATGCAAACACCTAAACCAAAGACCTAAGAAGAGAGATATTGGAGTCTATGTTGTATAAGTCTGTATTTCCATTTTTTTGTCACGAAAAATATTCTCTTCTTTGAATTACCACTGAAATTTTTTGAAAAAAACAAAATTGTTAAAGTATTGATAATTGGCCAGCTGGTGCTCACGATAAACTGAAAGGATTTGTACCTTCAGCAGTAGACAGGTAATTTCACTGTAACAACTCCAGTTTGGAAATCACCCTGTATCAAACATGTATCAAGCAAACTTGATTTTTAAATATGTGGGCAGTGGTGCTTATGGAAGCAATTGCACATATTTCACCATTGCATGGTTAAGTATTTAGTTTGATACTTGTGATTGCAAGCACATGTGTATGGAGAGAGGTAGAGAGAGAAAGAGACACATACCTACAGTGACAGACTCTAACTTCAGAATCCTTATGGGTTTGTGGCAAAGGAAGGAAAAGATATGAGAAAAATAAATACGCAGTTCTTTTTATGGTTGTCTGTAGAAAATGGCAACATTTCTTCAACCAATTTTCTTTCTTCACAAATGCCCAATCTTTGTCAATTCTAACATATTTTATACTTGACTATTCTCCTATGGTGTCTCTTTAGAGAACTCGTTAATGCACTCTTGAAATCTGTTACCCTGCAATTACTAATTATTTACAGAATGCCTCATTATTTCATGAAGCAATTGTTTCCATTCTGTACATCAGACATTACAGGCAGGACTTTAATACATATCCTCAGCTCCTAGATCTCACAGTCACCTCCACCTAAAATTGGCTTGAAATTTTTTTAGTTGTGGGTTTTCTTTCTTCTGAAGCTCTAATCTGCTTTACCAGGGGAAGGACTTTTGGCAGAACAGGTAGAGGCACTCTGCCCAGTGACAAATATTCAGGGTGGGCCTGCTTGTTATCAAATTTTATACCTGGTGTGTTAATGAGCATCACACTTGTAATAGTGGGTATGTAAAAAGGGGAGAGATTTGGTCATTCCTTTTCATCACTTGCCTCTTCAGGGCATGGCAGGAAGAGCTTCATCTGTCCTGTTTTTCCTCTTCCGTTTGTACTTCAGTCCTGAATCTCACACAGAGGCAGAGAGCCTGACCCAGCTCTTACAGCTGTAATTTAGCTCAAATCATGCCTGTCTTCCTGACACAGCCCTTGGCCTGTGTCCCCAGGCCCTGTGCCTATCGACTGCACCAGCAGGAATTCCACCCTGCGAGAGCAGTCAGACAAGATCTTGCAGCATACTGTGTAACAGAATATCTTATTTTCCATCTTTTTACCAGCTAATGCAGCTCTGCTGCATCCCATTTCACTTCAAAATGTTGGGAGTCCTGGATTTGCATTATTTTTCTGACTTTTGAGGGGATGGTTGTTTGCCTGACTCTCCTAAAATATGTTCCTTATATATTCTCATGTACTCATCCCTAATACTTCCTAAAATCATATTGCTTTGAATAAGATAGGCAGAAAGAGGGGTAGCTGATTACTTGTTAAGTTCTGAATCAGTCTGGTGGGAAAATTCTGGGGAAGCCTTGCTGGCTTTGTCTTTCCTCCTAGTTCTCATATGCCTCAAGGAATACTGCAGAAATGTAACAAGGCAAATGAGTTTTAAAGCTCTTTTTGAAACCTATTCATCTATTAAAAGTAAGCTAAAATATATGTACACTTTTCACTGGAAATTTGACTCTAAAATATCTTATGCCTGATGTAATTTCTTATCTTGTGAAAATATATAATGATTCATGATCAATGGATATTGCATACTAAAATTAGAGTAGCACTCAGACAAAATATATTGTAGACAGAGACCTGGAGATTTCTGAGTTCTACTCTCTGATTTGTTATCAGCTTGACGCTATATACTTTCTCACTTACAAAATGTTTGCTTAGAATTATTATAAAATGCACTAATTTTGCTGAGTAAATTTCTTGTAAGAAATAACAAGTTTGAATAAACAAGGGCTTTCTTTTCTATTCTGTTCCCTACTCTCACTTTTCAGGAGAATGAGTTGTCAATACATATGGGGGTTTGTTCCAAATGATTTTGCTTACTTTGTCAAAATGCTTGTTGTGTGCGTGCTGTACAGTAGCATGTTTTTTGTGAGCCTTTCCTAGTTTTACATTCTGTAGTTTAGTTCCTAGTGCATAAAACTCCTTGTTAAGATGGCAAGACTTCTGATTTTCTTCCCTAACTGAGTACAGCTCCTGCTGTCTAACATCATACTGAAAATACTCATAGCCATTGCAGGATCCGTATAGGTCACTTATGTTCTATTTCCCAATGTTTGCATACAGTTGATAATTTCTTTGTATAATTTTGTGATCTGATTATTTGTAAATATATGCTTCAGTGGTCACAAAGTATACAATCACAGGCATAATAAACGTAGCAAGTTCTCAGTTAATATTATGAGTGTTTTCAGCCTCTCCTAATTACCGAATGTCCAGTTCTAAGACTTGTTCTTGGTGCTTCACTGCTTCGGTTACATTTGTAAGTCTGAAGCAAAAACACCTGAAGCTGCTCTCAGATGCACAATTTTGAGAACAATCTGAATTCATTTCCTATTAGACCTTCAACTGCCTGCTTCCCCCCATGAACCACTCATTTGCGCTACAATAATCACCTAGTAATCAAAATCTCCTATTGAGATAAAGACAAATGTAAATACTGAAACAGTGTATGACACCTTAGGTCCATTTCACTATTGAAATGGATCATATATTAGAGTTTCCAATGGATATAATTATTTATAATCTTTTATGGAAATTACAGTAAGTCTAAATGGGTGAAAAACTGCACACTGGCAAACTGTCAGATTTTTTGTATTATTAGGAGATTTGCATTAGTTCTGAATTACATAAAAAATTAAATACTAAGTTAATTGTTTGGAAACTGCAAATGTTCACTAAAGAATTCAAGTCACATTCATTTTCTGACATATGTCCCTGGATATTTCAATTATGGATATTATTGCAGCTTTTTAAAAATAGATGTTTTGCCATACTAGCATTTTTTTTTTAGTTTTCCTTTCTTAAATCATTTATTTGTATTCAGAGAGTGCCGATGGTATTTGCCTTTTGAAAAAATTCAACGGCTATGTTGCGGACTTTAAATATAGCATCGGTTTTGTCCCCTTTCTCTAAGTCAATATATATGTAATAGTTGCCAGGTATTGACATGACTGTTTAAAAAACCGTGATGGGTTCAGATTCACAGCATGGATTTAACAGAAGTATTTTGAAGGCTTTTTCAAGCAGACACCATGCACAACGTCATTTTTATAGAGGATTGCTTTAGGTAGCCATCTAGTGGTGCAAATTCGGCTGCTGGAAGGAAAGGAGAAACAGGTCATCGTGTTCAGGTAAGGTTGAAAAGGTGTGAAATCACCATCTTTGGCTGAAGAAATACATACTTCAGCCAAAAGGAAATAGTCCTTATATGAATATTGAAAATTATATTAATAATAATAATAATAATAACAACGTCAATACCTTATATTGTAATGAGTTTTCTAGATTAAATTACTTTTACTGTTTATCTACCATAAATTAAACATTATTTTTGTCATGACTGTTTTCTGGTTTTTCATAATGTCTAGCATAAATATTAAAAACCAGATGGAATTTCATGTTAAAATTTGGCATACTTGTTTTTTTCCTTTTGGTGCATATTCATGGAGGCTTAAATTTTCAAAAATTATGTCCTACATAATCTGGACAGTAGAAATGAAGTCTATTCTTAGATCCATATGGTCTCTTGCATCTGCCAATAGATTTTTGTTGTCCTAGAAGTTAATTTAGTACCACAGAAAAATTTTATTTGCGACTGCCTTAACAGCAGCCACTTTTGAGAGTGGCACAAGCCAGTCTCACAGATTTTTTCACACTCAGCCAGTTTTGTTTATATATAAATGATAAAAGATGCAAGAATAACAAGATTTTACTCTGTAAAGTGAAAATGCTCTTTCACAGTAACCAAGGAGGCTGCAGGCACTGCTTCCCCAACAAACCTATAAAATCCTGGAAGTGTTGTACAATATTGATTTTTTTTTCCTTAAAACAGTGTGATGAAGAGACAAGAGGGCTAGGTTTCATGTGTGTAAATCATATAATCTTAAAAATCAACAAATCTCTTCTTCCTGTAGAATTTTTTTATTAGGAGAGATGTGTGTGATTGTTCACCTGGCACTCCACATCAGCTGCTGCTGATTTTATTAGAGGGTTTGCTCACACAGCTCAGAAAAAAGCAAAGACAAGTAACTATGTTAGTGTTCTGTGCGTTAGGTCTGTGCTATGTGGAGGGAAAAGCTGCCTAGAGAAAGAGTCTGGCTTTGATCTTCATAGGCCTTGAAAAATAACTCACTGCAGCAACAACGTCAGGATTTTATGAAATGAACAACTTGACAGTGAGGTTTATGAGCCTGCAGGGGAGGAGGACTGTGTATTTCCCAGGTGGAGAATCATGGTTTTCCATTTGGGAGGAGAGCTCACAGGGAAGAGCATAATCACAGAGGAGGTGAGAGCCAGGGGTGGGCCTGCAGCCCATGGGGCGAGATCATCTGGGAATTGCTTGTGTTTCTCTGCCCATCACTGTGTGAAAGCCTCACGTGATAAAAACCACCTCTGTTTTGTACTAAATGTGAAACTGTGGCTGCCTTGAAGGAAATGGGAGAAATAATAGGTGATGTCCTTTAAGAAGAAAGGCTACTTGGAAGAAGGTTCAGCTTGATCCTTTTTGGGAGCCCAGAGCAGATGCTATGCAGTTGGGTCCTGACAGGTCAAGGGTAGGGAATCATTAAGACAGATGGGAAAAGTCAGGTAGCAGCTGTTGTGTACAGCCTGCTATCCCCCAAGCACTGTCAGGTTTATGAACAGAAATCCATGTGGTAGCTAACACTGGCTTTAGCCCTTTTCTCAGAAGGGAAATAGATGTAATATTTCTGAGAGTTTGTGACTGGACAAAGGGATTAGAGACAGTTTTGAAGCCTGCAGGTGAATCAGATGGATAGGAACATGGAACTGAGAGTTGCCAGAGTTTCTGGGCTTGGTTTTTGTGGTGTTCATTTGTTCTTGCGTTTTGCTATTGGATGTTTGATTTGGTGGTGGTTATGTGGTTTGGGTTTTGTGGGTTTTTTGGGGGGTTGGTGGGGGGAAGATTCTGTTGTTGCTTGTTTGGGTTCTTTTTGGGGTTGTTTTAGAGAAGTTCAGGATGTTCCAGAGCTTGAAGCAATCTGGAATCTTATGATTTATGACTGGGACTCTTTAATCCTTGGTGTTACAAATTGTGTTACTCGTCCCATAGTTTCCACCTCTGTTGCATTTCCTGCTTATGCTTGAGTACTGACAAGATTTTCTTGATAATCTAAGCAGGACTCTTGCCCCTTTTCCCTGATATTTTGTTCATCAAGGTGCATCATTCTTAACCTGAAGGAACTGATGCTTCAATATCATCCAACTTTTTTGGACCCCTCTCCCATGTAGGGAGAATCCCATGTTCCCTTGGGATCCCATGTTCCCTTGGGATTCTTCCAAGAAGATTCCCATTTAGCTCTCCTGAAATCCATGCTGAAATTTTACTTGCTGTCATTTTCTCCTTGCGTGATACTGAGCTCCACAAGCTCATGGGCACTGCACCTAAGGCTGCCCTCAACCTCCACACTTCCAAGGCCTTACCTTTGTGTTAGAATAAGGTCAAACAGCTCACCATTCCTTGTAGGATTCCCCACTGCCTGTGTCAGGAAGTAGTCATCAGTGTTTTCCAAGAAACACCTGGACTGTTTGTGTTTAATTGTGTGGCTTCTCCAGCAGACTGATGGCAATTAAATTCCCCCACAAGGACCAAAGCCTGTGACGATGCTTCGCGTTCCCTGTAAAGGTCCCTCTTCCTCCTCCTGATCAGGCAGCATGGAGCAAACACCCACAACATTGTCACCCTGCCCTGGGATCCCTGGCTGCCTTCTGGATTTATATCAAGGGGGTGTTGGCCAGTCTCCTGTGAAATGTGCTGCAGGAGCTTAATGACTCCAGTGAGACAGAAGCTGTGGAAACATGCCATGTATAAAAATGGTGTATTGTCTCCTGGAACCACAGTGATTCAGTAATAGTTCTCTAAGAAGAGTGATCCTTCCTGACTCAGCAGTGCTACACCTTTTGTCACTTTATTTTCCTTGACTGGAGTCCCAAAGTTGCCCTAACAGAAAACACAACCCTGTGCCATACCAAAATATGTCTTTGGCAATGCTTTTGTTTATCCTCTGAATGTTCAACTGTTCTCCTGAGAAGAAAAAGCTTTTTTGGCTTTATGCTCTGTAGTATCTTTTTGCCACACAAGAGCAAAGTCAGTAAGTAGAAGAGCAAACATTAAAGAGTGTAGCAGATGTGTACCTGGCTGGAAGCAAAAAGAAATGTCTGTTACTAAGCTATTATTGTCATAACTGCGGTACAACCAACTATGTAATAATTATATATATGCATTCTCCAAACCAATACAGGAGGTTTAACCAGAACATTTATTATGATACTTTATTCTGTACTGCAACTACAAAAAACACTAGCAGAAAAATGTGATCTAATTTTGTAAAATCTAGAGCAGGAACCATAAAAGGCTCCTTCCACACAATGAGCTACCCTATTATAGTTATAAAAATGGGGACAAAGTTTGAACCTTACTTGGCTCAGTTTGCATTATTTGTTCTTTCTGTGCATGGGCTGTTTTTTGATTTTTTTTTTTTTTATCTATATCTCATATTCTCTTGCTCTTTACTGACTGCTCTTTACATTTATAATGCCATTTCTTTTTACATTATGTGCTTTAAGATAGCTCTCCCTCACTAATTAAAATAACTGCCTCTGTTAAAATATTACTGCTTTAAGTAAAATGAATAGCATGCTGATTAAAATAATTCATTATAATGCCAGACCAAAGGGAAGCATAACCTTTTAGAGTCTGAAGTAAAAGCAGCAATGGCTGTACTTAAACACTTTCTTGCCTCACTCTGCTCTAGCAGGGCTTACCCCGACTCACTTCTACAATGTTGCAGAACAAACATGCCTTTGGTGCCTGGCAAACATATAAAGGTCCAGGCTTTGCAACCTGCTTAGGGTGAGTAGGTGATGAGAGCTAAGAAATACTGGCTGTGTCTGTAGAGGAAGATTCATGGTAAAGAACACCATAATCTAGTCTTGATAACTTAGTTAAAATAATTTGGAAGTGGGAAAGCTGCTTTTGTGGCTGTGCTTCACTTGCACAGCCAGGGAGCTGACTGGCATCCTATGATGCCAAGGTAAGCTTGCACCTGCATCCTTGGAATCAGCAAGCTGAATGAGAAACTTCCCTACCTGGGTGACAGCATTGAGTTTGCGCTATCCTGAGTTGTGCCTAGTTTGTGCCTAGTTGTGCCTGAGTTGTGCATTACCTGCAATATTGTAAAACTTCCACCAACATGTTCTGGATAGTGGTTAAATATAAGAAATTGCATTTAATGAATTAAAGAATGAAATGGTTTCACAGAAAGGTTCCTTATTCATTATATGTTACTGTAATGACACACTCAGCCGCGGATCTTGAACGGTGCTTTACGCTTTTTTGTCTGATCAGACTCCAGCCTTGGCTGGCTGAGTGGTTTCAGTGAAGTGCCTCAGTCACCCATCCCTGCTGATCAGCAGACAGGGGTGGTGGGCTCGGGTGGGCACAGCTGCTATTCAATGAGGTGCCATTATAGATCTGAAAAGGATTGACTGGCATGTGAAGAGATGAAAATTGTATCACTGTTCTCTCTCAGCACTTGCACCATTAATGTTGCTTCCTTAGTAGTTTCCACTATGATTTATCTAGAACAAAGATGATTTTGAATTGCAAGAGCCAAAGAAAAGATAGAAGAGAGACAAAAGGGAGGATGAGATGCTGGGAAACAATTAGATTCTTCCAGCGACATACTTTGCCCTGTGACATGTCTTTGCTGACTCTGTTTTTGTATCCTTGTTCTAAAAATGCCCAGTGGACAATTTATTTAACTGGATGAATGATTTTCGACTGTTACACTTGAAACTGAAGAAAAAGCAAGCAAAAATATCACCTTAAGTATTGTCAGGGCGCAGTGTGAGCCAGATATTCCAGGAAAAGTGGGGCCTCCCCAGGGGAGGCAGGACAGGAGGTAGCAGAGCAGGTCCTGGATGGAGAGGACCTGTCCTGTCCATCCCAGTGTGAAAATCAGACTCTAAACAGCATATTGCTACCCAGACCACTGAAACCATAAGGACGAGAAACCTGCCTCCCAACCTTTCTGTTTGTTTATCTTGGCATAATGGCTTTGGTTCCTAACAGAAAAAAATGACAGGCTGTGACCACTGTGTTCCTGTTAACAGTTAGAGACAGTTCACTTTGCATGTGATGGATGTTTTACAATTACTAATCTTTAAATTGCAGCAGTGCAGCTGGAGAGGAATGAAGAAGCTACTCAGAAGATAAATGAATACAGCAGTTAATTAAAGATATATAGTTTCCACATGAAGCTGTTCTGTGTTTTTAAGGAGGAATTGTAGGTGAGGAGGAGGTAAGCTCAAAGAAGCACTGGGAAAGAACTTTGAAGTAGCAAAAAGTACAATTTCTGAGTGGTGTAATGGAGGGGGGTTGCAAATTACAGCACAATTTCCCTGAGGAAGATTTTCATATCTATCTCAGTAGACATCACAGTTTAGAGGCATGTACTGCATTGCTTTACACAGCTTAGCTTAATGGGGGCAGGGGAAAAAAGGCAATTTGGCAAAAAGTGAGGAGGAAAAGTGTTGAAGTAAAAGAGAATGAGAGGAACTTCATGTAAGATCTACTGTACTATGTACAGGTCCTGTGCCCAGAAGTCAACAGATACTTTACTAAGGATTTAAAAACCCAACAGGATCAAAGACTCAGTTGTAGTATCTGCCATGCAGAACTATGTGCATATTATCTCTGTCAAAGAAAAATATTCTGAGCAGATTAATTCTCCAATTAAACAAACTCCCTATTAGTCACTTGGTTGTCAGGAAATTGAGGTAAGCTCACCAAAGTCATATCATGTAGGAAGACACATCATTTAAATAAATGGATTCCAGTACTTCATCCTTTCCTCTTGCTTGTTCAGTTTTTCAGACCCAAAATTAATTGCAGAAAATTAGCTTTTAGTCTGTATTTCTAGAATTTTTCTGTTCTGGATGCAGGCTTGGGTGCATTCTACTGCTGGACAGCGAGATGTTCAAAGTCTGGAAAGAAACCACCACTTATTTCTTTCTGTGTTGCAGAAACTTGAGGCCAATGGGCCCTATCTGAGGTTTAACTGTGCTCTGCAAGTACATAGCTCATGGCTGAAAAGGAACTGCTGGCAATTTTTACTTCTTTGTGACGTCAGAATTTATCAAGTAGAAGGTCTGTGGGACTTCTTACTTTGCTTTGGTTTTCTTGCTCTCATTCTTGCACAATATCTTAAAGGACAAAACAATATACTACAGAAGAGAATGAAACTAAGTCAAGCAGATTTTTGTTTGGCTAGGATGAGAAATTATTAAAAATAAATGATCTTTTCCTCTTGTTTGCTTATTTGTTTCTGTTATTACCCACTTAATTTTGTCATGTGTTTGAGGGAAAAAAAGTCGACGAATCCCTACATTTTTTGATGTCAGCAGAACCTCTACCAGACACTCATGCACATCAGGCACTGCAGAAACAGCTACATGAGTGGGAGAGGAAAATGCACTACCCATCTGTCTCCAGGATTTCATTTATTTGGATTTTTTAAAATGCAGATAGTATTTAATATTTGACCTGATGCCTCAGGTTTTAGCTTTTGTATTTTTCAGATTCTGTACTTTTTTAGTGTATAGTTCTCAGCTTCATATTAGGGGGTAGCAAGGTCTCTTCACAGAGTAGGTAGACAAAACAATGCCTTCTCTAGCTGGGGACCAAGGACAACTGATCCAAATTTCAGGCCCAAGAGCAAAAACAATGTGGACTGAAGAGAGAAAAACAAGGAGGATGGGACTTCATAAGCTAAAACTATAATCAGACAACTTACTCTAATATGCAAATGGACCAGAACTTATAAAGTGAGAGCCATCGTGACCATTGTCTGTTTTGTTGTGACCATTTTGGTTTCATCTTGGATGTAGCCCTGGCTGGGCTATTGTACTGCCCAGGGTGTATCCATTGATGCTTTTTAATAAATACCTACTTTATTCTTTGACTCCATCTAATCTCTCTTCTAGATTGGCCTTCACAAGGCATCACACCAAAGGGGGGTTTCCCTATTTTTCCCTATTTTTCCCTATTTTCCCTATTTTTCCCTCTCCTCTCCTCTCCTCTCCTCTCCTCTCCTCTCCTCTCCTCTCCTCTCCTCTCCTCTCCTCTCCTCTCCTCTCCTCTCCTCTCCTCTCCTCTCCTCTCCTCTCCTCTCCTCTCCTCTCCTCTCCTCTCCTCTCCTCTCCTCTCCTCTCCTCTCCTCTCCTCTCCTCTCCTCTCCTCTCCTCTCCTCTCCTCTCCTCTCCTCTCCTCTCCTCTCCTCTCCTCTCCTCTCCTCTCCTCTCCTCTCCTCTCCTCTCCTCTCCCTTATCCCAAAGGGAATTCCTTACAACAATGACTACATCCAAGCCAGCATTGCTCAGTACCTCTCAGCTGCTGATGGAGATGCAGTGAAAAGCCACCAGGTGCTTCCAGAGCCAACAGCAGACGCTGGAGCAAGTCTTCTCTCAGAAGAGAGAAGAGCTTAAAAGCACAGATAGAAATACTCCGGGAGAGATTAGAAGCACAGATAGAAGTACTCCAGAAATTGGAATCCTCCTACTAAATGGCAGAAGAGGTCACAGACCTCTAGAGAGCTCAGTAGGGAGGGAGCAGAAGAAGATGCTGTTCTGTTTTTGCATGATGCCGAAGAGAATACCAGGCTCCAAATATCACTGCATTGAAGAACGAAAGCAGGATTGCACTATAATCTACAAAGAGATTTCTTTAAAACTCCTTTTGACTAAAGTTTAGCCTTAAAGCAGCTGTTCAGCGTATTTACTTGTTTAGAAGTTAATAGCACATATGCATCAATAAGAGAAATAAGTCCTTATTTATTAACAAGCCAGACATATTTCTTAGAACAAAATTCAGTGAAATTCAATGAAAAGAATGCCCAAGCAAATAACATGTACAGTGCTCACAGCCTGGCAAACACAACCTCTGTTAAGCTGTCAGTATATAGGTCAGGCACTGAGCAAGAACTTGCTCCATGACTAGATTTCACAAAATCACTGGGCAGATCGACAAATAGTGTACTGCTTATATGTTGTAGTGGTGATGTGGAAAAAAAAAAAAAAAAAAAAAAAAAATATATATATATATATATATAATATATATATATTTTAGGGCTCTTCCTGTAACTGCCCAGAGTGAGTAGTGTTTAGGAAGATATTTACCCTAGGTTTGTAATTTCTGCTGTGCATACATGCCTTAGTTTAAGTTCTCCATGAGGATTATTCTAGGAGCAATGTATAAGAGAAATCTAACTGTGAGTAGCACTTTAACAAGGAGGAACAGCTGCATTTTACCATTTTGAATAGACAAGAGCTTTGATGCTGAAGCTGTGACAGAACTCCAATCCATTATAAAGCCGAATCAAATAAAGCTGCCTTCATGTTTATACCAATATCCTATGTGCACCTAATGAGAGCCAGGTTCTTTGCTCTGTTGATGCAACAATATCTCAAGAGGAAGCTCAAATAGCCTTAACAGAATAGAGAATTTCCTGAGGACAAATGAAAAAGTAATTTAATTCAATATACCTCCTGGTGTCTTCCCAGCTGGAGAAAAGGAAGAAAGGAGTTCAGAGGAGAGCAACAGCAAGGGATGATATATTTGGATTGAGCATCCCTTCAGTGTCTACAGATTTTGTGCTGGATTTTGTGCAAATGACTTAAAAATATCACAACTTCCTTGGCTGGTGTCTCTTTCCTCACCTCTTCCAGATTCCCCACACTGCTCTGACAATGCTGGCAGTGTGAAATGGTACATCACATGTGTGGTGTATCCATGTGGCTGCCCAAGTACTCCTGCTCCAGCTGCAGGTGCTGCTGCCAGAGTATGTCAGGAGAAAGGGAGGTACTTTAGCTGCTGGATGCGCTAAAGTGATCCTTCAATGCTATAAACACTTCCAAGGGCCTGTGACTGTCAGATTCAGACAAAAAAGAAGGCTGGAGTTCAGCTGCGATGACTGGTAGTTCTAGTCAAATTAAATTATTGCGAAATGGGAGAGCAATAATAGCTATGGCTGGCTGTCCTAATTTCAATTACCCATGATTAGACCATATATGGAATGTTTGTGAACTTGAAATTCACATCTGTTCATTGAATAATGCAAATATCATCTCCAGGGGTCTGAGAATCTGTCTTCTTCAAAGCACTTTCTTGCCAGGTTAGCAAGTTGCTGAACCTGCATGCTCCTTCCAGAACTCAGGTTATTCCTGTGGTAAGAAGCCATTAATTTTTGGATCTCAAGGCCGCTCAATACCATTTTCCAGAGAGTATGGAGAGAATTTCTGGGTTTTCATTCTCCCTTATTTATGCAGCAGACTCTAGTCATGCCTCATATCCAGTATGATAATTTGTGGGCTTGATGCACATGAAAGAAAGAAGCAGTCTTATCTATTGCCAAAAGCTTTAATATATTTATATGTTGCTACCTCTTCACAGTATTTTACCATCCCTGCAAAGAGTTCTGATTTTAGGATTAGTTGCACTGAAGGAAAGAAAAATTATCTGCTCAGACTGTCATTACTATGCTAGTTTGGTGAGAAATCATTGTATAGAGTTTGTTTCAGGTCAAGAAGTCTGATTTGGTATTGACCATTAGAAGATTATTCTAAGCAGCTGTGGACACACCTCTCGGCCAGTGTTTAAGCTTAGAGTAAGAGAATATCTACAAAATGGAAATGATTTCTTAATCATAATTTAGTTTCTTAGTGCCTTTCATCTTCAAGAGATGAGAAATGTGAATTAGCAGTGTACCTTGAACAGTGCAAGACACAACAGAATTATTGCAGCGCATGGAAGTGACTGAAACATACAAAGTGACTTATCCTCATGACTGAAAATTGCATTGTCATTAAGATCATGACTTTTGTGTACAATCTTCTTCCCTTTACAAACAAAACAACCATACATCATCATGTATTTTAACTGTATTTTCAGCCTTGGTACATTTTCTGCATATATCATCTCAAGTTTGTTTAATCATAGTTTATTCACAGAGATTCAATAATTAATTATATACTTGGGCAACAAATAGAGTGTACACATATGATCTCCAGAAATTTAATGGAGTTTTTTGAAGGAGAAAGTTTTTTGAATGCCAAATGTTTTTCTGACTTTTTATGGTCAGTTCTAAAGGGTTTTTGCATAACAAACACCAAGGATTTCAGTCATGCACATGGAATTGTAATTCACTTGCATTCACTCTGGGAAAATAATGTGACCAATATTTTGGGTACAGAACTTTTTATTGTGTGACTGAAATATCAACATTATTGCTATTCCTCTGGGATAAAATGTCTGTTTGCTGGTATTGCTGAAATTCTTGAAGTTACCTTTATGTGTGCAAGGACTACATGCTCGGCCTGTAAAATCTTTATTTAAACACATTGTACAGTACTGCATCATCTCGTTTTATTTTAGTTGCTGGCTACCCTCCTAGGAACAAAACTCATAAGCACCTGATTCAAATTATACTCAGAATGCACTTCAATCTCAAGCAAGACATTTCCTTATTTAAAACCTTACTCTTAACTAGATAATGCACTGGACTGAGAAAACACAGAGGCAAGGCTGTCTAAATGCAAAGCATGTGAGTGTTTAATCAGAAATATTAGATATGATTCAGACAGATTAATTTTACCCAGAACATATTCTGCTGAACCTTTTCAGGCATTGAATTCACAGGATCGAGCTGCTCTGCAGCATCGTTCAATGTAAGTGCCATCACTGTGAGATGATCTCTATATCTTGGAGGACACAAGGGAAGAATAGAGTATGGAAGGGTAGGAACAGCACCTTTCCAGAGAGAATTGTGCAGCTTTTGCCACTCCACTCTGCTGCATCTTGTGGTGTGTCTGTACAGGCGTGCTGGTAGCAGTGGGTGGCAAACTGGCAAATCTCCAGCCCATGTAATAGGGGTGAGCCTCAGGAGCTGATAAAGCTTTTAAATTTGAGCTGTACCTGGTGAACAAAAAGAAAAAGGAAAAAAAAACAAATGACCCTGAAGTCAGACATATTGTAATAAGTTGCCTGAAATGACATCATGGCAAAAAAAATTCCAGGCCACAATCCATCTACAAGTGTTATAAATAAATCATGTAGGGTTTATTTCTGCTCTCCATAGCTTGGTTCTGTGTCAATGCATGTGTGTCTATCAATATGTAAATTGGTAACGCCTCGTATAAACTTTACCTCATGACCATATGGTAATAATTCACATTGCCGTCCTTTTGGATGCTGCCTCATAATTACAGCACTGCTTCTAAGCCAGGATACTAAATATTAACTTTCTTTAATCTCAAAAGGTTCTGGTAAGGTGCTCTAAGTGCTTAGTGCTTAATATGGGTATTTGAGGACTTTGAAGATCACTGTGCTCGTTGACAGTGGTGAGCACAGTCAGTTTGGCTTCTCCAGACAGGAAGCTACAAAAACAGGACGTTTTGTGCACAAGTGGATAAAACAGAACTTTTGAGTATATGATTGGCCCATTAGGTGATCACAAACAGAACTGGTAGTGCTGAATTTATATATGCAAATAACATGTAAAAATTCATAACACATGCAATATGACATATCTCCAAAGGTCTGAAATCGCCCCTTATTTCAGGAGCATGGTGGCTTCTTAAGGAAGACAAACAACAAACTCCCTCTCAGAGAGAAAAAGGAAGACAGAGAGGAAGGATCTTTTCTCTTCCTATTTATTTAAGTGTACTTTTTCCTAACAAAAGTGCAAGCCCTCTAGCATCATGTTTCCCTTCTTGTTCATCTCAAGTTAGTGAGGATGTCTTTGCCTATTTTTTGATTACATTTCCCCTCTGAGTTAAAACATCAAGTGAGATGCCCACAAGGCATATTTTTCTTGGCCATAATTTGGATACAGTAATTGAAGCTGTTAGCTTCAAAATGTCATGTGATGTTATAATCAGCCACTTTTTCTGTACACAACATAATTGCTCTTTCTTAGAAGTAAATAGGATGTCATATCCTGTCAATTTTACTTTCAAATAGCAATGACAAACTATTTACTGAATATTATAAATCTTTATGCAGCCCTTTACCAGTCAGCCAGAATTAATTTTATTTACCTATCAATCCTTGAAATGATAAGCAGATGGAAGAAAGCATGTTGCTGTGTGTTTGCATGTCAATCATTCTTAACAACCTGTTTATTTTTATGATGTGTTTATTAATATTGTTTTGCATGTTCATCAACTCAATTAAGTTAATGAGTGTACAACCTATTCCTACAATTTTCTTCAGGTTCTCAACATTTTAGTCTCTTTCAGAAAAGCTTTCCCCTAGCATCATTGTATCATTACAGCAGTGTCAGGCCTTCTGTCAGAAACCCTGTTTTTCCAGCATTTTTTCAGCTGTAGATTATTATGTCTGTAATTCTTCAGCTTCAACTTCTGTTGAGAATTTGCATTTAAGTTCTCATCTGTTTTTTCTCATCAAGATGGGGGCTAGGACGGGGAGAGAGAGAAAGAGAGAGAAAAAAAGAAAGAGAAAGAGAGAGAGTGTGAGTGCGAGTATGTTTGTGTGTGTGTGTGTGTGTGTGTGTGTGTGCACCACTTTCTGTAAGAGGTGAGAATTACAGTTAAATTATTGCTTCTCTGTTTTTAGTAGAAAATAGCTTTCTTCTTAGATTTCACAAGAAAGAAACTTTCTCATTTGACAGATCAAATACACAGGTGCCTACTCTCTGCAGTTACTGGGAAATGTGTTATTACCATAGCCGCCCGCCTTTTTCTTTAGTTTTTGGTTGTTTTGCTGTGACATTTGCAGAGAACATGAGATAGATTTATGAAAGCACTTACACAACTAATGTAGAAATTAACAATATCATGATTACTGATAGATGTGGGATTTGCTGTCTTCTGGTTGAAAAGGGTGAAGAACTTGTTGCTCTCTTATTCCCGCTGACTGCTGCAGGCATGAAGTCATGAAATCAAAGGTGGGTGGCACCTCCAGCTTCCATGGCAGGCACATAAAGAGGCATCAGCTTATACCCACTGAGAAACTCCACCTCAGAGAGTGCAGCCCTGGGTCAAATTTTAAAAATGTGGAGAGAATTAGGTTTGCACACATATCATTCACTTTAGACTCAAACAAAGAAAATAATGAAAGCTTCATTTGCAGTATACAGATTTTTTTTAAAAAAACTCTATAGATGTGCTCTTTATCAACTGTGTCGGGTTCTGGAATCCCGACTGTGAATTTTAGATTCTGATTTTGGGACTGGATGTCTGAAAATAGGAGCTTAAGGCTTTGGCACTGCACCATTTAAATCCTATGCTGAAACAAAACGTAAGAGCTAAATGTCAGGTTGGTCTCTTTGAGAATAGATACTGCATTTCCACAAAGATGATTTCTACAGACAAAATAGTTCATCTTGAAATGTCCTGCGTGCCAACTAATTCCATTGTGGTTGGTTTAGGGTTACCATACTGTGCTTCTCCTTGCCTGAGATTGTGTTCCCTTGTGAAAATTTCCATGACACTCTTTTTGAGGTGGAAACCCTAGACAGGTCTTCTCAAAACATATTAATTCAGCACAATATGATGGTTACAGTAGAAGTAAATTAGGTTAAAAGGAAATCTGGCAGCAGCACTACTCTGGTTTTTGCGGTTTTTTTATAATTACCTCAGATTTGAACTTTGAAGTTCCCACATTAGGACAGTATGAAATTTTGCTTATCCACCAACTTTCATCCCATATTCTCTTAGAAATCATGGGAACTGCCAAGAATAGAAATAATTTCCATCATCCTGTCTTAATGGATGGGACACTTTAAACAGAGGTAGCAAGGACCAGCTGTGGGATCCTGTGAATCAAATCCTGGATTCACGAATCCATTTTAGACCACAAAAGCAACTGGACAGGCAGAGGTGGGGAGTGTCTGTTTCCAGAGCCTGAGAGGGGGAGGCAGGCAGGCAAAAAAAACTGAGCTGATTGACAAATCCAATCCATGGCAGTAAAAAATATAATTACTGTCCTTGAACTGCACAAGTGTGAATGTGAGCACATAAACCAAAGAATCGGTAAGTTGATTCAATCAGAAATCCTTTCATCCTTTAACCACAGGAAACTATAAAGCATATTTTTTATGTATCTGTGTATGGACCTGTATTACTGTGTATCAATGCATCCATTTATGTATTTTTCTCTGTAAGAGGCTCACAGTGCAGAGCTCCACAGAAGCATTAAGAACTCAGCATTTAGCTTCATGGGTCAAAAGAGATAGGGCTGAAATCAGAGCTACATACATAAAAGCACTGGGGTAAATTGAGAGAAATCTTTCAATATTTCCATTTTCCTAGCAGATGGTAGAAAGTACTTAGACATGATGACTCTTCCTGGATGTGCTAGCATATGCTGTCGAATTGGCCATACAGAAAACTCTTGCTCATTGCAAATCTCACAGGAGCTATCACAAACAAAGCACATCAATTAACATTTGCTTATTATGTGACTGTGCGCATGTGGCAATTTTCTATTTTTCTCTCATACATTAGGCCCACAATTTAGTCTGGATGAGAGCTACACCAGATGAAAGTCACGGCGCTTAGAGTACTGCTCTTTTCCTTTTATTTCTAAATAGGAATACTTACTGCTTATCTGTCTCACTCTTTCTCTCTCTCTGTTTTTTTATATTTCATAGCAATCCAAACGTTTTGAGGCTTTTTGCTAAACCCTCTGTCTATAGCAGTTATTTTGGCATGATCTCAGAGATTGAGGGAGGCAGTATAAGACATGCAGCAGCTGCCTGGCCCAGCATTATAGCTCAGTGAACTTTGGCACAGGTCAGACTTTCAAGTAGATTCTACCAGTATACCAGCAGGTCACAGGAATGTAAATTATGCTTACCTGAGATTTGCACCACAAGGAAGGCACATGTCTTTGGAAAGGCATAATCCAGATCCAATTAATGTATTCCCAAAGACTAGAGATTGTGTGTACGCAGCGCAACAGAAACTGCACATGAGGGCTTGTAGAACCACCCTCTTATGAGCACAGGAATAGAAAGGACAACTGAGGTCACGTAAGTCCCACAGTCCCAGTCAAATGTGCATAAGATTGAAATCTATCCACAGGACATATGGTCTGTGGACCTTGCAACAGTGTCAGAGCAAACCCCCACGGGCCAGCAAAATGTGCATTGTTGCAAGAGCAATATTAAAAGGCAAAGAGCTCTCTAGCTATTTCTTGAAATACTGAAATTTTGTGGTAAACATGTATAAAAGTCATGCTTTACATCTGTAGATGGTTGTTACTTTAGCAAGGAACGGCAGAGGAGACTGCCATAGCAACATTGCTGATTTCATTTCCTTCCTCAGAGGTGAATATCACTTGCAGTTGTCCCTCTGCATCTTCCATACCTGCAAACAGCACCCTGTGCATCCCCTCTGGGACTCCACTTGCTCTCCTATCTCTATTTGCCCCTCAGAAAAAAAGGAGATGAAAAACAAAAGCAAAAAAACAAAAAACAAAAAAGCAGTAAAATGTTGAATGAAGATCAGTACTTCAGCATACAATTTGCATCTGGGTGCTGCAGCTGAACAATAAAAATGCTTGCTACCATTGTGGTTTGGAACTTTCTACCAGATGTCTTTTGTCAATAAAAGGTTTACCAAGTTAGCAGATGCTGGTCATATGTTTACACTTTGCATCTGCCACAAAAAGCAAGCATGATGCTCAGAAAAATGCAATCACTAGGAGGTAATAGACACAAGGACCTTTCTGCTGCCTGGGATCTCTGTGGTCTATCCCTCCAAGACTCTTCTTGCAAACAACATATTTCTTACACTTCAGCAATGGTCTCTGCAAGGAAAAGCTGCATTTTTTGTACAGTGACATTAGTAGTTCAAGGACAAAAATTGATATTACCGACTATGAAAACTCCTCTGAAGTGTTGATGGAATGTTGATGATGCCACAGCTTCTGTGTTGAGCAACGTGATTAAGCTTTGAGTAGCGCAATAGAAGTAAACACTGCTTTAAGCCCACAGAAGGCATATTAATTTTGTGTCATTCTTCCTCAAGCTACTATTTTGAGAACCTGTAGATGAACAGGAACTTGCCAATGCAGTAAGTTTTGCACAGTCTTACTTTTGAGAAATAATTTTTAAAAGACAATTGATGTAGATGATAGGGAGAAGGACATGATGTTTATTTTTCTTTTCTTTATAGATTACTCTCATGTTCCCAATTTCCTGACAATGGGCAGGGGGAGTGGGGAGGATCCTAGTGTCACCACAGTGTTATTTCTGTCAACAGTTCACTTACAAAACAACACCAAAGGCACCCTCACAAAAAACGAAAATCAAACCCTGTCATGGTTGCAGCTAGCCTGTAGCTGACAAATAAATTTGGTCATATCAGACCCCCAACCTCATCAGTGCAGAAGTAAAACAAGTCCTCAGATGAGGTAGGTATAAGCTGGATTCAGACCTGAGCAGGGACCTCAGCCAGTCGTGTTCAACCCAGAATGCAGAGATATCACTGGTCAAAGAGCTGATTAGAGCTGATTAATGCTGTATTTAGGCAGTGATAAATCTTGATCAATCAGTTTTCTACTCCAGGAAGTTTTGAACTCCCAAAATAGGAAGGCTCTGAACAATAAAATACGCTGTCGTCACATGAATCTCTGAGAGTTTGTGTCGTCCCTGTCCCCGACCACTGATCCCACGTAATAAAACCCCACAACTGGCAGGTAGGCTGAAGAGGGAAACAGACAGACAAGATCAAAGGGGAGATTTCTCTATTTACATTAATCAGAAGAAAGAATTCTGCGTTAGCAGAACTTTACAATTACTTCATTTGACAAATTGGTTAAGGTTTAACTCCTTTGCAGTGCCTCCTCATTTCCAGTTCTAGAAAAACTGTCTTTTAGTCAAGGATTAATTTTGCTGACTACTGAAAAGCAGAATCCCCTTTTCTGAGCTGCCTGATGCACAAGCACATTTCCACATGCTGAGAGGAAAGTAGCCATTAAAATATCACAAACTCCCATGCTGAGTGCAGGTTTGGGAGCTTCAGGGAATGCAGACAGTGCACTAAGTCAAACACCTGTAATTCAAGCTCTTTCACCTTCCATGAAATCACTAAATTGCTTTGCCTCTCTAACCAGCCTCAGTGCTTTGACCACTTGAGCAAAGAAAGTATTTCCAGGAAGAGAAAAAAACTTAAAAAAAAAAATGCTATATATGAAGATAACACAAATATTCTTCAGTTTTGACATGCAATATTACTTGGAATTTCATTAGTGCCAGACATAAGAATCCCTATATTAGCCGATGGAAAAAGAAATGACCCTCGTGAGCAATTTTCTCTTCCCAGGAAGAGATGTGCACAGTAGCCTAAAGGGGATCTGTTTGGGTTGTCAGAAATCCATAGGCCATTAAAAGGGTGCTACATTTATGGGTCCATTGACTCTCCACAGCAGTCTCAATAACCTTCAAAGATAGCCTTGGGAGCCAGTCACACAACACCCAACATGACTCCAGCACATTTTATCATCCTTGGGAGTAGCTTCAGTCAAGATCCCTTAATGAACTGAATGCTCTGATTCCATTTACATGCCTGAACTTTTTTAAGACATGTACATTCCAGAATATGAAAAAGGCTGTCATGCTGAAATTTGAAAATTACTTTTACAAGATATGAAAAGTGCTTATCTCACAAAAAAATAAAAAAATAAACCAAGCAGTTTCTCAGTCCTTCAGAAAGCACTGGGATCTTTATCATATTTTCCATTAACTGCCTATGAGCTGTATCCAGCTAATCATTTTAACACCACTAATGAGTTCAGAGCTAGTAGGGGAACAGACAATATTCCAGGGGAAGTATCAAAACTATATAATATATCAAGAAGTTTTGTACTGAATGGACTATGAACCAGACCAGAAAAATAAAGTAGTTTTCAATGGAGGTGAAGGCATGTGAAGAATCCAAGATCCCTATAGGAGCTGTACCCAACTTTCAGGAAGCATGTTGCCATGTGGGAAACACCCAGAGGAAAAAAAGTTTTTCAGCACCAGTACAGGTAGGAGTGGGTAGAGAGTCTCTCTCCTCTGTGCCTCAAACACCTGAATGCCAATGCTCTCATCCTTTGTGCTCTGGGATCAAATTCATAGGAATTGATTCAAATATCAAATGTCCTGACTGTGTTCAAATTTCTGCTGAGTTTGGGTAGCTGGCAAATATTACAGGAATCAATATCTTAATGCAACACCCCAGAATGTCAAAAATCTTCTGCATTACAGTCAACTCCCTAAATTCATAATTCAGGATGTGCAGGAGGGACCTCTCCCATGTTTTATTTCAGAACTGTGTAAGGTTCCTCCTGCCTTCAGTACTTGCAACACTTCTCTCCTACACAGACAACTTTCTGCAGATTAAAAAGAAAGGAGAGGTACTGATAAACAAACCCAGATCCTCCCAGTATATCTGAAAACATTGCACAAAAGTTACTGGCTGGGTATTGAAAACTCACCTATTCTGAGACACATTCTTGTATTCTCAAACCAAGAAAAATAGCACACTTTTTACACTTGATGTGTATCATAGAAGGAGGGAACCATCTATAATGTTTCTTTCAGAACCGAAACAAAGTGTTCAGGAAAGTCTGGTGTTGTTGCTCTGAATTCCAAATTATTTTACTATATTGGTTACACAATGTGCAGGCTTTGTCCTTTTTTTATTTCAGTCAGTGAATTTCTCAGTGTGTGAGAATCTACCTGCATTTTAATGAGAATGGGATTTCCTAATATTCAAGGATGTCTAGAGAAACAGGATAAAATATGGAGAGAAAGTGGTCCTTTTATATATACATCTAACAGATGAAAAAACCTAGGCACTAATCCGCGCTAATGCGTGTGGGCGACAGCAAGTGCAATACCCGCTGCTGCCCTGTAGAGCTCCATAGGCAGGCTGAGCAGTCTCTCCTTCCTGGTGTAGTCCTCTCTTTCATGGTGGTGACAGCCCAAGACAGTCTGTCACCTTGTCCAGCCTTGTTTACATTGTGCTAATAGTAATATACCATTTTTTAATAATACATTAGGAATAAGAATTTAAAAAGCATCTACCAGTGGCATCTCTGACTAGATTCTTAAAAATTACTGCTGTATTTGCATTGCCTTTTAGGCACAGTGGAATAACATGCCTTTCCCAAGATGCCGCACTGCAAGCAAGTAGAGCTGGGATTGCAAATCATTCCCATGTCATAGTTTAGAAATCTAGCCAAAGGCAGCACGTAATTTTGGGAGCCTGATATTCCCATCTTGTCCTGCAGGCTAATTGCCCTGGCTGGGCCCTGTCTCCCAATCCACTAAGCAATACTACAAATCATGGGAATTAAACATAGCCCTTCCTGTGTGATAGAAAATAAAGTCATGATTTACAAGAACAAAAAAAAAGAAAAGTAGTCTGAGCTACATCTTCCATGAAGAAATGTGACATGGGAAATATCGTGTATTGCTTTGTTGAACTGAAAAATAATTTAAAGTACTCATTCTAATTATATTTGGATAAAGCATAATAATTCTTTTACTTTCATTTTCTGTTTAAAAAAAATCAGTTTCTGCAGGCTCAAAACATTCCAGCATATTATTTAGATTCTTACAGAAAAAACTCGTGATAGGATATTTTGAGAGTATGTGAATATCGGAAAACAGGCAACGTCTCAATGAAGGGAAGAATGATGAGCAGGACTCCATGATATCAGAGGGATAATTAATTACTTTATTATACTATATTATTCTATACCATATTACACTACATTACACCACATCTAAACTGAAACTGAACAAGAACTCAACTCAACTGAACAAAATCACTTGATTGTCTCCTGACCAACTGTCAGGACACAGCTTGCAGAGATTGGTCAAGAAAACAAAACACTCACACCAGAATCCAATTACCAAATCCCTTCATGTAAACAATCTTCCATAATGCATTCCACTTGTGCACAAACACAGGAGCAGCAAATGAGATAAGAATTGTTTTGATCATTCTCTTCTCTTCTCTGTTTCTCTCACTGCTTCTCTCAGGTTCAGAGAATGTGAATCCCATTATGTGAGTTGTAGAAAAAGAATTTTAGAAAGACAAAAATTGTTGGAGACCTCTAGGAAGAGAGGAAAAAATTGCTATTGTATATTTAGAGAATTTTTTTTCTATTACACACATTGATCCATTATTTTCTTCATCTTTGCCCTCTTCTTGGATCTCTATTTTCCACTGGAAATGAGTTCAATCTACTGTATGCAGACACATTTTGGTGAAGCAGCTGCTTGTTCCAGGTCTGAATTAAATATGTGGGAACTTTTGTTATTCATCTTTGGGAAGAAGGTGAAGTCATGTCTGCAGCTTTGATCTAATACATAACTGAAACCAGTGACTGGTTTATAGCGTAAGATGCTGCAGGAACTGTGAGCAGCCACCTTCAGCTTTTGTTCCTCCTCCCAGCTTTGTGGGCATAAACCCCAATTCAGAGGACAGCAGAGGGACTCTGTGGTGGTGTCTGCAGGTGTTTGGCGGCCAGAGAGTGGTGCAGTGTTGGAATGTTGGGGGACACAAGACAGGTGATGGACCCGGCGAACATAAGAGATTTGACAAGAGGATGCCTTGGCAAAAGCAAACAGGACATTGAAAATTAGACCTAGATTGCAAGAAGATTAAACCAAATGGGTTTTCTGGAAAAAGAAAATGTCATTAAACTCTGCAAGCAAGAGATGTTATTATATGCATAAGTTTGTGTATGCAATTTTAAACTAATCTTGTAGTACACATTACTAGTCTCCCTGAAATAGTATATAAGCACTTGTATTCCACAATAAAACTGGATTCTGATCACTGAGTCCACTTCCCTGTCTCTCTCCACCACTGACAGTGCAGAGGCTGAGCAGTGCTCCTTACAGCCTTTGGTGATACTTTGCCTCCCCAACTACAATCTTTTGGGCACTGAAATGTGTGTGAAATAGTTCTTGAATATGCTTCAAACCCAGCCATTAGACTCCTTGTCATTCTGGGCTGCTTGTAGTCAAAAGAGACTATCACTTACCAGTATTAGATTGTCCCTAGACTCAGCCTGTTCTTGCTCCTCCTAAATTAGCTTTTGCCATTCTGGAAAAGGATTTTCTGTCCCTGGGGACAATTCTCTTGAAATGTTCCGCTCATTGCCAAGCAGCATCAAGAATCAAATTAGGAATTATCAAGAAAGGAACAGAGAAGAAAGTGAAAAGCTTCTCTATGGACAGGGTGAAGGAATGGCCCATGGGAATCCCATGAGGTTCAACAAGGCCAAGCTCAGGTGCTGCCCCTGGGTCAGGGCAATCCCTGGTGCCAGCCCAGGCTGGGCATGAACAGATCGAGAGCAGCCCTGCCCAGAAGGGCCTGGGGGTGCTGTGGGTGAGAGCTGGACATGAGCCAGCCATGGGCAGTGCCAGCGCAGAGAGCCAAGTGTGTCCTGGGCTGCACCCAGAGCCCCTGGGCAGCAGGGCAGGGAGGGGATTCTGCCCCTCTGCCCCGCTCTGCTGAGACCCCACCTGCAGAGCTGCCTCCAGCCCCGGGGTCCCGGCACAGGAAGGACATGGAGCTGCTGCAGAGAGGCCAGAGGAGGCACCAAGGTGATCAGGGGGATGGAGCACCTCTGCTGTGAGGGAAGGCTGAGAGAATGGGATTGCTCAGCCTGGAGAAGGGAAGGTTCTTAGGGTTACCTAATTGTGGCCTTCCAGTACCTGAGGGGACTCCACAAGAAAGATGCAGAGGGACTTCTTACAAGAGCTTGGAGTGACAGAACAAGGGGATGTGGCTTCAAACTGAAATTAGGTTTAGATCAGATATTAGGAAAATTCTTTGCTTTGATAGTGGTGACAGACAGGAGCAGGTTACCCAGAGAAATTAGGACTGTCTCATCCCTGGAAGTGTTCAAGGTCATGAGGAATTGATCTCTGAGTAATTTGGTCTGATGGAAGGTGTCCCACAGCAGGGGTGTTAGAACTGCATGATCTTAAAGATCGCTTCCAACCCAAGCCATTCTACGACCCTACACTACAATAAATATACAATGTACCCACATGCTGAATATTTAGTGCCACTCTGGTAGCCCTCATTTTGTAGTCAGAAAGTTATGATGAAACTGCAAAGTGTGAAAAGAAAAGATAAAGGCTGAAAGATGAAACCACAGCACAAACCAGAATTTGTTTGAGAGGACATGTTGGTCTAGGAGACTTCAGTCTGGATAGGAGGCAACAATATGTACAAGAGGGGTCTATAAAATCTTGAATCTTTCGAAGAAGTTGACTAAGAAGTGATCATTCACTATTCTTATAATACAAGAGCTGAGAGTCACCCAATCAATCATGAAGTTTAGAACACTCAGTGGAAATACTTTATCACTTAACACATAAATTATGGAATATAGTTCTGTAGAGTGTTGTGGAGGTCAGTAGAGTAAATGGCTTCAGAAATAGATTAGAAAAATTTATAGAGGAATGCTCCTCTAAACACCACCATCTGTTTGCCTACCCAAAGCCAATGACTGCCACAAGGGAGAAGAATATATGAGAAGAAAGACTATTCTTTGCTTCTCTTGGTCTTTTGTAAGTTCCTCAGTCTCTTCTTACAGGTTACAGGCTGTCAGAAATGAGTGGCATTGTCTGAGCAGGTGGGAAAGATTTGCTTTTTGTTTACAGTTCTCTCAGTCATTATAGATGCTCCTTTTTGAAGGGCATGTAAATTGTATCTTGTAGCTTTTTTGAACATGGGCAAGTTTTTAAGAACATTTGGTAAACAAAAGTCAAATTTATTCTTTTTTCTTCTAGGTTATCAATGAGCTGAATGCTGGATCTCTCTGTCCTTTTTCCATCTTGGTTAAATAGGTCAGATACGCTTACCTAATTTTCTAGACAGTAGGAATCGGTACTTCATCTGTATTAGCATTGTCTTCAACAAGTTTATTTTGCTTGACTATATCTCACTTTGTTTTGTTCAAAAGATCTATGCTATTTTAAACATGTTAGCAGAAAATGAAAGTTAAGTATTTAAGTTCTCGCAATACTCTCCTGCATTATTTTGTTTGTTTTATTTTGTTTTGGTTTTTTTGCTGGTTTTTGGTTGGTTGGTTGGCTGGTTGGTTTTGGTTTTGTTGTTTGTTTGCTTGTTTTGTGGTATGGGGGTTTCTTTATTTTATGGAAAGAGGCAGAAAGCTGTCTGTCCATAGCCTTCAGTTATCACTATATATGTTTTTTGTCTTCAACAAACTATTATCATGGTGTGGTAGATATGCAAATACATCTCCATTAAGTTAAATGCATTGTTGTCATAGAGGCATTTATGGAAGGTTTTGCTTCCTCTACACCTAATTAGATTCCAAATTTGCTCGTCTAACTGAATCTAAACCATTAATTCAAGTAGATAAACAGTAACTTATATAATACTCTTTGTACCCCTGTGCTGGTTTCAGCTGGAGTAAATTTTCTTCCCAGTGGCAGGCATGGGGCTGTGTTTCATATTTGTGCTGAACCCAGGCCTGATTATCCAGAGATGTTTTTGTTATTGCTGAGCAGGGATTGCACAGAGCCAAGGCCTCTCCTGCTTTTCACATCACCTCACTAGGGAAAGGGCTGGGGGTGTGTGGGTGGCTGGGAGGCGACACAGCCAGGGCAGTGACCCCAGAATGACCAAAGGGATATTCCAGACCTTGTGACATCAGGCTCTGTGTATGAAGAGGGGGAAGAAGGTGGAAGGGGTTGGACATTTGGACTGATGGTGTTTGCTCTTCCAAGACACCCTTAGTGCAGTGGGACCCCACTCTGCTGGAAATGGCTGAAGAGTTCCCCAGCCATGGGAAGCAGTGAACTGATTTCTTGTTTTGCTTTTCTTGTGTGCACGGGTTTTGCTTTCCCCACTAAACTGTCTGTATCTCAACCCAGGAGTTTTGTAGTTTTTACTCTCCTCATTCACTCCCTGGTCCTGCTGGTGCAGGAGTGAGAGAGCAGCTGCTGGGCACTGGGCTGGGGGTAAGCTACAACTTTGTAGCTACAAAGCTACAACTGCCCCACATGCCAGAGAAACCTGTTTAAATGAAAATGTTATTGATATGGAAATTGTGAATGTTGCCTCACTTCATGTATTTTGCTGAGTTCAACCTTCTCTAACACAGAAGGACATTTGAAATTCTGTCATAAGGGTCACATGAGATCTGTGTCCTGCTCCTGGCTTCCGCACACTAGTGAGACAACATCATACCCAGGAGCCCAGTAAAGCTCCCCAAAAGTGATTAAGGCCTTGGAGCTTCCTTGAGAACAGGCTGAGAGAGCTTGGACTGTTCAGTCTGGGGAAGAGAAGGCTCACAGGAGACCTCATCAATATGTGCAAATATCTGAAGGAAGAGTGGAGAGGAGATGCCATGTCACATATCTCTGTGGGCCTCTGCTCCTCACTTTTAAATTAAGGAAGGCCTTAATTTAAAAGTAAGGAGCAGAGGCCCACAGAGATATGTGACATGGCATCTCCTCTTTCTGTCTTGACTTCTGCTGTGAAGGGAATGAAATTATTCTTGTCCTTTTTTCAGTGTTTAGACTGCTGTATCCAGATTTGGGCAACTAGACTTCAAGAAAAATGGATCCAAATGTAGAACATTTCATGAAATGTGGAAGGAATTACCAGAAGTACTGAAAAAAAAAGACTTAATAAGAAATTCTGGAATAAATTGCAGTTTCTTAACCCGAGAATAAGCATGGAAGAAATTGTTCTTCCCACCTTACAGTGGACATGATAAAAAATAATGATTTTAGGTTTCAAACAGATTTAGATTAGTTGTTAAGGATTATGATATGCGTTACTGATGATATAAGTACACTGAAGGCCTGGGGATATTTTCCAAAGTCTGGGGCTCAGAATTTTTAAAAGCTTATTAGGTTAGCATCTGTTGTAATTATAAACAGCCATGTGCCTCCCATAATCTTACTAATACATACCAGGTAGTGTTATTAGTTAATTCAGGTTACTGGAAATACTTCTCCATCACTGACTCCTACATTAGTGTCCCCTAATTTGCAATCAAAGGACATGTCTGCAAATACCCCCAAAAGTACAGAAGAAAGGATGGCCAGCTTGTGAAAGGAAATCCTGCAGGCTTCAGTAGTCCTCAAGTACCTACCTCAGTAGGCAGTAGCTTTAAATACCCAGACAATTTGTTTGTGATGTTCCTAAAATCTCGGATCACAAAAGGAAATTATCTAATTTGGTTGACTCTGAGTTTCTTGTACCTCATATGAGACTGGCAGGTGTTTCAGAGATTCTTATCTGGTTTTCCTCTAACTTAAAACTATGGGCTGTACTTACAGCAGACCAGGACAGGAGGATGTGTAATTTTTTTGTAATACAGACCAATCTTTGGGATCATTTAGATGAAAAATTATCCCTGAGCACACTTATAATTCATTTATCCGGGAAGAAAAGAGCTTAGCCCTTCTTCTCAGAAAAATGAGCCACTTAAAAGATGTTAATAACTTCTGTGCTTGACCTGAATGCTTCCCACTACCTCAGTATGTAATTAATAACTTATTTCAGACTTAGCTAAACCTTAAGAATTTAATATGTTATGAAACACAACAGCTCTTTCCAATGAACTGATCCTGGAACTCTGTAGGAAGATTTTAATACATAAATCTGATGTTCCATACACATATGCATGTTTCTCTTCCTCTGGGCTTGTACTCTTGCCAGCAAAGAGACACTCTGATTGGAATGGGCACTCCAAATAATACTGCAGGGAGCACAATATACTAGCTTATACTCTTGTGGTCAGCAGAGTTTCAATGTTGATTGCCAGGAGAGCTAGGAAGGATGAAAGGATTTTGGGAAATGTGTGTGAACACTCCTTCTGGGCAGCAGTTGGCGTAACAGTGGTTTTACTCCTCTCTGTCCATCCATCATTGTGAATGCCAGCAGAACAAAAAGAAACAAACAGCTAACTGCTTAGGTAAGACAGACTTCACTAATTTAGTGTTATTTTTGAATAATATAACATGATCCTCTATTAAAAATGCAACTGAATTCTCTGTGGATTTAAAATACAGAACAGTGTCTCCTTCAAAGAAAATCTAAAATAGGTCACCTAAGCTGTAACCATTTTACAACAAAAGATGGTGATGGTTGAACCAGAATCAAACTAGACAATGGCATGTGTATCATCGTGACTCAGCAGCAATTCCTTTAATTGCAACTACCTCAGTTTTTTATCTAAAGCAAATCCCATCTACCAGACGAACTGCAGTCAGCATTGCAAAGGGGAGACCTCAGCTGTGAGCACACCTCAGCCACGGCTGCTAACAGAGCACTCTGCTCTCTTTGTGTCTGTGGTTCTCCTCCCTTAAAGCTTCCCATGCTACATGCCATCAACCTTCAAAACTCACATCCTCTCTGAGTTCACAGAAAATCATAGTTAAACTCTAGTGAATAACTCAGAATACCCCCTCACCTGAAAATAACCACTATTTTTCTGCATGAAACATGCAACAATTCTGCTATCAGCTGAATACATTTCAGAGAATAACAAAGAAATAGAAACCCTTCATTAAATTCAAGGGGTTTTATACAATACCAGAGAAGTGTGTTTTCAGATCTTTGCGGGCAGAGCTGAAAAAAAATTTGGCTCAGTGATTTGAGGCTTCCTATAGGAGGTATTTAGTTGTGAAACAGAAGAATCAAATCTTGCAGCTCATGAATTTTGTTGGCATAAACTATTGAAAATCAGTTTATCCAATAAAACAATGTTATGCATGTGTAGAAAAGAGAAAGAAAGGCTCAGAGGGAGATGAGGTGATGCTTATGCTTGTTGTTAATGGAAATCAGTCTCCATTCCAGTTTCTATGCTCACAAAAATATTTCTTTTGAAATTATCTCAGTTAACTGTTGAGTTGATATGGGGAAAAGATTTGTTCCATTTAAAACCCAGAGAGAAATCAGGTGAATTGTTAGACCACTGATATATCAAAAGCATTAAAAAATTAAAGCAGAGTAGTTGCCCTTAAGCATCTTTTCATGTCTCCTTGCAAAACAGTAACTGGCAGAGTTATTCAAGATTCTCTTCGAATATCTTAAAGAGATTACTTTGCATATGAACATACAGGTATTAGTCCTCTACCAGTTTAAGCCTACACCATGTAAAAGATGCTCAGCATTGTTAGCTGCTATTGCATTCTGGCTACAGCTGACATAATGACTCATATGAGGGAACACAGCATTCTCTGGATGACTGGATTAGACAGCTAGTGGTGGAGGTCACTGTATAATCCTGTTTGATTTTTTTAAAAAGAATTCTAGATGATTTTTTGATGCTTGCATATTCAGAATTATAGTTATAAATTTAGAAAGTTCAAAAGGTGCTTGTTCAAATTTAGAGGATCTTGAAGCCTACATACCCTATTTAAATACAAAACATGCATAGCTTAAAGCTAGTGGAAATAAAATTTCCATACGCAATCTTTTGCATATCAGCAAAATAATCTATCCATGCTAAAGAAAAATTGCATCATAAGAAAAAACACTTTCATATGTAAACAATATTACTGAATCATCCTGACTAGCTCCAGTAAACATTATTTATGGTTATTTATGGTTTTCCGAACTGTATAATTTTGGGTTTGGGCAATATTGTGTATATATATTTCTGTTCAGAGTGCTCTAAATAAAGCAGGAGTATTTTGTTCCAACTGAAATCTATCAATTTTCCAAATCTATCAATTTTCAAGAAGTCCATTACCTAACTATTTGTAATTATGTGTGGCTTGAGGGAAAATCTTAGAAAATTAAGTGTAACTATGCAGATCTATAATTATTCAGATGCTGATAGTGTTACATGTTTTCTGTGTCCACTAGTAGAATCTGGCCTAGAACTTCTAAAGAAAAATATGCAATGAGTTGAAGATAACTATAATCTACTTTGAAAAACTAAAAAAGCCATATTATTGAGCATAGTAAGATCTTAACTAGGTTTACGGAAGACCTCTGAAACCAGCCTCACAACTAAAAATAAGTGTTTAACAGAAATATAAGCAGTTGCAGTTAATTAATTTGCTCCTTCAGTCACAAAACTCACAGATAGCAGAGAGGAAAAGAGAAGAAATAGAGGGAAAAAAGATCCAGAATGATAGATATTCGGCAAGGTTTACAAAATAATCACTGGAATATTAATTAGTTGCAAACAAGATGTCACACAAAGCATAAGAATGAGCAATGTAGCATGGCATGCACAAATCCATTTCTCCTTCAAGAGAAGCTATAAAGCTAAAAAGGAAATATGAAAGGTATTTCCTAGATTTAAATAAACTATTCTCACATCAAAAGTGAAAAAAAAAGAAATGCTAAGAAAAACAAACACATTTAGGCAACAGAGAGAACAATAAATATATTTATAAAATGGTGTTTGGGGTTTTTTTTCTAAGTTGAGGTACCTCTCTGATGAGATGCAGCAAAGAGGCACAAGAAGTTCTGCCCAGATGGCAGGAGCTGCAAAGAAGGCTGTCCGCCCACTGTGTCTGCTTGAGGAGGGCGAGGACAGGAGATGGAGCCAGAATCTGAGGAGGAAGTTGAGTAAAAATTAGGAGATACACGGTCTGTTAAGAGTTTGAATGACTCTGTGAAGATTTCAGATTCCAGGGAATCTTTACACTCATTCTCAATGGAAAATGAAGGCCCCACTTCACAGCTCTGTTGTGGTGAGAAGTGGTGAGGGTGGTTTCAGGCAAACACGACAGACTGGACAAAACAAATCTTTAAAGTTCCTTCTGGGAGGTGGGGCAGGAAGCAGGGGCCATCAGAAGAGGAAGAATAGCACAGAGGTTGCCTTACTGAAGCCACAAGCATTAAAATATAAGCATTAAAATGTGTGATAATGATATTGAATGTCTGTGCATTTCTTTTGCTATTTTACTAATTGCAAATTGTTTATATCCTCTTATGAATACAGAATGGGTTTTCTTGCTTGGTGCTGCTTTGACAGAAGAGTAAATGCAGCCAATAAGAAATATGGCTAAAAAGAAAGGTATGTAAAATTGAAACATGTCACTGTAGTTACTAACACAATATAATTAAAGCCAATGATTTACAAAGTTTAATATCTTAGAGAAGACCATCAGTATAATCCTTTTCATAAAAATAGAAACAAGTCTGTTTCACACAAACTTTCTCTTTGCATACTCTGAATCTTCTATAAAGAAATAACAATAGATTAGAACTGTGATAGAAAATCCATAAATCTGATATGACCTGACTGGAAATCTACAAGAGTGATGGCAAATAATAAAAATGTTCAGTCAAGTATGTACCAGCAAGTCACAATTCCTTTTAAAGCTATTGGTGATTCAATAAGAGAGCCATATGGCTCTTCTCTAGTTGATCTAAACTCAGCTACAGGCTTCTTGAAGAATATTTGTGAAGAAAATCTATCACACTCAAATGTCACACAGCTAATTCATCCCCCCCCATCTGTTTATAAAGACAGATGGCAATATGATGGTTTGTCATTAAAAAAAAAAGAAAAGTGGACAGCAATGTAATAACTATATCCAGACATTTGCTTGGAAACGTGGCTGTTGCAGCGCTGCTCATCCAGGTGCCCTGCAGAATCACAAAGCACTCCTCTGAGGGTGACCTACCAGCAGCTATCAAAAACAGTTCTAAATATATTGAAAGGAAACATGCCCCGGACATCTCAGCAAGTGATATCCTGGCAAAGATATAAAAAGCTGAGCATTAGAAGTCCTTAACTGAGGAGGGGGGGAAGGGAAGTAAGACAGGAAAATCTTTTGATATCCAAGGGACTTGAAATTATATCTTGAGTTTTCCATTTGCTTTGCTGAGGTAGTTGAATCATCTTGAATTTAATACGCTCCAAATCCAGGAACTTAGTAGTTAATTTCAACTTATAACTTTTTCATGTCAGAAAGACAAACATTTCCTAATTAAAGTCAGTTTGAAAAGATAAACATTCTTCTGTCTTGACAGTAGTGCTGCAGATTCTGAGTTCCCCTTATATACAGGGATAAAAATAGCAGCTGACTCTCTGTCTTCATCAACAGTGTCCTAAACTAATTCAGATAGAATTAACTTTAAGCATGTGTACCACCACTCAAAGTATTGCAGTTACCTTTTTACTTAAACTGCATAGGAACTCAGTAACTTCCTATGAATTTCTGCCTCTCTTAAGAAAGTAAGAGTTGGGTTGCCATATGTAAATTCCTCATGATGAAATGAATGACAGAAAAACTTCTAGCCCAACTCCTCTGTACAGTTGAGGCCTTTAAAATAACTTGTCACAAAAAGAAGTGTAATGTTATATATTCAAATTTGAAGAATGTTACTATTTTCCATAACCAGAAGCCTTGCAATCTACATTCTACCATGAAAAGTTTCAATAAAAATTCTACCATGAAAAGTTTCAATAAAAATTAAATTAACCCAATGTATTCTATACTTCTTTAGTTAAATACCCTGCTTTGTTATGACTTTGTTCTTTCACAGTAGCAGCTACTGGTGAAAGCTCTTTGATTTTCCATATCCTGTATAGCATATTACAAAGTATTCTCCATGCAAGCTTCTATAGTCCAGATCATGAAATGTGAGTGCAGAAAACAAATATAATTGCACAGAAAATTGCCCTACTGAATTGTGTTTGTGTGTACTTCATTTTCACTGAGTCTTACTTCAATTGGAAATAATATAGCTTTAGCTTCTTAAAGCTGTCCAGAATTGCTCTAATGCTCTGTTTTCTTCCAGATATTTCTCAAATTAAAGTATACATAGGTCCTCCAGCCTCTACTTCTTCTTGTCTGTAGTGTGAGATGGAAAGTAATTTTTTGAATTTCTTCCCCCAACAGCATGTGTCAGCCTAACTGCTGCCAGGGATATAATGATTTTTATATACAAATATTTTATTGAAAGTCTTCCCTCGGGCCGTAATTCTTAGGCAAGAAAGGTATGAACCTCTCTTTTTTGATGATAATGGTGTGCTCCTGAAATGCAGAGCTGGCCATACCAGTTTTCACTAGTGCTTATGAACATCTGATTGTTTTTGTTGTTCTTCCTTTATTCTTGCTGCAGCAGAGATTAAATGGAACGCTAAAATAATTTTGGGGGAGGGGGTTTTGTATCACCACCTAAACCAGTAGAGCTATTTTCTGTGACAACAGTGTATAGAGTAATAATAAAATTAATTCATTAATTAAAGTAAAACCTTGTTTTGAGGTGTATTATGTTTAAAAAATTGAATATCTATTCTGTAAGTCCTAAACTAAACACTGTTTTAGGACAAAGTTCAATCTGTTCGCAGCAAGAAAAGGAAACCAGAGTGGTTGAATTTTTGCATGTCATTACTAAGTCACACAGTGTTAAAAGGTTAAAGGCAAAAGCATTGCTTTTATCATGATTGTTCCATCATGGCAGCTTTTTTTGAAGGATTAAAGACTGGAAGAATGTGTAATACTGAAAACTGTACTCAAGACTTCTTTCACCTTCCAAAAATTATTATGACATTTTGACAAATGTATTACAATTTCTTTTGATTGTGAGATTTTATGTTTTGAAAAATTCCTGCATGAAACTTCGGGTGTAAATTCAGAGAACCATTTTTTGGGCTATAAACCCAAATATAAAAAAGGGTTTTAGACACCCTAATAACCATGGGGTGTTCTAAACTTTTGGATTAACCTATGGTAGCTTCAGATAATTATGCAGATGATTTTGTAAAGGGTTAGTAACACCCTATAATTTTGCATTTTGAGAGCATAACTTAGAACCTTAATTCTATCGCAGAAAATTGTTTTTTTTATAGCATCGTTATGTTTTTCCTAGTGTGTCAGGTGCCACACAAACAAAACAGATTTATCAGATGGTTTCAGTTATGGCTGGGACATTTCTAGGCTTGGCTCTGATCAGTAACAATGGGACAGTCAGGAATGCAAAGGAGGAAGACAACCTATAGGATACAATGGAAGAGCACACAATTTTTAGCAGACCGAAAAAGAGAGAAACTCCAAAATACAAATGGATTAGTAACAAGAATTACAATATAACATACAATGGCTCAGTTGTGATTAGAGCTGATTTACTCCTCAGAGACTGAGCATAGAGTGAGATCCCATGGACCCTGTCCTGACTCTGATGCTACTCAGTATTTCCATTAGTCATTTGGCTGATGGAGAAAAGGTGTGCTACATTTTCAGCTGATACTAAATGTGATTCTTTGGAATACAAGAACACAAAATGACCTTGACAAGAGAAAGAGGAAGCAATTGTGTGTAGAAGGTAGAAATAATTGGCTGCACTGCCAAGCAATGAGTTGTGCAGAAATTAACTTGTATTTACTAACAGTCAGCTGTTGTGCTTGAGTCATCTACATCACCTCACTGCAAAACAGTCAAATGTGAGCAGACATACACAAACCAGTGCACATAAACTACCTCTGAACTGATTTGCTCAGTCTACACAGTTGGGGAAAGACTGGAGGAATTTGGGTTATGGAGAGGGGAGAAGATGATTGTTGTCTATGCACAGGAGATTCAAAATCAACAAACATAAAAAGTGTGTTTACATTAGAATGAAGATACAGATTCAACACCAGGAAGAGTTCTAAAGGTAGTACGAAGTGGAAGTACTTAAAATTATGCGCAATCTATTCTTGAACTGCGTAGATTGAAGTTATATCCCTTTGAAAGGACTTTTCTGCCACCTTGAAAAGTTGATAAATACACATAATCTTTGCATAGTAAACAGGAATTTCAATGCTTGCTTCAGGATTTTTTATATCTTTAAAGTTTATACAATTAGATTCATTCTATGAAGAGATGCTCAAAATACAGGATTTTCTAGAAAAAATTAGTTCACTTTTCAGTATTTTAGTAATTTTTCAATGCAGTTCAGTTAAGACGAAGGAAGTTAGTATGCACAAAATAGGCTATGCAGAAAGGAATTTTTTTTCTGATTTTCATTCCTTGTTCAATTCTGGCCTGCAATGCATGAGTATACTTCAATTAAAGTGGCCTTAAATTATCATTATGGGACAAGTACTCGTCCACACCTGTCATTATTTATACAAGTAGATTGTGCACTATATGAATGGGAATAATTCCAGCATTAAAAACATTTAAAATCACATTGTGATAACTAAAATTAAAGGTAAGAAGCCTATCAATAGGCTATAGCAATCAGGTTGCTGACCTTTGTTCTTATTAATGAATAGCTACAGTACAATTCCTGTGCCTCGTAATAAACATGTCATCCCTGTTTCTCTTGCTCTCTTTTTCTACCTGGACTTTGAAGCCTTTACTGAGACAAAGCAGACACTTTAAATCTGATGCATAATGGAGTGAAATTAAGTATTTGGGACCAATTTTCTATAAACCAATTAATTGATGAAATCTTTTTTGTGGCTTCCTTGAATATTGAATAAGACCCTTATGGGTCCATGCTTTTTTCTGGAGGTCCTATAGACACTGAACTAAGTAATGAGTAATACACAGGGTAAGAGCTTTGTTCTCACACAACTCAACTTGTCCTTGAAAACTACATCTACTATTCTTGGAATAAGGTGACTGTTACTTGGGAAGTGGAAAATCAATATGTATGTAAGTGACCCTGTGTTTGCTGCTGGTATGATTCACTTTCTTTAACTGCTATGCTGAAATTATAGCTTAAAAAAAACAGACTGATAATTCCGATCTTAAAAGAGTTAATTTTTAAAAAATCCAAATGCAGCTAAACTGTTTTTTCTTAGCTATATTAAAAACTGTTATTGCTGACGAATAGCATTCTTGGCAATAAGAAAAATAACCAACTTCAAATAATCAGAATTATTCTCTCATTTCAAAAAATAATTATGTGCACTACTTTTGTTGCTTCTCTGTGTGTCAGAGGATACCTTGTATTACAAGCTTAAAAAGAAAAATCTTTCAACCTGTGGCTTGAAAAGTATTCTTATTGAAAATCAAATATGAAAACAGAAACTGGGCTATAGAATTGCCATTAAAAAAGCAAATGGTATTATCAAAATCTCAGAGTGAATAAGCTAAACAGAAAATTAAGCATCTTGGGACTTAATAACCAAAATGTCTCCAAATTAGCTTGAGAACAAAAGCTAAACACCAAATACCAAAGTCTGTTTTCTCTTGCTGGGATTGTTCTCATTCTTATACTCCCATAACATAAACTTATGTGCACAAGTAGCAGAAGTGGACTTTTGACCTATTAGGTAGTTACAGCTTGGTTGAAAGGCAGTGTAACAAAAGCTGACAAAAACTTGCTTCTCTTAGCTCTGCAGGATGCTAGTGTGATTTTGTACAATCAAAGAATTTAAATAAAGCCCGTGCATTTTTTTTGTTTGGTTTTGTTTGTCTTGGTTTTGTTTGCAGATTTTTTGTTTGTTTTTGGTGTTTTTTTGGTTTGGTTTGGTTTGGTTTGAGTTTTTTGTTGTTCAGAGGTAGAAGCACACAAATAGTTTAGAGTACAAATATATGCAAAGAGCCTATTTCCCAGTCAGGATTACAGATTTTTTTATTGACTTCTCTTCCTATTACAAGGAATGAGAAGCATCCAGAAGATCTATTACATGAAAAACTTTTATCTCAGCTACCTAAAGTGCTTAATTGTACTGAGGACAGAAGTACAGAAAAATGGAAATGAAAGGGTCTTCTGGTGGTTGTCTGGTCCAACCTCATTGATCCAGAAGTGCTGCACAGACCCAGTTTCCTGGGACCATGTCCAGATGTGTTTTGGTACCTCCAAGGATGGAGACATTGCCACCTCTCTGGGCAACCTGTACCAGTACTCAGTCACCCTCACAGGGAAAAGGAGTTTCCTGATGTTCAGAGGGAACCTCCTGCGTTTCAGTGTGTGTCCATCACCTCTGGTGCTGCCACTTGGCACTCCTGGAAAGAGCCTGGATCCATCCTCCTTGCACCATCCCTGCAGGAGTTTTATGTACATTAGTGAGATCCCCTGAGCCTTTTCTTCTCCAGGATGAGCAGTCCCAGCTTTCTCAGCCTTTCCTCATATAGGAGATCCTCCAACCTCTTAATGTCTTCATGCCTTTTGCTGGAGTCCCCAGTCCAACTCTTTTCAATGTCTGCTCTGTACTAGGGAGTCCAGATCTGGACTGAGCACTGCAGCTGTGACCTCAGCAGTGCTGAATAGAAGAAATGGCTCACCTTCCTTGACCTGTAGGCAACACTTCTCCCAGGGCAGCCCAAGACACCACTGGCCCTCTTTTCATTACGTAGTGGAATCTGAATACGGTACCAAAATCCAATATCATATTAACTCCCCCAAGAAACATGAAGGAGCTAACTTAGTGGAGGAAATAATCATTCTGTCATTCCCCTTTTCTGTAATAAGAATTATTTCCCAGTTGTTAATCTATTTTAATAACTAGCCTCTTTTCTAAGCTCCAAGTACTGAAGTCACGATGACCTTTGATTTTGCACAGCACAGACATATTTCTCTTCTGTTCAATTTATAATTTCTGACAAACAAACACACCTCCTCCTGTCTGAATTTACACTGCCTTTACCTGCTTCTGAATACACACTGAGTTAAAAATAAAATGTCTTTTTTGGTCCATTAAAATCTTGAAGAAATACAAGTTCATTTTGACCATCCCTCCAAGGACTAACTGAACTTCCTGAATCCAACCCAGATATTTCAGAACAGAATGCAAAAAACAAGCACACTGTAAAGTTAAATAAAATAATAATTGATTAATAAAATATAAAACCTACTTATTAATAAGACGCAATTACTGATTCTCAAAAAACAATTCAATTCAGGAAATTATGGTATTTGCTGGAGTCAGTTACTATCAAAATATAACAGAGCAAATGAAAGTGTGCTAAATGTTTATGAAGATTTATTGAATTCAGTGTGAAAGTCTGGCAAAATATATGCCCTGAAAACATCCTAATTTTTCAGAGATCTTTTTAGATATGTTACAGGAATAGACAACATACTAAAAATAGTGTCTGCTAACTTATATGTTACCAGCCCTACTCACTGTGGCTTGCTACAATAATAAATAATTCACAGTTAGAGCTGAGAGATATTACTGTGGGTTGTTTTTGTTGTATTGGTGGAGATACAGCCATTACAGCAAGAGTCTCCTAACTTACCTGGGCTCCATGACTGGTATCAGGGATGGAAATATCTCTGGAATCTGGCAACAATTCGCCAGATATTCTGGTAGTGATTGCACCCCACTATGAATTAGTTTGTACATCACACAGACAGACCAGCTTACAGTCAATGCCACTTTATTTTAATAGGGGAGAACTGTCCTTCTGGCTATTAAATATATACATATGCTGAAAGAAAGGTTCCAGCACACTGGCCTTACTGCAATTCACAAGATGGCTAAGTAGAAAGGAAGAAAAATGATTGGTCATTATTTGTTGACAAGTAAACAAGAAAAACATGAACCATCCATGAACCAAATTGAACACATTTCAAGCAAATCACTTAGAAAAATCAATATTATGTCAGGTTTTACCCTCCATCTTCATTAATAACTGACAAATGCAGCAAGCATCAGTGAAGACTGACAAATAAAAGAGAGGCATTGGGAAGGTTAGCACCATGTCCTGAAGAGTAGCAAGATTATTCACTGTGAAATAATGCAGGCTCTTGTACTGAAGAAACTGTAATGTGAAACACAAATAAAATATGTATAAGCAGAAACCTGGAAAGAAAAAATGTTGACAGTAACCAAAAAAGTATGAATGTACAGTTGATGGGACAAGTTTCGTGTGGCAGAAGAAAAACAATTACAATTATAAGGTATGTGGCATCTTGTTATGGGTGAGAAAAGGGTAACGCAATATGCCAGTCTTCTTGTTACAGTTTCATGAAGAGTATCATATTTAATTGTTAAAACTATCAAAAGGAGACAATCATCCAACAGAACACATCAATGAGAAACAATAACGATTTCATATTTGGGAAAATGTTTCTGACTTAGGTTTCAGAAATAAAAAAAGACCAGGGCAGTGACCATTTCCCTGTACTTGGCACAGGTGAGGCTGCACCTCAAATCCTGTGTCAGTTTTGGGCCCTTCACTGCAAGAAGGACATTGAGGGGCTGAAACGTGTCCAGAGAAGAGCAGCAGGGCTGGGGAAGGGTGAAGGGTGTGGAGCACAACTGGTTTGTGCTGCAGAAAGTGGAAAACCACTGGGCTGAATTATTATGCCTAATGCCCAGAGCCTTTGTGTTCCTGGCTCAGCCATGGAGATGTGCTCCAGTTTAGCATGAAGCTCTTAGTTATTAGCCGCACATTTCCCTTTGGGAAATTAGGTGTGCACCCCAAGGTGGAGCACTGATATAACACCATGACTGAATAACAGCTGAGAGTTTGTTTTCTGTGAGAAAATAATCACATAGCAAGTCCACAAGGTTTGAACTGATGTCACCTAAAGCTTTGGGAATAAGATGAAGGTGCTTTTGTATTTGTAAGGAACAGAAAAACTACCTGCATAAAGACAAAAGAAATTGAACTACCTATCACTTTCTATAGATATGGCTGAGGTCTGTAGAGAAGATGCAAGGGTGTTTCTTAGATTCAACCCTAAAATGTACCTTTATGGAGAAGGCTGCATAGATTTCATGTGGAATGAAATGAAAGGATGTTGAGGTCAACAGAGTCCATAGTAACAATGTTCTGTTAAAAACACTTATATAATAAATTAATTTATTGCAAATTTTAAGACTTTTAAAGGTACAATTAGAACTGGAGATTTTTTTCATGTTAAGGATCACATTAAAACCAAATCTTACTCCAGCAGCATTTTCAAGCTAGTTCATTATTTCCACACATGAAAATGCAGCAGCTCAGATACAATTTTCCCTAAGGTCTGAAAGCATACTAAAGGCAATAACAACAAAAATGAAAAACAGCCCTACTTGGGAATAGAATAATTATATTTCTAAACCATTTTTCACCTGTTTAAACAAAATGCATTACAATGTTCTGCAGCCTCCACAGAACTAGCTGATTCATATATATATACACATGTACATATGTTTTAAATTCCCACTGTTTATTAATTTTTTTACTCTGAGCTCCAGAGAGTCCAAATGCACTCCTCAGAGCATCTGTTTTTCAAAACTGGGACAACACCCAATATCCAGCTGTCACTAACATATACTAGTAATAAATAATGCAAATAATGAATAATATGAAAAAGTGGCAGGGAAGATTTGGGAGGATAAATTTACCCTTCAGAGGTCATGTACAAGACCTGATTAAATGTCTAACAGACCCAATTTTAGAAGCAGTGAATTTGGCTTATTTTAATTATTAGCTTTACAGGAGTCATCAATTATAGCTTGAGATACAAATCGTCGACTGCTAAAAGCTAATAATGGGGCAGGTACTATACATCCTCAAATATCTCTTTTAAAAACAATTCTCTGGCATGTATCAGAGTTCCCTAACCCATTGCACGTATTCTGTTTGCCAAACCTAGCAATAAAATATGCAAAAAATTCTACAGAGGCAGCAGATGTTCTTGACAGCAAACAGTTTGTAAAAAGCAAAAGCATGTGGAGGTGGTTAGAGCAGTTTTGTCTGCTGAAGTGTCAGCTGGGTCATTGCTGGTGTTGGTCAAAACAGGAGAGATCTTCTGAATATGAAGTTGCTCAAAGACAACAGGTGTTGGGCCAGGCCTGATGGAATAAAAGAAAGAATCTTAGCCTGAATCTTGATTGTGCCTGTGTTTTTTCCTAGGATCTTGCCAGCACTGTCAGTGTCTCTAAAGAAAGAGACATTGGGTATACAGAGCTGTACACCCAGGTTACTAAAGCCTAAGAACTACTGAAAGTTGGAGCTAACTTGGAAATGGGAAGATTTTTAAAAGTTATTAAATCATAAATTAACTCAGTTCTGAAGTAAAGCCAAAGCATTACTTTACTTACATTGCAGTGCTTGCCACATATATGTGTTACTAAAAAGGCATAAAATTATTGCTATGCAGCAGGAAATGTGGTCTGAGATGCTGAAATTATATATATATATATATATATATATATATATATATCTGGATAAGTTGCGGGTACATATTCATACACACACTCATGCTCTGTCTCTGAATTCTGGACTCTGACACAGGCAGCCAAATAGAAAAGCAATCCCACTAAAATGCACCTGTGTTAAGAACTGCACATCAGAGAGACATGTTCTCACTTTTCCACTCAGCTTCCAGATAGCGTCATTTGGGGTTTGATCCCTGTATGGGTCATTCACTTAAGAGCTGGACTTGATCCTTCTCAGTCCCTTCCAGCTCAGAATATTGTGTGATTTCTGGTTGTGATTTCATGCCATCACATCTCAGATCACAGAGCATTGACACAGCTGATTCTGTTAGAGGCACATGTCACACGTGCGGCGTGGTGTACAGTTTCATGGCCCCATACTCCTCCGTGGTGTAAGGCTTTTGGAACCATTGGTGACCCTTCTGTCTCTATCCCTGAGTATGAGAAACTGAGCTGGATTGTTTGCCTCTGTTGCAAGAGGATTGTCTCTGTTCTCTTTGTCTTCAGGCCTAGAAAATCCACTCTGGACTGGTTTGGGCTGGGTTAGAAGAGATTTTTCCCACAGGGGTCTCAGTCTTAGGATATATCATTTTATTACAGGCTGGGTTATTGTTGCTAGACAAAATAAAGGAAGCAAAATGAAGTAAAAGCAAATTCTGAGTCAGATTTTTTATTTCCAGGGATGTGATTTACTGCAGTTTTCACATTTAAAATGTATTAGAAATCAGCATCTCTGATCATTGGGATGCCTGATATTAGTTGTGAAGCCAGTATCTTCTATCCTTCTATAAACATATTGCCTTCCAAAGGAATATTTATAATTACATTTATTATTTGTAATATTTGTTCTGTGGAGATTTTTAATTACTTTACAATTGCTGAACAATACCAATTTTAAGTCTGATGTTACATATTTTATGATTAAATTAACAGAAATCATACCTGAAAGCATTCCAATGAAAAATTAATTTTATTAATTCTAGATTAATCTTTATTTTAATTCACAAGTACAGATTTAAAAAAAAAAATCAAAGCTTAATTAGGTTCTCAGAAGAATAATATGTTTCATTTCTGTGAGGAAGTCAGAAAATAAGGCAACTTAAAGTGCAGGAGAAAAGTTCCTATCAATAACAAATTTAATTTAATAAAAACAAACTTGAAGGAGATTTTATGTGCTTCAAGTAAAAGAAAAAGGAAGTTAGCAATATATTGAATATATATGAATATATTGAAGTATAATTTAAACGTATATGAAGTATGTGAAATATATGAAGTATACTTTAAACATATCTGCTTTTATTGCTGAGATTATAAATTATTTCCAGAAAGTAGGTAAGAGTTATTGACCTCTAAACACAAAAGCTGTTACTATAGGAATCAGGTCAGCTCGGTGTAAGATCCTTAGAGGAGACGAGGCTTCATTAGTTGTGGCTTTTTGCATTTGTTTATGTCAAAGAAAGTGTTCAACTTCAAACTCTTCTTCTTGAAACTGTGATGTTAGGTTACTGACAGGTTATGATTCTAAGGAAACTAAAACAAATAAAGTTAAACTCACCAGTAAGTTCTTTTTATGTGAATGTGAATTGCTGTAGTTTTCTAAATGTACATACTCTCTTGGTTTTGAAAAAGGTTTTGCTAAGTATTCTTTCACACTGTGTCTCAAAAAAGACTGCCCACTCTCTTTCTTTAGGGTTGCTCTCTTCCTGCTGTGTCTAGCATTAAGTTTTATTTTTCTACAGACACTCTTTTGTCACAAGACTACCCACTGCAAGATCTTTCTTTACTCAGATATGAGCTTTATGAAAATGAAGTTTAGGGTGGATAAGCTAAAAGCTGTTATCAATCCCTAGCACCTGGGGGCAGTACGAGTGCTGCTGCTGTTCTGTGCAAAGGCATCGAGCAGTTAAGCACCAGCAGTGACCAAGGTGGCTTCAGCCTCAGCATCTGGAGTCACATCTCCATTCTCACACCCTTCTGCTCATGCAGAGGTCTCCTTTGTGGTAAAACCATACTGCATTTATGACACTGAAAAACATAGTCCAAAGCACTTTTATTTCAGCTATGTGATTTAAATGCTGGTATTATTACTTTGTGTGCCAGAATTCTTTTACCACCTATTCTTTAAAGAATCTGCAGCAGCTCAAGAGACTTCACAGGGTCTGCACTTAAGTAGAAGAGGATAAATAAACTAAATAAACAGCATCAAACAAAACTCATCGTTGCCTGAGGATTTACATGTTCAAATGCAAAGCCCCAAGCCCCTTCCAAAGTGTTTCACTCAACCAATGTGAGAAAAAATACGTTTTAAAATCAATTATGTGCATGTCAGTGGTTCTGTACTCTCACTAATGTAACTGAGATCAGTTAGATTATCTACACCAGACTCAAAAGGTCCTGCTACCTAATGTCTTGCTTCTAACTGTATTTATATCATTCAGACCTTGGGGCATGATGGAGCCCTTTGATGTCTGACAAGTGGAAATTTTCCAACAGCTTTTGGTCTCATCCTTCTCTCAAAGAACTGAAAATTAGCTCTAACCCTGAAACATGCAACTGAATATTCTTCTGCAGAAAAGTATCATCAATTATTACATCTTCAGACTGTCCAATTCCTTCTAACTGTAAAAATCGCAACTGAAGATTCTTCTGCAGAAAAGTATCATCAATTATTACATCTTCAGAATGTCCAATTCCTTATAACTGTAAAAATGGCTTTGAACTAAAGTAGTTCAGAATGACTATACATTTGAAATCACTCTGCATGGCCAAATAGGGAAACTTACTGCCACTATATATAGGATCCTGTCCTTAAAGAACTCCTTGCTGCCAGAGAGTCTTTCCACAGGAGACATCAACTGTATTGAACTTCCCACTCTAAATAACCTCACAAGAGCTCTGTAAATCGGAAAACAGGCACATGAACTCATGGTCCTCACTTTGCAGGCACATAAGTTCATGCAGCTGACAGGTTGTATTAAGCCTCTGAGGGACTGTATACATGAATCAGGGACTAAGCAAAATCAGAGAACTGAATTTAGATTGAAATTGGTTTTTAAATTACCCAGGGTAATTCAGAGGTCACTCATTCTTGCATGACAAAGCATCCTACTTCTCATTCTGGTAAACCATGAGGGACAATTTATTACGGAGTACTTTAATTTATTACACAGAGTGCTTCGAAACATTTCAAAAATTAAGCTTTAATAATTAATTTACCTCTATGATATGTTTTATCTGTTTCTGATGAGCTTGTCTAATATTTTAGATTCTACTCAGCTTTGTTACTTTTACTAAGGGATTTGTAACTGTGACAAAGAACAGTAGACCTTAAAATAAGGAAAATAAAAATAGGCACAGAATAAGCTGCTGAAATCTATTGTTGAACAGCGTAGGTGTGTGTCGTCTATAATTTATCAGCAGCATAGTCTGGAGAAATGGTTACATTCAAAAACCTTAGACATATCTGGGTTTCAGAGGAGATTTCTTCAAATGCCAGATGCTGATGTTATTTTAGATTTTAAAATGGTTTCATGTTTCAATAAAGGTTAGTGATGGACAATCACTGCAGTGTGCTAGACATTCCCTGCACTTACTGCAGCTGAAGGGATCTCAAAGCGCGCCAGGAAGGTCCTGGTATCAGACTACTCATTTCTCCCTTGATTTCTTTCTCTAATGCTCCATGTAGTCAAGACATGCTTATTAATAAATAGAAGCCACTGTTATGAGAGCTCTCAGGGTCCTTTTGTCTCCACACTCACTGGGAAATTGTTCAGAGTGAGTTAGTCTAATTAGTTTCAATTTTTTCACTTTTGCTTGCAACCTCTTCATATGTTGGATCTGGTCATCAATGGAGGTGAAGGGTATCTGCTGTGAGGCTGCTGCCACTCTGCTCATGTTTGTTTATGCTGTTCCTCTCCTCCTCACACAACAGCCTTGCAATAAACAATTCCCAAGGAGGCCTCCTATCCGTGCATCTCAGTTACTCTCATGAAAATATCTCAATTGCTTGACAACTGTTGGAAACAAGGCACAATATTTGCCTGAAATCTTATGTAATATTGGTCATGTCACTGACACTCTCTCCTCATAGTATTGGAGATTTGAGATTAAGTGGAGGGTTAAGTTTAAACTGGTCTGTTTTGTCTTGCAAGCTCTCCAGAGAGAAGAATATTCACAATCTCCCTCTACAGCCTTGCCCTGACATAAGGCTTGTAGGATGTGCCACATTCTTCCTCTTCCCATCTGTCTCAATCCCTTGCTTTTCTCTAACAAACAGTCCTCCCTCCTCCTTAGGAATTAATTATCTTTTTCTTTTTTTTTTTTTTTTGAAATAAATTCTCTCTGGAGAGGAGTGTAAATTTTGTCAATGCAGCAGCTCAGTATTTTGTGTATTTACCTATTATCCTTCTTCCTCCAATAACCATAAAGATATTAAATGTCCTTCAGAGAAAAAAAAGGTGAGGTAATTGAGCAAATTAACATATAAAGGTATTAAATTACTCATTCAAGAACTGAATTCATTCAATCACGTTAAGGTTTACTGAATATCAGGTACTTCCAGAAAATATTATTCCTCTGCTGTAAGTAACAAATGTTGAAGAGTCTTCAGTCCTGAAAAGTTACTTTAGAAACTGAAACAGAAAACCAGATATAATTGTAGTCTCTCTCATGCTCCTTGAAGACCTGCAACGGGTACAGCTTATGTACACAAACTTAAGTCAAAGCTGATATAACCAACTATATAGAACAGAACATAATTGACATTATTTATGTATGACCTTTTTTGGATAGAGAGGACTGCACTTAAAAGAGAACTTGATAAGCTGTTTCAGGCTATAAGTTCGAAATAGGTTTTGTCTTTTGGGGCTGTTTATTCCCCATGACAGTTTAAATTTTACTTCTGTTTTTCTGGCCATAAAAAAGAGATAAATACGCTTATTCCTTCTTGAGAAGCTTTGCGAGCTCCTACAAGAAAAAATACAAGAACTAGAAATTATAAATTAATTAAATAGCATTTTAATTTAAATTCTGAGGAGAAAGCCAAAATGACTACTGGTCAGTTCATTCTCAGGGTTATTCCTTCTTTGCTAATTACATGTTTACCTGAGTGAAAGAAGAGTTGTTTACCCTAAGGACACTGCTGAAGTTATAATAGAATGTAAGCTAGGCACATAATTAGGCAGTTTTAAATTACATAAACTATAGGCTATTTGGTGTCAAATAATTATGGTCTTATCATTTCCCCACTAGAGACAGAGCTTAGAAAATAGAAAAAGTACTCAGAAATAACCTTGACGTGACGTGGTCCAACAGCCCTCCAGAAGGAAGGGTTAGTGGTGGAAGAAGTGAGGCGTGGGCATCCATCTCCCTGCCCAGGCGATGTTATGCAGGTCTGCCTTCGGGCAGACAATGAAGAACCAGCTTCTTCATACTTCCCCCCAAACCTGTTTCCCCTGGCAGCAAGGCTGTTCAGTCCTGCCGTGTCACTGGGCGCTGCAGAGGGGCACTGCGTTAATTTCCCAGCTTCCTCCACCCACCACACTGCTTCCATTCTTCGGCTCTGCTTCACCCAGAGTTAGTGAGAGCAAATAGGAATCACTGAGGGGTGTTGCTGCCACACAAAAGAGCAAGAACCACATCACTGTATCACGCTGCAACTTCTGTTAAAAATTCTGAATGGTATCTTTAGGAAGTGATCTTGTTTCACAAATTCAGGCTGTAATGTCTGCAAAATAAAATCTTTCTGTGTCTATCATTTTGCTGAACTTTGTCCAGCAATTTGTCCAGCTAAACTCAGCTTTAATACCTCTTACTGAGCTGCCAAACATGCTTATTTGATCACTGTAATCCCATCCAATGCAACACGTATCATCTGATTGTGCTACCCACCATGCCAAGGAGAGACTGATTCTGTCCTTCTTCCAAGGTTACATCATATGCTGGTAATGATTCAGAAGGTACCACAGTTCAGCATATGTTTTTCCCGGCCTTCAGCACGAAATGTGTAGGAGAGAGGCTATTTGGATATGGCTCACAGCAGACAACACAGGCTGAGAGTGTTTTAACAGGAAAAAAAATATCTTACTGCTGTTTTACAATTTGTTCTGTTTGTCTTTTACTTAATGGATGAGATTTAACTTCACCTTGCTGCAGATAGAGCCATTATCCATTTTTCCACTGCATGGATTTGTAAATGTGTTGTGACCTCTTGTGGTGCAATTAAATATTACACACTTCGTCCATGTGTCACGCCGTTCATCCAACCTGAGATCGACATACAGCCCATGTGCCTGGATGAGGCAGGCAATTAATAGATTTCTATTAACCAAAGAATAACTCTTGTCTGAGAAATTCTCATTAACAATGAATTTCTCTGCAGTTGAGGCCTTTTTCTGGAACAGAGGCTAGACAGAGTTAAAGAAATAAAGTAGGTATTTATTAAAAGGCCTTACAAGGATACACCTTGGGCAGCACAAGGGCCTGGCCGGGGCTCTGCCCAAGACAGACCCAAGATCGATGCAAGATGGCCAACTGGTCATGAGTTCTCACACTTTTATAAGTGTTGGTCCGTTTACATACTGGGGTTAATTGTCCAATGATACCTCCAGGTTATGAAGTCCCATCCTCATGGTTTGCTCTCCTCAACTTGCCATTGTTTATGCTTTTTGGGCCTGAGGCTGTAATGGTCTCCTCTGTTCTCAAGTTGGAAAAGGATTGTTTTGTCTAACTAAAATATGAAGAGAACTTGCTAACACTTAATGTTAAGTTCAGAGTTACACACCAAGGCAGTACAGAATCCGAAAAATATGAAAGCTAAAACTTAAGGCATCACAGTCCTTTAATAAATGCATGTATTTCGGATAACTTTTAATTACCAGCTAATTAAATTTTCATTAACTTAATCTATCCTTAGTTTATTTTCTTTTCATTTTGGATTATGATTTTCAAATTCCATGTTCAGCAGTTATGTAAAGAAGCTGGTAGTGAAAATGCCACTTCATACTTATCATTAAAATGTTTGTCACTGAAGAAATTGACAATTACCAAGCAATCTTGTTAATCAATCTGATTGTACACATAGGAGATCTAGTGCACCCATGCCAAGAGCAAATGTATAAAAGAAATGCAACTCTGCAAACTTAATCACTGGATGTTATATATATATATGTAGGTGTGGGCATTCCTTAAGGAGCAAAGGAAGTTACAAATGCACTGTTACTGTATGCAGTTGCTTTCTATAACTATGCATAAATCTTCTTTAAAAGAAAAAGGGGGGAAAAAACAGGGAGAAAAGTGGTTTTAAAAAAAAATCTGAATCTTTGTGCTTCGTATTGTATATTACTTGTGGCCATGACAACCAACGATAGCAGCAAGACTGCAATGCCTCTGCAGTCTTAGCACAGCAGCAGCAGCAGCAGCAACCCAGGGATGTGCTGCATGCAGGGCACCCAGAGGATGAGAGCCCTGGAGCCACACAGGGCACCTGCCCTCGGTGTCACAGCAGAAACACTCATTCAATAAATCCACCAGAAACAACTTTGTTTCTGTTTCTAATGTAGCCCAAGTTGGGCAGCCCCCGAATGACACCTTGCAGGATTAGTCTACATGCAATTTTAAAGCTAGTAGAAGCTTAAGGATGCCACAATGTCATTTTCTTATTCCTATTTATAACAGTCTCCTCTCATTACTTGAAATACACAGTGATGTCTAAGAACACTTTCAGAAATGGCTTAACAAGTAATTAGCATTAACAACATTGCAGGGAGGATCTAAATTTGATTAAACTTTGAAAAATACTCACCTCTCCTACTTGCAGTACAGTATTTTTCAAGATAATAATGCAGAGATGTGAAGTGGTTTTGATTTTTCTTGCCCTTCTTTATCTACACTTCCATATTTTCTGTTTTACTGCACTTAGTTTAACATGTATCAACTTCTGACTGCTTTCCAGTGTCATTGGATGTTCCTGAATTGTACTGGCAATGTCCTTCACCTTTTAATTCTGTGTAAAATTGAATTTACCAGAAAGGTGGAAAAAAAGAGGTCTTAAAAGTCCAGCTTATCAAGAAGCCATTCAAACTGAAAATACAAAAAAAACTTCAAGCTTTTTGATGGCACAGCAAACCATTTGATGTGTGTATGTAAAGAACACCTTTAAGAAAGAAAACACTTAAGAGTAACAAAACCCAAAATCTGGCTGAAGTTTACATATATTGTGTAATTCTGAATGAATTAATTATTCTACTGTGGATCCTCAGCTTTCATTAAGGATCTATAGCATGGTTACAGTGCTGCTTTGGAACATTTCTGGGGGAGTTTTACAAGGCTAAAAAGAAAAATAAACTTCCAGAATTTATTACATTTTAATGGAAAGTTCAAGAAAGGAAAGTTCGGGGAAGGGAAGGTTCCGGGAAGGGAAGGGAAGGTTCCGGGAAGGTTCCGGGAAGGGAAGGGAAGGTTCCGGGAAGGGAAGGGAAGGGAAGGTTCCGGGAAGGGAAGGGAAGGGAAGGTTCCGGGAAGGTTCCGGGAAGGGAAGGGAAGGGAAGGTTCCGGGAAGGGAAGGTTCCGGGAAGGGAAGGGAAGGGAAGGTTCCGGGAAGGGAAGGTTCCGGGAAGGGAAGGGAAGGGAAGGGAAGGGAAGGGAAGGGAAGGGAAGGGAAGGGAAGGGAAGGGAAGGGAAGGGAAGGGAAGGGAAGGGAAGGGAAGGGAAGGGAAGGGAAGGGAAGGGAAGGGAAGGGAAGGGAAGGGAAGGATCAATAAGATTATGTGATCATGCCCATTTTGAAGGACAAGAATCATCTTCTGCATTTGATGGCTCACAGACCTGAATGTGGCTTTACAGACCAAAGTACGAGCTGTACGAATACAATATAAAGTCTGAAAAAAGAACATGAGAAGTAATTGCATCTTCATACCCATTGTTACAAAAAATGAATATGATTTTGAAAACTTCTGAAAACCAATTACAATTTTAAATGTTAGAATGGTTGGACACCTTCAAGTGACTAGAGAAAATAAACTTAACACTTCCTGGAAAAGCGGGGTCTAAATATGTTGTGGATTAATGTAGCTGAAGATATAATAGCTGAGAGGAAGTTAGAGGAATATAGGGAACCAAAGCAAGGGCTCCAAGTAAGACCCCTAAGCAACGTACAGAAGGAGCAGTCTCATTTATTGTGATAGATGTAGGTGACAGAGGGAATTTTGGCTGTAATAAGGGAAATAATGGATATCTTCTATTACAAATACCTTGGAAGATATTTTTTTCAGCCTCAGATTTGAGCCTGTAAACACAGACAAGTGATAGAATTTGTCCCTGTAATAAAAGTTCCAGTATCTGACTTCCCATTCATCAATTTCCAGTTAGACAGGATTGCATCCTATGCGTTAAAAAACAGCATAAAAGACTCTAAGCACTAAAAAACAGCATAAAACATTCACAAGTATTTTAAACAAACTTTTTTGTTTTTCTTTGACATTTTTTAATTCTCTGACATGGCAACTAGTAGGAATCTTCCAGAAGTATAACTACTTTTTGCATCTCTTCCCCACACCCTTCCTTTTCTTCAGCAAAAATCACACCCCCTTTACGCTTTTCTGCATTTCTTACCCTCTCCAGCAAATTTCAATGCAAGATGTTATCTCCCCACCTGCTTCTCCTGCCCTACAGGCTCTGTTTGCCACTTGCAGCTCCTTGCAGACATAAATGGCAGCACACAGAAGGTGCAGCTGTCACTGCACTCCCCGGGTCACTCCAGGTACTGCAGCACTCGCTGCCCTCAGGCCTGAAGAGCTCTTACAAGACAGAATGAACAGGGTAAGACAGAGGTTGACCTGAAGGCAAACTCTTCCTGAGCTTTGGATACTTCTGTTTTCTTTTCCCTTATTACTGATAGTGTCATGATGTTGGTTTTCCTTGCCATTGTCTGTGCATAAGGCAGAAGGGCTCGTCCAATACCCCTCAATTTTGAAAGCATTGAAGTGAATTGATGCGAGTTAACTTTGTAAAATTCTAATGGCAGCAGGCTTCATGCAGACTATGGGATCAACCCATGAGACTCGATTTGTTTCTCACTTTTATTTTAATAATCCCACTTTTCATCTTTTTCAGATTCACAGCAATTAACATGAGAGTAGATTCAAGGCATTAATGGGAGATATTCTTCAGCTTTCCATTTTGTTCACCTGTATGTCAGTGACAGAAACTCTTACAGCTTTCACTTCGATGAGAACTGGGATCTCCAGTCACTTTTCTTGTTGTTCATTTGACACACAAAACAATCAGAAAGTAAATTAATTTCCTAATTCCATATCTTAAACAGAAGAAAGAGAGTAAATTTCAATTCAAATGGGCTCCCTGGTGTATAATATTTTTTAAAATATTAAAAAGAAATATCTGGAAAGAGCCAGATTTGCTGTCCTGCAGAATTATACATACTGCCAAGGAGAGAAACTTCTTGCAGAATCCTTGTTAGTGCCTTTCATTGTAAACACTATTTTTATAAGAAGAAGTCAAACTTACTAAAAAAACAGCTGTTGGCTCTGATGGGCTCCTGTAACAGAGTTTTCTAAAGCTTAGGAAGTAGACAAGTGTGCTGAAACACATGTTGATCTTGCAAGTCTGAGCTAAACACCATAGGGGACAAACCTCAGATCTCACAAAATGAGCACAACCTGTATAGCACAAAAAACTGAACACGAAATAATTATTCCCTATTCCTGAAAATCATCTTTCTTTCCGTAATGTTTATTAGCCTCATGATCCATAAGAACTTGTACATGCACTTCTCCTGCCACAGTAAGCTTTCAATTTAATTCAGCGTCAATGTATTCTGGAAATTTTGAGGTATCTTCCCATTAAATTAAGTCCAGATGGCATAAATCCCTGGCTTCCATTTTGACTGCAAAAAAAATCTACTTGCAGCTGTTTATTTTCCATGTGACATCTTATAAGATGATATTTTCTGTGTATAAGCCATGCTGAAAGGTGAATATCCTTCTAAAGGTTTGAGTAAAATTAATTCAGTCTTCATGGACATATGCTACAAATACTTCATTCTGTATCTATAAGCATACACAGAGAGGTACTTTATTCTCCACGGTTTACTGCTCAAAATAGATTACTCAGTATTGTCTGAACTTCAAAGCTGACAGGTCTGAAAATTGTTCTTCCAGAGATGAGTGGGGACAGCACACCTTTATATTCCTCAAGACAAATATGAGATAGCAGAATTTCTCTTGGTTAAACCTCCCATAAAATATCAAAATTTATTTCAGCCAAAATGCTTTTAATGAAAGGTGAAGAGATATAGCAAAATAGAAGGTTTAGTAACACCTAATCCGACTTTTCTTTCACCCTGATGAAAAAAAGCACCTAGTTTTGGTTTTAAGTGCTCATATAAGCCATCAACACAATTCTTACTATGTTGTTTCTCTCTGTAGCAGTTACATTACAAAAGAATCCTGAAGAAAAACTTTAGAGGAAAAATGGAAAAAAAAATATTTCCCGGACTTGTGCAAAAAACCCAAATATAAACATAAATAAAGTCTTAAATATGTTTGGAATATTTCCTCAAAATTTTAGAGAAATAATCTGTAATTTGGATTAATCCCATGTGTTGGATGTTCAACAGTCCATGGAATTATTCTTTCTACTTACAGATGCATTTCCAAAACGGTGCCCTGATACTCTTCTTGAAAGATAGTGCAGGTATGAGGAAAAAAAGTTCGAATAGTTTATCAGGAAGCACCATCAATTAAAGCAAGATAAAATCTATATAAAGATAGGCACACATTTAATATTGCTCTGCCAATTACATCATCAATGACATTTTTTTCAGCTTTCATTTAGAATTCCAGGAATACAAGTATTCAGCACTATAGATAATAAACTCAAAATGTGAGCAGATAGGACAAAAAAATTCAAGCACTGAAATGGAAGCACATAATCAAAATGACTGGATTCTACTGATTTTGTAAAGGTGCAAATTTGAAGTTATATCTCTGTGTACAACAAATCTGAAGTTATGAATCTCTATAGTTTTCAGAAAATCAGTTTAATGTTTCAGTATTGATGGCTGTGACATACAATGGATAATTACTGTCAATTTTAGAAATTTCACAATCTTTGCTACCTGGAGTTTTTTGAATATAAGTGCAATTTCTGTCCTGCATCATAGGTGATTTTAAATAAAATAGACTCTGCAATAAAAAGTAAGGTGGAGATGTGTTCTGGATTCATCAGAGCATTGATTAAAACACATTAAAAGTGCTGCTAAGGTTTCTACAGTAGAAAAAACCCTAAAAATTAATTCATGAAATTCTATACTGGTTGCCTTGTGAATCTATGGCAGATTTATTATATCATATTACAGTTGTTAAATTCTAAGCAGGTAAAACAGGCTGTTTGAGAAGTGAGGTTCTCTCCTCGATAAAATATGTCAAACTACTATTGATGTTTCGTGCTGAGGTGTTTCAGAGTTTTATGCAAAATTGTCTAAATAAATACCAAAGAGTTTATTGAG